>NC_064860.1:50616337-50956458 GCF_024139225.1 Suncus etruscus | reverse complement strand
ACTAAGTGCCATCCCTGTGTTCAACATTTTCTTTATAGATTTTTTTTATTGATGTTGCTATTGATGGTGGTCTTGTTTTGGGGACACACCTATCAGTGCTCAAGGACATCTAGCTTTGTACTTAAGGAAACAGGTGGTTCTGAGGCTTGACTCTGTACCTTCTGCTTGCATAGTAACAAACCAGCCCATATCCCCTCGCTCAAATATTTGCCTCTCTTTATATTGTTTTCTCCCCTTCACTAAGAAATTCTTTGTATTATAGACATAGTAGCTATTTTCACAGTGATATATGTGCTTCAGTTATTTTCTCCCAGTTTTTCATTTATCTTTTTGTCTTGGTATGGTGCATATATGACACATGTTTTCAAATTAAGAGCTCAGGGGGCAGAGATATAATACAAATGGTTAGAGATCTTGCCTTGAATAGATCTGACCCTGATATGATCTCTGGCTTCCATATGGATTTCAAAGTATTGGAGCAAGTCCTAAAGTGAAGAGCCAGGAGTAACTCCCAAGCACTGTTGGCTGTGACCCACAAACCCAAAATAAACAAATACATAAATAAAGCTAAGAACTTTTAATGTCTTTTAAAATATTTTGATTTGCATTTTGAATTCAGAGAGGACTTATTCATCCTGACAGATTAGAGGAATTCACCTTCAGAAATAACATCTGCATAATTTCTTTTTTTGGCATCTAGATATGTTATTTGGTTAATAATTCAATAAGATGCTGGATATAAAATTATTTATAATATTGTTAAGCTTTTAAGTAAACGAACATTGGTAGATACACTATTTAGAAATATTTCCTTAGAACATGCACTTTTTCACTTGTTGGTAAGCTTATATAGGAGTAGTTGAGATCAGATGACCACCATTTTTCTAGTTAAAGGCATGATTTATTTGGAACAAAATTAGCAATTTTTCAAGTATATATATATACATATATATATATTTTGTAGTTGTACTGCAGACACAGAATACATGTTATGTGTCTTTGTTTAAAAAAACACCAAATCTCATTCTTCACTGGTTAATACAAATGCAAATGTTGCTCATAATATAAACAATTTATATTCTGTGCTTAGATAAATTATTCACCCTCCTAAATGGATAAGCAAGAAAAATCTTTTCAATTACACAAAGGATCCCAATGCAGGCTACGCTAAAGTAATATTACTTTAATTTAAAATTTAAAAAATGGAGACGTGTCATTTGTATTACCACTATCTTTCTTCTTTGTTGTAAAAAGCCATGTCTCCATATAAACGGTCTATATTCATGCAGAACATTACAAATAATTGAAGTGTGTCTTTTTAATTTAATGTTCTTTTTTCAGTTAAAATTCTATACTTTTACATATGCATAGTATTTGTAGAAATAACTTATCATTGGTAGACAGTCCAGTTCTTTTAGCATATTTTCAATTAGTCTTCCATTTATGATGCTAGAAACTTATTAGCATTTTGTCCATCTATTTCCTCTTGGCTCATGATCAGTTTTCAGATCTTAGCTTGGGTAATCTTTTTTTTTTTTTTTTTGCTTTGCTTTTTTCTGTTTGTTTGTTTAGGAGCTACACCCAGTGATACTCAGGAACAGTAAAGTTGGCTTTGCATTCAGAGATCACTTCTGGTGGTGTTTGGGTGACAATGCAAGGCCAGGACTCTACCCTCTATGCTATCACTTTGGGCCCAGATTGGTTAATCTTACAGAAATGATTTTCACTTCTTTGCATGTCTCTGGTGGCATTTCCTTTCTGTGTTTTCTATATACATTGAATAAAATTAACCTCCTAACTAAAACCTATCCAAGCTGTGCACAATTTCTTTTACAATCTGCCCTTTCTTCCACCCCCCATTTTCTGACTTTGAACCTCATATCCATCCTTCCCTAATATTATTTGGCCAGCAGAATCTTATGAAGCTTCTCTGAACCCTGGATCATACTGTAGCAAGCCTTTCCACAAATCTTTGGACCTCGCACAAAAGTTACTTTTTCTGTTGTTTCCCTTGATTACCTTCTGTTAGTCTCAATTAAAACACCAAACTGGTTGAAAATTCATTGCAGGTAATTCTGATGTATATTAAAATTTTAGAATCATTGGTTTAGAAAATTGCTGTCAATAAAAATATGACATGAGTCACAACCAGAATCTACATTCTTACATAGCTATATTCAAAATGGAAAAGTAAAGAGGTAAAGTTAATTTGAAGACATGCTTTATTGATCCAGCTTACTTTTGTAACAATCAATTCAAACAACTATCAAAGAGATATTTTACATTTTTAACATATTTTCAAGGTCCTCTTGTGAATTTTGTACCTAGCAGTCAATTTCAATTTGCATTCTACATATTCATCATGAAATTTGATCGGGATTTTGATGCCATCACATTTACAGTTAAAAACTGACATATCAAAGTTATTTCAATGTACTTAAAATTTTTAAATAAATTGATAAATTAGTCATTTAAACTTTTCAATGAATTAAAAATGTAGTTTATCAGGCTGGAGTGGTGGCTCAACGATAGGGTGTTTGCCTTGCATGCAGCTGACCTAGGAGAAACAGCAATTTGATCCTCTGGCATCTCATACAGTTGCCCAAGCCAAGAGCGATTTCTGAACTCATAGCCAGGAGTAATCCCTGAGCATCATTGGTGTGGCCAAAAAAAAAAAAAACCCAAAAAACAGACAAAAAATGTATTTTATCAGATGTACTAGGTACAAATGGCCATTAGTTACCACAATGAGTAGCATGGATCAGTATAAGACACTATGTTAAATAATGCCCAAATTATTCTTGAGATTCTTCATCTTAGGACTCCATATCTTGGGCATGTGCCATCATTATCAGAATTCCTATTGTTTGTCCCAAAAGACTGAAATATCACTAAAAGTAGATTGTCTTATCTTCACAATACTTTCTTCTATATTCAATGTGCAAAGAACCATACTTAAAAATCTGTGTTCTAGATACTAGAGACTATGATACAAAGTTTCTGACAACTTCCTTATGGTGGTAGGTGTGCTTTGGTGAAATTTTGCATTTGCAAAACACTGGAAGGATACTAGAGGCCAGAAACATGTGCCAAATAGCAACTGTTTGTCTCTGTTACTATGACTGTGTAAACTCCCAAGGACCAGGTTTGCATTTATTCTGTTCAACAATATTATATGTAGCCCTTTAAACACTCTTGGCTCAAGAGGCTGTGCAAAAAATATGTCATAAATGAATATATGATTTGCTCCAAAGACTGTGAACTGAGAAATGGAAAACATGTTTGTTTCAGTGTCTGGGAAAAATCACTTTCAATCTTATAGTTTTAATTGTGAAGGGAACATTTGTTTATCTGCTTTATCCTCTGCATGGTCTTATTCCTGATATCTTTCAGGGATTTCTTCGGATGATAAATTAAAAATGAAATATGAGGGGCCGGGCGGTGGCGCTAAAGGTAAGGTGCCTGCCTTGCCTGCGCTAGCCTTGGACGGACTGCGGTTCGATCCCCCGGTGTCCCATAATGGTCCCCCAAGCCAGGAGCAACTTCTGAGCACATAGCTCAGGAGTAACCCCTGAGCGTTACCGGGTGTGGCCCAAAAACAAAAAAAAAAAAAAAAAAATGAAATATGAATGATAGCAAAGCGGAAAAGTAGGATAACCTTGAACACATAGCAAAGGGTGTATACACTGACGATTTCAAGAAATATGTCAGTTAGGAAGCCTGCTAAGCCTTTAAGGAGACACCCAGTTGACTGCAGTTCCACTCAAGAGAGGAATTTCAGGCAGATGTTTTGAGACTAATTGACCTTTTCCATGGCAACCTTGTGTTGAGTTGAGGAAAAGACATCTGATTCGAGAGCATTTCCTTCTTTGACTGGCAAACAATATTTGAAATGATTGTTGGAACAGAAAGGTAAGTTCAGCCTATCAGATTATTTCAAATTAGCACTTAAAATTACCTAAAATTACCTAGGTGATAAGGCAAATAATTGGGGGAGCTGAAAACTGGGAAAGCAGAGCTGGAAAGAGCTGCTAAGTATAATTGGTCCATTAGTTTGCCTAAGGTAGGAAGGAGCAGCAGTGAAAAAACAGAAACAATGATAATAAAATTGTTTTATATATATTATTTATATGGATATACACACAAACACATATATACCTATTGATACACACTATCTTTGTCTATTTATTTGCAATAACAAACACAAAGAAGGGAATGCTTATTTCCAATAGAAAGGTTTTTTGGAGGGATTTTTTTAAAAAAAATTTGTATTTAATTGAAACCATTGTGATCTACAAAGTCCTTCATTGTTGAATTTCAGATATACAGTGAGTTAGGGCCTTCCTTACCACCAGAGTCGACCTCCCTCCACCAATGTTCCCAGAGTGCATTCTATACCATCACCCTTTGCCCCCCTGGCCTGCCAGTATAGCAGGCCCCTTTAAGTTTAGTTTGTTAAAGAATAGGTCTTTTAATTCTATTGCTGTTAAATTTGGATTGGATATTTAGTTCTGTCTTTATTCTTTCTCCACCAATGAACTTGAGACCCCTTGGCCCCTGGTCTCATCCTTTCTTTTTTCTTTTATAGAAAAATGCAGAAATGGGAAGTTAAGCAAAGTAATCCGTGTCCCAAGATTCTGTGAAAAGGTCCCTATCTAAAAGATGAAATATCAAAAAATAAATAAATAAAAAGGAAGAAAAGAACTCAGTAACACGGTGGTAGGGTGTTTGCCTTGCACGCAGCTGACTTAGGACAGGCCATGGTTTAATCCCCTGGCATTCCATATGGTTCACCAAGCCAGGAGCATTTCTGAGCGCATAGCCAAGAGTAACCCTGAGTGTCACCTAATGTGGTTCCCCCCAAAAAAACCCAAAAATAGAAATAAAAAGAAGAAAAGAAAATGAGGTGGCAGTTTTTTTGCATAGACCCAGCAAAAGTGAGGGTAAATAGAAAGGAAAAATCTTTGGGCTAAAAACAGGGAGACTCTACCTATGAAGTATCCTTCCTTAAGACCAGGTAAAGGTTCCAGGCATAATAAGTTGTCTAACCCCAAAGTCTTTCTTCATAGTCCCAGTAAAAGTTTTCCTCAATCATTATTGACACAGTCACATTACTGTAATTAGAGATCTGGGTTTTGCAAAGATTCTAAGTCAAAGTCAGGGTGTCACAGCACATCTTCTGGTTTCATCTCACCATTAGGTGGCAATGCAGGGAAACTTGTCCTGACAGCAAGTTGTTGTTTCTAAGTCATCAGGGTGTCATATGAACCCGCTCTGGAGCAAGTCGGTAAAAGGGCAGCATTAGGTCCTTCCTCGGTAGAAGTTTAATTCCTGGTGCTGGTGCTGAAAGCCATGCCAGTTTCAAAGATGAGATCTAAGATTCGGGGGTGAATGGCCAATGTCTAACCAATGAAGCCTAAGCAAAGTTACTGTGACAAATGTTCAGGGTAAAAAGCCCCCTTGCAATATAAAATTTATGAGATTCTACCCATAATAGATAAGAACTTTCTAAATGTAAGATTTCTTCATTTTAATATGCCTATGCAAAAAGGAACAATGCCACATGATACTAATGGTGCATATGGAAATAAAAATAATAAGCTAAACAATCCCTATAGCCTGGTACTAACATGAACTCAGAACCAAAGAGGAACTTATCTATTAGAATTTCCTACTAAACTAATTCAAAAAAGGGATGGAGAAAACTACTTCTACATAAAAAATGTAGAATAAAAATTATATTTATTAAGAAAATACTTCTAAAATATATGAAGGTAATATACATATCCCTTTTGGAAAAGTCTAGTAGGGGATAAAATCTGGAGCACAGGTTCAGCCTGCAAAGTGGTGTTGTGAAGTCTGAAAAACAGATCCCAGTGGTGACAGATCATGAAATGTCCTTGATCCGAGGGTCACTCATAAGCTGAATTCGGTAATGAGCAACAGTCCACAGTGAAGGGAGGTGGGAGAATAGGGGCTACTGAGAGCAAAATAGCAGCAGCAGTGACAGCTTCTTCCTGGACCAAGGCAAGGTGGGCTGGAAAGCTGTCTTTTTGCTTTTGGAACTGGTTGGCAGCTGGTTGGGGATCCTGAGGAATTAAGAACTGAGGATAAAAAGGGTTCAATAGGGAGAAATAAAAGGTCAGGAGTGAGAAAGTGAAAGAACAGAAAAGGATTTGTAAAGTGGTAAGTAGGGGAGGGGGAAGCAGAAGGGTTATAAATAGCAGGGAAAGACTATATAAAACATAGACAGATATTATGTATATTACAGATGGAGAGTAGACAGACATAGAGGTGGCCAACACATACACTGATGCACACACATAGACAGACAATGAAGATCAATTCATAGGTTTTAGTTAAAAAATTGACTCAGGTAGAATGAGTCAGATCACTTAGAAAATATAAAGCCAGAAAGAGGAAAAGATTTTCCATTATCTAGGCAAATCATCGTTGGTGAGGGTAAACTTTACTAAAGAAAGGCTTCCTAAGTTAGATTTTGCATAGATTATTCTTAAAACAATAATTTTCAAGTCTAGAATACTAAGCAATATGATAGTAAGCACTGTAAAAGGTGTCTACAACATGAAGTATTGTCTAACAGGTCTTGAGAATTCAGGTATCTTTCCTGCAGGAAACTGAAATCATAGGCATTATGATATGATAGTAAACTAGAATGAATTGAAAATAAATTTCAATAACATACTCAGTGAATAAGCACTGTTGCAAGAGTCGATGACACGCAGTTGTCTATTTCAATGTTATTTGTGAACATAAACATTAGATCATATTAGCAGTCATAATCAAATAGAAAATGAACAGACTAGAATATTTGTCAAGATAATATCTTAATGAGCACTGTATTTTGAATCTAATATATTACTGCAATGAGAAACTAGGGTGACCAATTATATCTTCACAAATGACTGTGAACAAAAAGAGCTTATTATAAGACATATTAAAACAAAGACACTAAAAATTCTTATAGTGAGCACTGTAATGGGAGTCCATGGCTTCCAAAGATATTCTGCACCTGTTTCCATGGATAAAAGCATTAGAATATTATAGATATTTATAAAGGGCAGTTGATTAAACAGCTGCTCAATCTCTAAACAGTGGTGCCAGTTGTTGTGGATCTCTTTGAAGTATAGAAAATATAAACTTTTTTGTTTCTTCTTTTCCACTCTGTTTCTTTCTTTTCCTTGCTATACTCTGGGGCCAATGGTGTTTGAGACAACTACCATTTAGACCATTGTGTTTCTTTGTGCAGTTATTCTAAATATCATATATAAGTGACATCATTCTGTACTTATCCTTCTTCTGGCTTACTTTTTTTTAACATAATATCTTCTAGGTCTAGACCAGAAGCCACGGATCAGGACATATTGCAAGTTCTTTTTTGTCAGAGAATATTTTTATCCCTTCCTCTCATATAAATGAGAGCTTTTCTGGGTAGGAAAATTTAGGTTGAAAGGACTGTAGAATGAAAGTGTCTTTCATTCAGTAGTTTGAATGTGTCAGTCTATTCTTTTCTTGCCTGGATTTTTTTCTAGTGGAAGATCTGGTGTGATTCTTATGTCCTTTCCTTTGTACTTAAGGTTATTCTTCTCCTTTACTGCTTTAAGGAGTCCATCTCTCTCTTTTCTTTTTTTTTTCTTTTAATCATTTGTATGACTTTATGTCTTGATTCTGTTCTGTTAAGGTGTATTTTGTTTGGCACTCTTTTCTGTGTCTTGGATTGGTAGAGCAGCCTCTTTACAGAGATTGGGAATGTTTTCTGCTAATCTCCCTCACTACTTGTTTTTCTCCTTTCCCTTTTTCCTTCTCTTCTGATATTCCTTTAATTTGGAGATTATTTCTTTTGTCTTTGTTCATTAAGTACCTTACATTGCCTTCCATTGTTTGGTCTCACCTTTTTTTTTTAACTTCCTTTTCAATGCTGGCTTGTAATTTGTCCTCCAGTGGTCTTCCTTAGTTTCCCATTGTTCTCAGTATTTAGTGGATTGGAATGCTGGAATCCCAGGGTGTTTAAGAAAGTTATCTATTGAACTGATTGTATAAAAGGTAGCTAGAATTATATCTGCTTTATAGGTTATTTTTCTAAACAAGTTAAGTTATCTAAGTATGATAAAAATATTGCAAACTAGTTCATTGGTTTGTTCAGTTGGGTTTTGAGTTGTTTATTTTCTAAGAGAAAAAAGTACTAGATCCAATCTGCCTAGAACTATATGATATAAATTAAAATGTCTTCATGCAAATGCACTAGCATATTCTCGGCTTAGGAAAACGAGGATTGATGGGAGGGAGAAAAGGGTCCCTGTTCCTTCCCAGACACAAACCTAAAAAGGCTCTGAGAGGCAGTTGATCAGGACTAGAGGAAAGAGGGTGAGAAATGGTCCTGTAGGTAGCTCTATTTGCATTTGATGAGAGGGACCAAAAGTTCTTCAACAGAAATTTCTTTCTCAAAGTTTTGAAGGCAGAAGTCTTATTCCAAGGTACTGGTAGTTTGAGTGTCCAGTGAAACCTTATTTTTATAGTTGACTATATTGTCATTGTATCTTAATGTGGCAGAAGAAACAAAAGAACTCTGTGAATCTCTACTACCATGTTTTACATCACCTCATAATAATTTCATCTGGCTGACCATATGATCTCCCAAATGACCTGACTTTAAATATAGGGGCCAGAGAGATAGCACGGAGGTAGTGCATTTGCCTTGCATGCAGAAGGACAGTGGTTTGAATCACTGCATCCCATATGGTCCCCCCCATGCCTACCAGGAGCGATTTCTGAACAGAGAGCCAGGAGTGCTACCGAGGGTGACCCCAAATATATATATATATATATTACACTTGAGAATAAAGACTTCAACATTCGCATTTTGAGGGCAGCACACTCATTCAGATTATTGCATATATAAGACAAATGCAGTTGTCATGCTAAAACTTGGTCTGTTATATAGACTCACTTTTTTTCTCAAATGAAATATTAGCTGAGCTGCAAAAGATCATGAGTATGCTGGTCCATGCAACAGAAAGCTGGCCATCTCTGGAGGAGAGGGTTGGCCAAACCCCATTGTACCAAAGCCACACCAGCTGCATCCATCAACCAGAACCACTGTTTTCTCAACGGCCTCGCCTCATCACCCTTTATTATTCCCTTTAGGAACACCAATATGACCAAACTATAGGTATGCTGGTATTAAGACTGATATTACCAAGACTTTTTGGAGCTATTGTGGGCACACTCTCTCTGTATCTTTCTTTTTCAAGAGGCCAGGCAGTTGAACAAACAACCCTAAAAGTCACAGTATCAGTAATAGTGCTTTGAATTTCTGGACAACTTCATTTGTTTGGTGCTGTTTTTCCTATAGGAACATACACATTTAACAGAATGAACAGCGAAGAACAAAAGCTTAATAAACCTTCTGCAATTGTATTAATGATTTCATTGGAGATACAATAATTTTCATAAATGTTTTTGCTACTGTATTTTTTCTTTCTTTGCTTTCATTTTATTTTTCTTTCTATTTTTCCATAACTGCTTTCATTTATCTGAAAACAAATGCATTATGATCTACTATGTCAACTATGTGATACATTTTCTTTAAGCAAAGTAAAAACAGACAATTGCATATACAGAAATATATATACACATATGGTACACACATACACAAATAAATATATACATCATAATATTGAAATACATCATAGATCCAGAATCCGAAAGTTTGAAATTCTGAAAAGTGAATGTAGGAGTTTCCAAAAATATTTTTTCAAAAGGGCATATTCTATGAGAAATATTAATGACATAAAAGCTCTTACATTCATTATATTCAAAAAATCTTGGTAATCTATAACTCTTCAAAATAGTACAAGGCTCATGTGATTGCTGAATTTTAGTCAGGAAGTATTGATATTTTTAATAGTATAAATGAGGAGTCTCTTAACTTGGCTATTTTTCAATTAAACCATTTCATATACCTCATAATAGAATTGAAATATTTGGAATTTTTTCTTTTAAGATTGTAATTTTTGGACTTTAGAGCTTTCTAAATTTTGACCTTCTGGATTCTTCCATTAGGAATTATGTCGTTCAGGATAATGACCTAAGTTCCAAATATTCCATTGACATTTCTTCTTTTGAGTCCTTTGTCTATGTCTTCCTACTGTAAACCTTTCCTCATTTTCTCTACTGTTCTTTTGGGAGATTAAATCAGATGTTACAACTAGGTATTCCATAATGTCTCAGGTTAATTAACGTTTTTTCTGCTGTTTCTCCCTTTATATTTGTGAATATATATCCAAGCACCCACAGTGGTATATGACATATTATGAATAAGTAAATATGTTCTAAAAATGCCTGATACATATGAATTAAAAAATGGGATATGTTAAAAAAAAAGTTGTTAGACTGAAAAAAAATACTAAGGGTTTCAGTAACTCAAAACACTTATAATTAAATGTTTACTTGAAATTCAAAGAATCCTAATGCTTTACAATCATTTAAGTTCCTATTTCCCTCACTTATTCTGAGATATGATATGTTTTGTAGTAAATTTTTCAAGCCACATTTTTATTAACTAAACAAAGGAATGCTTGGTACTGTAGCAATAGTACAGCAGCTAAGATGTTTATCTTGCAGGTAGCAGACCTGGGTTAGATCCCTGACATCCCATATGATTTCCTGAGCTAACCAGAAGTGACTGTTGAGCTCAGAGCCAGGAGTAATCCCTGACTATCACTGGGTATGACCCCAAAACAAGTAAACAACAAAAGACATAGAAACAATCATGTCAGCAGACACATTATTTAACTATTAGATGATTTTTCATCCTATCAATAAAAATAAAAAGTTAACTTTGGAGATTGTTTTTATATTACCTGATGTAATATTGTGATTTACAAGAGATACTGTTTCACATTATTATTTGTATTCATCTTCATCTCCTGGCTTCCAAATTCTCATTATCTTGAACTTCCTTATGTGTTGAGAGTACAAAGGTAATATTTTTATGCTGTTGAGGTGAATTTGGTAGAAGTAACTAAAGATGAAATAGGTTGCCAGGGAAACCAACATAATTAACTTCCTTATTTTTCTGAGAAGAATCAATTGCCACTGTCTAAAGATAGTTAAATCAATCACGAGTGACAATAGATTTAAGATTTAAAGATTTATTACCTACAAATTAAAGTTTACATACATAATCAAAAGGAGGCTTCTTTAGTGAGTTTGGAGACACGAAGAGAAATGTGTACATGGAAACAGCATAAAGTCTTCATGAGTTTCCTCCATACTTGACTCTGTGGCTCTCTTCCATTTGATTCTTGATTTATGTTCTTTAGTACAATAGCCTGGTGAAAACTTCATATGTAAGTTGCCAGGATTTGATCCCTTGCACCACAAGATCCCCAAAGGTACAGGCAAGAAAGACCTTCAAAATATAGCCACTTCAGACCCTAAGCACCACCAGATGCAGGAAAAAAAAGTGCAGACACATTGTCTTAACTACAATAATTGTTTAAAACAAAAATGAAATAAGTAATAAAATAAATTAGTCATCTAGTCAGTAAATTGCTTTACTGAGATGTATGAGTCATTATGAGAAGTTAATCAAATCTGGGGAATATGTCTCAGGAATCTTTAATTTTTAACTTGTCAGAAGCACAGACTTGCAAATGGTGTTTGAAATCTTGGCAAAATGAGTATTTGTTTGTGCAGTCTGATGTTATCTCTGTGTAGATAGTATCAGAACTGAGGGGAATTTTTGGATATTTTAATTTGAGGATTAAATGTTAATGTGTTGAAATCAACAAACACTCTTATTGAAAATTGGTCCAAGAACTCAACTGTGTGGTGACTTAAATCTGTGTGGCAGTAGAATCAGTCAAAGAAAGAGGTTACTCATCTATCATGATGAAGTGAGATGAGGAATTGCTCAATTGAATATATGTAGATAAAAAAAATTAAATAACAACAGGCCTTTATTTTTTAAAATTTAATAATAAAGTAATGTTAGCTCTCCTCATAGATATTAAAGGGTCAAGAAATGGGAGGTTTGGAGGTAGGCTAGTAAGACAGTTGACAAATTATTTATATTGTATACGTATTGAGAAGCCTATTGAGATAACCAAGTGGAAGGGCCAAGCAGAAAAATAACTTAGAGTCTGTATAAAAATCAAAAAATTAAAAATAATCAGTATATTAAAAATATTATAGGTTAAATATGTTATTTATTATAGATTAAATATGTTTAATATACATTTAACACATGTTGAATATGCTATACATGTGTTCATAATATGTTGTAGTTAATGCTCCATAAGATATATTGACATCCTAACTCCCAGTATTTTTTGTTTGTTTGTTTTTGGGCCACACCCAGCATTGCTCAGGGGTTACTCCTGGCTAACTGCTCAGAAATAGCTCCTGGCAGGCATGGGGAACCATATGGGACACCAGGATTTGAACCAATCACCTTTGGCCCTGGATCGGCTGCTTGCAAGGCAAACACCGCTGTGCTATCTCTCCGGGCTTTCAGTATCTTAATATTTAGCCAACTTTGGAAATATGTTTTTGCAGATATACTTAATCAATAAAATCATACTAGAGTAGACGGGTCTTATTTTCCTTTTTTTCTTTATTAATATCTTTATTTAAACACCTTGATTACAAATATGATTGTAGTTGGGTTTCAGTCAAATAAAGAATACCCACCTTCACCAGTGCAACATTTCCATTACCAATGTCCCAAAATACCATTCAAAAACCCTTCCTCACACATATATTCATTGCAGTGCTATTTACAATAGCCAGACTCTGGAAACAACCAAGATACCCTTCAACAGGATCTATGGGTTTTAAGAAAATAAAAGACATGTTTGCAATAACATTCAGAGACAAAAGAGATGAGGGCTGGAAGGTCTAGCTTACGATAAGAGCTAAACTCATACACAAAGAGTGGTGAGTGCAGTTAGAGAGATATCTATACTGACAACTATCATAACAATGTGAAGGAGGGAAATTTGAATAGATGGGTCTTAATAGTATTATGACTAGTAACTTACAATATGAAAAAAGATACAGATACACAAAGGAGAAAGTCATAAACTTGAGACAATGGAGGCTAAGACTGGAGGAATTAAACTTCAAACAATGGAGTGTGAAAGATTGTTAAAAAACCAGCAAAAACTAGGAACAGTTTAAGATGACTTTTTAATAGATCTGGAGGAGTATAGCTCTAATGGGACCTTGATTTTGAACGTTTAGCCTGTGGTAATACATATCTTGTATTTTAAGTCACACAGCCTGTAATCTAGGTTTTGAAAATCTTACATATCTCATAAGGCATTTAAGGGGAACAGTATGTAAAGAGGTAAAATAGATAGAAAAGAGGACTGTACTGATGTAGGAAGAAAAGCAACTAGAAGTTTCTAGGACATGCTCCTCAATGTCTGACTGGTTTCCTAGTTATTTAGCATAAGTATGTCCTTCTACAAAACAAATTGAAGTTGTCCTATCCAGACTATCTAGACATTGTTGGCAGCCTTTCCTAATGTTGACCTTGTATTTTTGTCTTTTATAATCACTCATACTAATACTGCCTCACTTAGAGGGGTGGGGGGGAGAGAGAGAGACAATGAGAGAGAGAGAGAGAGAGAGAGAGAGAGAGAGAGAGAGAGAGAGAGAGAGAGAGAGAGGTTGGCAACCCTGAGAGGCAACATTTTCAATGCCATATGTTCAAGGAGATTATAGAGACATCTAACTCATAGACTAAATGTTAGAGGCAAAATATTAAAATGTCACTGAAAATTCATTTTTTCCTTTATATTTTACCATGTTATTATTATTACTATTATTATTATTATTGTTTTGGTTTGGGGTCACACCCAGTGGTGTTCAGAAGTTACTCCTGCCTCTGCTGTTTCTGCTCTCAGAAATCGCTCCTGGCAGGCTCGGGGGACCATATGCGATTCTGGGGACTGAATCTGGGTTCATCCTGGGTCATCTGCTTGCAAGGCAAAAGCCCTACACCTGTGCTGTCACTCTGGCCCCTACCATGTTATTTTTCAAAAGATTTTGAGGTGGTGGGTGGGTGATGGGTTTGGTACCATCCGTCTATCTCGGGAATCACTCCTGGCAGTTGTCAGGGGGGAACATATGTAGTTCCAGAACTTGAACCTGAGTCAGCAGCTTGCAATGCAAGTCTCTCAAACCCTGTGTTTTTCTCTGGTTTTAAATGTCAGTTAACAGAGACAGAGTTCACAACAATATTATGCACTTGATGCTATTTTATCTTAGATGATTCAGGAACTTGCCTTCAGATCTGATGAAGTCATGGTTCCTAGCACCGATCCAGTGATAACCTACCTTCAGTCTGAAACATTCAAACTAATGAGGAAATTTTGACTTAAAGATACTAGAGTGAAATTATTTGCTTTATAGTTTTCTGGCAAGCTTACATTTTACATTTTACTTCTGGGATTAAGAAAAAATATAAAATTTAACAGAGATTTGTTATTTAATTATAACTACATCTATTTTCCTTTTATTAAAATAGCATTATATTATTATAGAGATATGAAAGTATATATGGTCACAGAAAGATATATAAGATACAATATATAATATAACATAACATATAGCATAACATGATAATATAATAAGATATGTGTATATACATATATATCTTATCTATATAATATATATCTTTCTGGCTCCCATATTGGGAAATTTTCAGGGGTTTAAGAAAATGTGTACATTTTATTCAAATTTAGTATAGTGAAGAGAATTGTTTATTAACCAATCATCCACTAGTTAACTGTGCAATTGAAATAAGTGTAAAGTTTTATTTTCACTATTTTTCATAGCACATCAGAAGCTGAAGTTTGAATTTAGAATAATTTCCTGGACCTTGATTCCTAGTCCTAACCAAGCTCCTAACCAAAGTTATTCCATCAATGTTTTTTCTTTTTATCTTCTCTTTCCGTCTCCAAGATCATCCTCTAAAAGAATTTTTCTGTCTGCATCTCTTAATCTACATTTTAGCATTTCTTCAATGGATTTTTTTCCTCAGTGTAAACATGACTGCAGATGTTATAAACTGAGAAACTATGTAGACTCTTTGGTAAAATTCAACTGTTATGCATAAGGTTTTGGCAAAGTTACGCCTCTACAGATTTTGTTGCTTCTTTGAGAGATGTGTTTCAGCTTCATGAATATATTTATAATAAAGTCTGCTTGTATACTGTAATTTATTCTTTGAGATTGCATGTATTTTTGCTTGAGCAGTTGTTTTTTGGAATGAGAATCTCAAATAAAGATGATTTTAGGAAAGAGATGGAAATACAACTTTAAAACTCAATACTGGAAGAAAACAAAAAGGGTTTGTTTTTGTGTATGAACATTATGGTGATTTCTTATCAGTGCTGTAATCTAAAACTGATTGGCATATACACTGAGAAATGACACCCTCCAAGGATACTCTATTCACCTAAATTTTCCTATAACTGTGTCCTATGGAAAAGACCACCTCTCTATAATGTCTCTATGAGTCTTCCTTAAGAGAAAAGACATCCTCTCAATTAACATATTAGGAAAAAATAGAAATAGAAATAATACAACAAAATAGAGGTTACAGTTCTCTTGCCATTACGTTATTGAGCTAATCTTTTCTTACATGATGGCTGTCATGAAACTACAGTCTGTAGTGCTATAAGTTGGCAGTACCATTCTGAGTGAAAGGAATATCAGGCAATGTGTGTACAATGGAGATAGATATTTTTGTGTTGATTTATTCATTGTCATAAAATACATAGAAAGTCATTTCATCATGGCAAAGTCCAGCCTGATCTGTCTCTTTGGCTTTGGGCATGATCAGACATGTACAACATGCAGACAGTAGTGGCAGTAGTGGTAGACATGTGTTCTTGATGCCTGGTCCTGTAACAGTGGTCATATTATGTTAAAGCACTAAACCCAGCAAAGCCAGCATATTTCAGAAAGGATCAGGAGTAACTTAAGATTATAATTTAGAATACTGTTATGTCTCCATGGACAGAGCTCTACATAGCATTTTGTAGCAGATTTGTAGCAGGTTGTTTCATTTTGAAATATTCAATAGAAACATGAACTTCAACTTTCTATCATTTGTCCACGTCTCCCAATAAAAAGATAGATCTCTTTCTGCTGGCTTTATCAATATGTCTTATCAATCAATGGTAAAGGAATGAATGATAGACTCTGTGATCCCTGAGAAATGAAAGCTTTACTTAAGAAATAATGAAAAGTGTAGTGTCTAATTATAAAATATATTATGTCTAATTAGAGCTATTAATTAGATGAAAATTGGATATTTTATTTGAAACAATTGAAAATTGGATATTTTATTTTATTGCACAATAATATTAGATGAATTATTGATTAGGAAAAAACCTTAACTACAGCTCAGTACTAGTTAATAGGAAAGGCAGCAATGTAGATAAGAGATCAGGTTCTAATTCTGACTTAAACTTCCTGCACTGAGTCCTACTAACCTTTTCAACCCAAATCTGTCATTTTCAGGAGGGTACAATCACACATTCATACAATCTCCATTTCTGTCATTAGAAGAGTAAAATAAAACTATGTGCCAGTATACCATACACACACTTTAACATGCACACAAAATGTAACTGTTCTATTACAATAATTCAATGATACTTTAAATATTTTTATATTTTATATCTGTTTGGGGCCACATCTGACAGTAGCCAGGGGTTATTCACTCCTGGCAATCTAGGGGCAACACATAAGATGCTGGATTGAACACAGGTCTATCCTTTATAATTTTGCTTCAGGCCTTCTTTAGATATTTTAAAATCTCATTCCTTGACTCATAAAAATTAAATGTACACAATTACATTTTTCACAAAATGGACAGTCATTCAAACAGAATTTAAAATGTCCATATTGTAAATAATACTGAAGAAAATGCCCTCAAATGTACAGTTTATTTTAAATTTTATTTTACTTACTAATTGGAAGGAATCTGATCACATCAGGCAGTGCTCATGTGTTCATGGGTGACTGAGGGTGTGTGTGTGTGTGTGTCTGTAAGCATGCAGGACATCCCTGCTTGACTGTGTCTTTTTCAATTGGTAAATATAATATACCTCAAAAGTTATATAGTTACTTATATATAATATGTTATTTATAAATAACATAAAATATTATATAATATATTAATAAATAACATACACAGATTATATATAATTTTGTGATATATTACATTTTATATACTATATCAATAAATATATTATCATTGAATTATATTTATTTATAATATATTTATTGATATACATTTATATTTATAAAATATATTTTATATTTTACATATTCTAATTTATTATATATATGATTTATGTTTAATTTAATATATTTAATGTATTATATTAAATATGATATAAATAAATTGTAAATATATTAACAATAATTATATAATATATTACTTTTTTATCACTCTTGGCAGTCTCGGATGACCATATGGGATGACGGGATTTGAAGCACTGTCTTTTTACATGCAAGCGGAATGCACTACCTACATGCTATCTCTCCGCCCCACCATGATTTCTTTTTTTTTTTTACTTAAACAACTTTATTACATACATGATTGTGTTTGGGTTTCAGTCATGTAAAGAACACCACCCATCACCAGTGCAACATTCCCATCACCAATGTCCCAAATCTCCCTCCGCCCCACCCAACCCCCGCCTGTAGTCTAGACAGGCTTTCTATTTCCCTCGTACATTCTCTTTATTAGGATAGTTCAAAACGTAGTTATTTCTCTAATTAAACTCATCCCGGTTAGTGGTGAGCTTCATGAGGTGAGCTGTAAATTCCAGCTCTTTTCTCTTTTGTGTCTGAAAGTTATTATTGCAAAAATGTCTTTCATTTTTCTTAAAACCCATAGATGAGTGAGACCATTCTGCATCTTTCTCTCTCTCTGACTTATTTCACTCAGCATAATAGATTCCATGTACATCCTTGTAAAATTTCATGACTTCATCTCTCCTGCATAATATTCCATTCTGTATATGTACCACAGTTTCTTTAGCCATTCATCTGTTGAAGGGTATCTTGGCTGTTTCCAGAGTCTTGCTATAGAAAATAGTCCTGCAATGAATATAGGTGTAAGGAAGATATTTTTGTATTGTATTTTTGTTTTCCTAGGGTATATTCCTAGGAATGGTATAGCTGGATCGTATGGGAGCTCGATTTCCAGTTTTTGGAGGAATCTCCACTTTGCTTTCCATACAGGTTGAACTAGACGGCATTCCCACCAGCAGTGGATAAGAGTTCCTTTCTCTCTACATCCCCGCCAACACTGCTTGTTCTCATTATTTGTGATGTGTGCCAATCTCTGGGGTGTGAGGTGGTACCTCATAGTTGTTTTGATTTGCATCTCCCTGATGATTAGTGATGTGGAGCATTTTTTCATGTGTCTTTTGGCCATTTGTATTTCTTCTTTGTCAAAGTGTCTGTCCATTTCTTCTCCCCATGTTTTGATGGAATTAGATGTTTTTTTTTCTTGTAAAGTTCTGTCAGTGCCTTGTATATTTTGGAGATTAGCCCCTTGTCTGATGGGTATTAGTTGAATAGTTTCTCCCACTCAGAGGGGGGCTCTTGTATCCTGGGAGCTATTTCTTTTGAGGTGCAGAAGCTTCTCAGTTTAATATATTCCCATCTGTTAATCTCTGCTTTCACTTGCTTGGAGAGTTCAGTTTCCTCTTTGAAGATGCCTTTAGTCTCAATGTCCTGGAGTGTTTTGCCTATGTGTTCTTCTATGTATATTATGGTTTTGGGTCTGATATCGAGGCCTTTCATCCATTTGGATTTAACCTTTGTACATGATGTTAGCTGGGGCTCTAAGTTCAATTTTTTGCAAGTGGCTAGCCAGTTGTGCCAACACCAATGTTGAAGAGGCTTTCTTTGCTCCATTTAGGATTTCTTGCTTCTTTATCAAAAATTAGGTGATTGTATGTCTGGGGAACATTTTCTGAGTATTCAAGCCTATTCCACTGATCTGAGGGCCTGTCTTTATTCCAAAACCACACTGTTTTGACAACTATTGCTTTGTAGTACAGTTTAAAGTTGGGGAAAGTAATTACTCCCATATTCTTTTTCCCAATGATTGCTTTAGCTATTCTAGGGTGTTTATGAATTTCAAAAGTGCCTGATCCACTTCTTCAAAGAATGTCATGGATATCTTTAGAGGAATCGCATTAAATCTGTACAATGCTTTGGGGAGTATTGCCATTTTGATGATGTTAATCCTGCCAATCCATGAGCAGGGTATGTGTTTCCATTTCTCCGTGTCCTCTCTTATTTCTTGAAGCAGAGTTTTATAGTTTTCTTTGTATAGGTCCTTCACATTTTTAGTCAAGTTGATTCAAAGATATTTGAGTTTGTGTGGCACTATTGTGAATGGGGTTGTTTTCTTAATGTCCATTTTGTCCTTATTACTATTGGTGTATAGAAAGGCCATTGATTTTTCTGTGTTAATTTTGTAGCCTGCCACCTTACTATATGAGTCTCTTGTTTCTAGAAGCTTTTTTGTAGAAACTTTAGGGTTTTTTAGGTAGAGTATCATGTCATCTGCAAACAGCGAGAACTTGACTTCTTCCTTTCCTATCTGGATTCCCTTGATATCTTTTTCTTGCCTAATCACTATAGCAAGTACTTCCAGTGTTAGTTGAATAGGAGTGGTGAGAGAGGACAGCCTTGTCTTGTGCCAAAATTTAGAGGAAAGGCTTTCAGTTTTTCTCCATTGAGGACAATATTTGCCTCTGGCTTGTGGTAGATGACCTTATCAATATTGAGAAAGGTTCCTTCCATTCCCATCTTGCTGAGAGTTTTTTTTTTTTTTATCAAGAATAGGTGTTGGACCTTATCAAATTCTTTCTCTGAATCTATTGATAAGATCATGTGATTTCTATTTTTCTTGTTGTTGATGCTGTTTATTGTGTTGATAGATTTACGGATGTTAAACCATCCTTGCATTCCTGGGATAAAACCTACTTGATTGTAGTGTATGATCTTCTTAATGAGGCACTGAATCCTATTTGCCAGGATTTTTTTGAGGATCTTTGCATCTGCATTCATCAGCGATATTGGTCTGTAATTTTCTTTTTTCGTAGCATCTCTGTCTGGTTTAGATATCAAGGTGATGTTGGCTTCATAAAAGATATTTGGAAGTTTTCCCATTTGTTCAATTTTATGAAAGAGTCTTGCCAGGATTTGTAGAATTTCCTCTTGGAAAGATGGAAAGAATTCATTAGTGAATCCATCTGGGCCTGGACTTTTGTTTTTGAGCAGACATTTGAATACCGTTTTAATTTCATCAATAGTAATGGGGGTGTTTAGATATGCTACATCCTCTTCCTTCAACCGTGGAAGATTATAAGAGTCCAAGAATTTATCTCTTTCTTCCAGGTTCTCATTTTTAGTGGCATAGAGTATCTCAAAGTAGTTTCTAGTTACCCTTTGAATCTCTGCCATATCAGTAGTGATCTCTCCTTTTTTCATTCCTAATACGAGTTATCAAGTTTCTCTCTCTCTTTCTTTGTTAGTTTTGCCAGTGGTCTATCAATCTTGTTTATTTTTTCAAAGAACCATCTTCTGCTTTCGTAGATATTTCAGATTGTTTTTTGGGTTTTCACTTCGTTGATTTCTGCTCTCAGCTTAGTTATTTCCTTCTGTCTCCCTTTTTTTTGGGTCCTTTTGTTGAGCACTTTCTAGTTCTATGAGCTGCATCATTAAGCTACTCAGGTAAGCCCCTTCTTCCTTCCTGTTGTGTGCTTGCAAAGCTATAAATATTCCTCTCAGTACTGCTTTTGCTGTGTCCCATAAGTTCTGATAGTTTGTGTCTTTATTATCGTTTGCTTCCAGGAACCTTTTGATTTCCTCCTTGATTTCACCTTGGACCCACTGGTTATTCAGTATGAAGCTGTTTATATTTGAGGTGTTTAAGTTTTTCTTCTATGTCCCTTTGGAATTCACATATAATTTCAGAACCTTGTGGTCAGTAAATGTAGCCTGCAATATTTTTATCCTCTTGATATTATGGAGGTATGTTTTATGTGCCAGCATGTAGTCTATCCTGGAGAATGTCCCATGTACATTGGAGAAGAATGTGTATCCAGGTTTCTTTGGATGGAGTGTCCTATATATATCCACTAGGCCTCTTTCTTCAATTTCTCTCCTCAGGTCTAGTATATTCTTGTTGGGTTTGAGTATGGTTGACTTACCCAGTGTTGACAAAGCCGTGTTGAGGTCCCCCACAATTATTGTGATGTTATTGATATTATTATTCAGATTTATCAACAATTTTATTTTAAATATTTTGCTGGCCCCTCATTCGTTGCATATATGTTTAAGAGAAGGATTTCTTCCTGCTCTACATACCCTTTGATTAATATAAAATGTCCATCTTTGTCCCTTATAACCTTCCTGAGTATAAAGTTTGTATTATCTGATATTATTATGGCCTCTGCAGTTTTTTTATGGATGTTGTTTGCTTGGATAAATTTTCCCCAGCCTTTTATTTTGAGTCTATGTTTGTTCTGACTATTCAGGTGCATTTCTTGTAGGCAGCAGAAGGTTGGATTGAGTTTTTTGATCCATTTAGTCACTCTGTCTCTTAACTGGTGCATTTAGTCCATTGACATTGAGAAAAAGGATTGTCCTGAGATTTAATGCCATCTTTATATGAAATTTGGTGTGTCTTTTGGTTAGTCTTGTCTTAAATTAGGTCTTTCAGTTTTTCTCTTAAGACTGGTTTTGAGTCTGTAAAGTTTCTGAGCTGTGTTATGTCTGTGAAACCATGTATTATGCCATCAAACTGAAAAGTAAGTTTTGTTGGGTACAGTATTCTAGGTGAAGCATTCATTTCATTCAGTCTTGTCACAATATCCCATCACTGCTTTCTGGCCTTAAGTGTTTCTGGTGACAGGTCTGCTGTAAATCTCAAGGACGCTCCCTTGAATGTAATTTCCCTTTTTGATCTTGCTGTTTTCAGAATTCTGTCTCTATCTGTGGGATTCGTCATTGTGACTAGGATGTGTCTTGGGGTATTTTTTCTGGGGTCTCTTTTGGTTGGTACTCTTCGAGCATGCAGGATTTGATTACATATATTCTTTAGCTCTGGAAGTTTCTCTTTAATGATGTTCTTGACCATTGATTTTTCCTGGAAATTTTCTTCCTGGGTCTCTGGGACTCCAATGATTCTTAAGTTGTTTCTGTTGATCTTATCATAGACTTCTATTTTTATCTGTTCCCATTCTTTAACTAATTTTTACATTGTTCATTTGCTTTAAGTTTTTTTTGCAATCTCTCCCGCTGTATGAAATTGTTATTTATCTTATCTTCCACAGCACCAATTCTATTCTCAGCTTCTGTACCCTATCCCAGAGCTTATTCATTTTGTCATTCACTTCGTTTACTTAGTTTTTTAGGCCTGTTAGTTGACAGGTTATTTCAGTTTGGAGTTCTGTGATTTCTGTCTTCATATTTTCTTGGTTCTTATTAGTGTTCTGTTCAACTCGATCCATGGTTTCTTTGAGTTTGTTGAGGATCTTCCATATTGCTAGTCTAAAGTCCTTATCTGAGAGTTTGATTAGTTGGTTGGTCATTATCTGGTCATCAGAATTGTCATCTTCATTCTCTATGTCTGATGCTGGCCTGCGTTGTTTCCCTATTGTCACACTTGTATTGTGGGTTTTTCTACATGTTGTTGTGGTATTCATTGGCTAAATGATGTATGCAGCCATACTCCTGTGGCTCCACCCTTTCTGATTGGGTTGACTTGTCTCCAAAAGAGGGGAGTCCTCCATGGATGAAGCCTTTCACAGGATCAAATCTTAGGCCTGAGCACGCAGCAGAGAAGACTGTCTGGAGAGAAATGCTGGGCTTCAGTGATCCAGCACAGTTCTTAGTGTGATTTTTTTCTCCTTGTTGCAATGGTTTTCTTTCCTTAGAAAGAGTGCATGGCCGCGTAGCAAAGTGGAGCCTTTTTTTGGCCCACTCCCAAGAGTTTCACGTGACAGGACAGGAGACAGACACACACAGGCAGCACTCACAATTTTTCACAGTCGGGCCTATATTACATAATATTGTAAATATATTATAATTATAGGCATATATATGTCTTTTGCTATGGCTACTCTCAGCTCTATGCTTACAGGTTATTCCTAGTTGTACTCAGGGACTATGAGGTATCAAGAAACAGTTATGAGGTTGACTACCCATAAGACAAATACTTTCTCCCCTTACCTCATCTTTCTGGCTTTATAAATATTTGAATCCAAAGTTAAAATTCCCATTATTATCCTAAAAAATAACATAATAAGTACTGATGATCTTTCAAAAATGCACACTCAGTTTTCTGATCACTGCAGATTGACATATCTTTCTCTAATTTTTCCTGATTACAAACATGATTGTAGTTAGGTTTCAGTCATAAAAAGAACTCCCTCTCTGATTTCTTCAGTACATTTAAATAATATGTATATGCATCATCATCTTCCCTAAAAGTCAAGTTTTCAGAGCACAGCCATTGTTTGGGAACTGGTTACAAAGACATAAAAATAGTCATCTCTGTTAGTCATCTGGGCTGCCATAACAAAATACCATGGTTGGGATGGTTTAAACAGTAAAGATTTATTCACTCACTTTTCTGAATGCTGAGAGCTCAAGATTCAAGTTTCCACAGTTTTGGTTCATCCAGGGACTCTGTTTAGTTTAGTCTCTTGCCTTGTCTTTGGCCTCACTCAGCATTCCTTCTATGTCCACATCCCTGGTGTTTGTCCCTTTCCTTAGAAGTACCCCTAGAATTTTGCATTAGGTCCCTTTCTTATGTTTTCATTTAGCTTTTAATTAAACTAAAAATATCCATGACTTTTATTGCAACACTTTGTAGGAGATGGGAATGTAGAAATGAAATATTTCCTCTAAGACAAAGAAAATAGCAATATTAACAAATATTGGCAATGCACAGTGAGAAATCCAATGCTAGCAAATATCAATAAAAATGATCAGTTAATAAATCAGTTTTCCTTCAGAGCATGGGTTTCTTAAGCCCTCAATAACAATAATGCAAACTACAGTATATAACTAAGGGGATGGGGAGAAATAGAGAGAGAAAGAGGGAGAGAGAAGAAAACTATCTGCCCCATAGGCAAGCAGGGAGAGGAGAGCATTGGTGGTGGGAAATGTCAACTGTTGAAGGGTGTTGCACATTGCATGACTGAAACTTAATCATGAATCACTTTGTATTTGTGAAAAAAAATAAAAACCCAACTTTATTATGAACAATCTTGTAACCATGGTGCTTAAATGATTAAACTTTTTTAAAAAGCTATTGTTTTATGGGGCCGGGAAGGTGGCACTAGAGGTAAGGTGTCTGCCTTGCAAGCGCTAGCATAGGACGGACCGTGGTTCAATCCCCCGGCGTACAATATGGTCCCCCAAGACAGGAGCAATTTCTGAGTACTTAGCCAGGAGTAACCCCTGAGCATCAAATGAGTGTGGCCCAAAAACAAACAAAAAAACAAAAACAAAAAAACAAAAAGCTATCGGTTTAGTTAAAAAAAACATACTTTATGTTTCAATTCAAGATAGGAATGCTATGATGAATTTCCTTGTATAAAAACATAATATATGATATTAAATTTTGGAATATTAAAAACCATGTTTTCCTTGTTATGATCAAATTCCAAGATCTTATATAACTTCATATAAAAATAGACAATTTAGAAAGTTTTTAATTTTTACATGAGGTAAAATAAACATAACTGTCAGTATTAAAAACAAAAAGTGATGCTGGCAGTACTAATTAGCTGTTCATTCTAGAGGAGACTGCTTAATCTCTTGAATGTTCAATATTCTTGATAGCAAATTATTTTAATTTAGGGTAAATTTCTTTTCATTTAAAAGACAATAATGGTTCTTTGTGCTCTGGCCCAGGGTGAAAGAGTTTATGTAAAGTGTAAGATATCTTTCTTTCTTTCTTTCTTTCTATCTATCTATCTATCTATCTATCTATCTATCTATCTATCTATCTATCTATCTATCTATCTACCTGGACTTTGGGTCACACCTGGCAGCGCTCAGGCTCAGGAGTTACTCTTGGCTCTAAGCTCAGAAATCCCTCCTGGCAGTCTCTGGGGACTATATGGGATGCCGGGATTTGAACCACTGTCCTTCTGTATGCAAGGCAAATAATCTACCTTCATGCTATCTTTCCGGGCCAGGGGTAAGAAATTTAATGGAATTAAGATTAATGAATTTCAGTCAACCCAACTACAATCATGTTTGTAATCACAGAGTTTACATAAAGATATTATTTTAAAAAAAGAATAATGGAGAAGCGAATTAGAGAAAGTTCTCGAAGGTTGCCCTCCCTCCCCATCAAATGAAGATTAAATATAAATGCCAAGATTTTTCAAAAATTAATTTTTAATGCTCATTGGATACATAACTAGAAGTGGAATTATTGAATCATACTCTATTTGTAAATTTTTTTTAGAAATCTTACTTTTTTCCAAAAAAGCGGGACCAGTTTTCATTCATATCAACAAGGAATGAGGACTCCTTTAGAATTTTACTAATAATGGATGATTGGTCTTATGAAAAGACTTCTCTGGATCCACTTATATTTTTATTATTGCATCAGCCATGATATCTATAATGATATTGAAAAGACATAGTGGAAGAGACAATTATGCTTTATATCAGGTCTATGTGCCAAATCTTAATTTTCTCATTAATAAGTATGAGAATAGTGTAGCATCTTGTAGATATTTATTTATTTATTTATTTATTTATTTCTTTATTTATTTATTGGTTTTTGGGCCACACCTGGCAGTGCTCAGGGGTTACTCCTCAGAAATAGCTCCTGGCAGGCACGGGGGACCATAGGGGACACCGGGATTAGAACCAACCACCTTTGGTCCTGGATTGGCTGCTTGCAAGGCAAACACCACTCTACTATCTCTCTGGGCCCGCATCATGTATATTTTATTATGTTGAAATAATCTTACTTTTCCACTAGTTTCACTGAAACTTTATTAAGAATGGGAGTTGAGCTTACAAATTATTTTTGCATATATGAACATAGTCATGTAGTTTTTCCTTTTAGTTTGTTTTTGTTTTTGTTTTTGGGTCACACCCAGCAGCGCTCAGGGGTTACTCCTGACTTTATGCTCAGAAATCGCCCCTGTCAGGCACAGGGGACCATATGGGATGCCGGGATTCAAACCATCGGCCTTCTGCATGAAAGGCAAACGCCTTACCTCCATGCTATCTCTCCGGCCCCCTAGTTTGTTGATGTTATTACATTGACTTACTTTCAGATATTGAACTTTCATGTAGCTAAGTTTCATTTGGTTATAGTGTATAATTTTTCTCTATTCTTTGAAAATATTTGCTAATTTTTCCCAAGATTTTTCACATCTATATTCATAAAAGATAATAGCCTGTAATTTTTCTTTTCTTGTAATCATGTCTGCCTGATTTTGATAGCAGGGTAAATACAAATTCAGAATGAATTAGGTAGTATACTCTCTTTCTACCCTTAAAAAGGATTTTGAGGGGAGGGGGGAAAAAGAATTATGAAATTAATATAATCTCTTCTTCTGATACTTACTAGAATTCACCAGCAAACTCATCTGAGACAGTACTTTGTTTTGAAATATCATTGCTAAAATATTTAATTTATTTAATAAATACATCATACTAGGATGATTTATTCATATGTAAATTTAAAAGACTATGCAAATAATTTTGTCTATATAATTTTTTATTTTATCTATATGATTTTTAGGCAAAATTTGTTAAAATAATTTCTCTTTATACATCACTTTTCTTTTGAATTTTAAATAAGATCTTCTCTTTTATTATTAGTCTGAGTAACCTTTGGTCTCTTTTACTTTCTTATTTCACATGACTGGTGCTCTCTTAAAAAATAGCTTTCCTTGTATACTTATTGTCTATCTTCAATTTCATTAATTTCTGCTCTATTATTTCCCATTTCCTGCTTACTTTAGATTTAATATTTCTAGTTGATTTGGTGAAAACTTGGATGATTTATTTTAGATTTTTCTTTTAAAAATAGATGTAATGACTATAAAAATTTCCTTCTAAGTATAAGTATAGTCTTCTTTATTCCAACAAATTTTGTTGAATTATATTTACATTTTTAGTGAAATGTATTTAGATTTTCTCATAATGTTTTTTTTTTGAGGGGGGCTAGGACACACCCAGTGGTATTCAGAGTTTACCCTGGCTCTGCTTTCAGAAATCACTACTACAGACTCAGGGGACCATATAGGATATTGGGGACTGAAACAAGGTCAGATCCAGGTTGGCTGCATGCAAAGCAAATGGCCTACACTGTGCTATCACTCAGGCCCATAGTGTTTCTTCTTTACTCCACAAGTTGGAGGAATTGATGCACTTTTTGGTATCAAGTGGTCCCCTAAACACCACTAGTGGTGACTCACACACAGAGTTTGTGGTAAAGGGGTATAAAAATAGATCAATTTTTAACTCTTCACATGTCTATAAATTATTTAGTTATTTTTTCTTTACACATTATAGTTAAATTCTAAATTTGTCTGAAAGAGAAAGAAAAGGGACATATATATGATAAGTATATATAGGGATAAAAAGAAGAGATGAAAAGACACATGGAATAAAATCCAATTTCATACACTTTAGATATTTTTAATGATTAAAATCATGGATCACATCCATGATCAAGTTCACAAAAATAGATAGATATCACATAAAACAAAGTCATTAGTGTTTAGTAAATTGTTGTGGCCTGCATCAATTTTTTTAAGGCCAGAGTGATATTTGAGTGTTGTCTTGATTGTGACTCACCTGGGTTTGATGCTCAGCATCCCATATGGTCCTTGGAGTATTGCCAGGAGGAATTCCTAAATGCAGAGCAATCCCTGAGCACAGCCGGGTGTGGTACAAAAACAAAGCAATATTTTTTAGCAAACTTTACAACATGTACCATACATTTATGGTACTTAGGTGTATTCATGTTACACGAATGTGTAAGAATGAATATTTTTGATCTATGAGTAAGCAACACTGAAGATAAAGAGAGCATTTTGTATTTCTAGATGCACTTTCAGCATTGACCACTCTTCAGGGTATGATCAGTTTTCAATGATGTCATTCTTTGCTTCTTTTTGCTTTTCAGTGACTCTTGCTGTGACTTAATTTCTGTACCAATTGTTCAATATATTCACTAGATAATGAATGCCCTGATAGATCATCTTGAGCCCTAGAAACACTGCTGATTTTTATTGATTCCTAAAATGACTGGAATTTACTAGTTTATTTGAGAGATTCTAAATACTTTGATGTGAATTGGCATTTACTGCAGAAATGTGCCTTTTGGCTGTTGCATTTTGAAGCATCCCTTTCTTCTAAGCTACACTATATCTTCTCACTATTACTCATAGACTAAGTAGGAAATAAAAACTAATTTTAATATTATGCTATGCAAAACATAATTAAGAAAATGTGCAAAATATTTTTTAACAAACACAGTTCCCCTCATGCAACTCAAAGCTAACTAGAAATGCTTTCTTAATTATAAGCTCATTTGAATTGTAAGCTGCAGCATCCACAGACAGATATCTGTGCAAATCCAAACACTGACCTTTAAACTTTATTATTATATGGAAGGAAGAAGTAAAAGGAAATAAAATTCTTCTTTTCTATCTTATCTTCCCTTGCTGCTTGGGGATGGATAATGGTGAAATTAGTGCTCTTAATTGTTCTAATTCTGGGGCATTTGATAGGAGCAGAATTTATATTGAGCAGTTCTTTTCAGGGATTCTCAATCATCTTTTCTTCTTTTGATCTCCATCTGCCCTCCACATTCTGTTTCTCAGTCTTATGATAAGCCTGGAAGTCAGCAGATGTGAACTGAGGACTGTGAAGGTAACTCTCAGCTTTTTTCAGCCTGACAACAAGGCTTTATTTCTCTTTTATTTTCTAGTTCTTCACGTTTCTTTGACCTGCCTGACCTAGTCTCTTCCACTAGTCTCTTTTTTCTTATGCTATTATGAGTTTTATTTTTTCCCTGTTTATTGCCATTTGGTTCTATTCCTGAAGGCAATAGAGAAAAATGCATCTGTACAATGAGCCATTCAGTAACAGATGCCACTGAAGCAGTATTTTGAAAGGAAAGGAAATATTCTTGCTTTTGTTTTTCTTTCCATTGTTTCTTTCTGTCTCACTTAATACCTTAAAACGTACTTATTAAGTTTCCAACCAGATTTTAGTTCCTCATCAAGTTATTAGCAGCTTAAAGAAAGAGCTTATATAGGGACACTCCATATTTTATCATGAAACTCCAAAAGAAATATATTCACTTTGAATTTAAAAAAGATAATACAGGCACACTAAAGTAGTGTAATTTCCTAAAATGAGAATCTACAGAGTAAAAAGAAAGTCTTACCAAAGTCTTGATTGAAAATTCAGACTGAGTCTATTAAAGCTTGAAGAATGACTCCATATAATCTAATTAAACTTACTAAAAAAGTTTTTCACTGCAGATAAAGAAATGGGTGATTCACAAAAGAAAAGTACATCTTTGTCTCAAAAGTCAGTGCTTTTAATATAAGACAACTTTGTAATGGATTAACCTAAGTGGAATGACTAAAAGATTTGGGAAAAAACTTTTTACCCCTAATACCTAGTTCAGTTCAAATGTATGAGCAGTACATTTTAAAAATCATTTCAGTTGAGACCATGAAAACAGGTTAAGACAATAATTTGAAAGTACATTATCTAGTATATCTGAGAAAACTATTGAAAATGTCTTTTAAATCCATATTTGGGTCTCATAAGCTTTAAAGCCTTCAGAACTGGATAGGGAAGGCTTTGAACCCAACATGAGGCACTTGTTCTTGGTAGTGTTGATAAATCCCTGAAAAAAGAAATTATTTAATATATCATTTCTTTATAAAAGTAGAGGGAATATGAAACAAACCTCCCAAATCCCAAGGAAAAAATAAGCAGTAATTAAAAATCTATTATTAAAGAGTGAGTGCAGCAGAATTTATTTTCATGGTTCTGTAGAAATTATGGGAGAGTTGTTTTAAAGTAATAATAAGTAAGTAATAAGTAGCAATATTTACTATGAGCCAACTCCACATATGGAGCATTCCCAAATGAAAATTTTAGAAATTTAATCTGATGTTAAATTTTTAACAGAAAAAAAAGTTGGCACAGTAATATTCTTCTGTCCCACTAGGAAAATTGCACTGTACAGGCTTTCATCCTGATTTATCTTAAAAAAAAAACTTCTCTTTTTTTCAATTTTATCCTAAAATATTTCTCAATTTTATCATTAGAATGAACTCAAGTAGGTCTGAGTCTGAATGGAATTATAGAGGAGACTGAAAAATTAAACTTTATTGGGCCAAAGCGATGGCCCCTTTAGTTGAGTTCATGATTTACATGCTGGATCCCTGGCCTCTATATATACTTGAGCATGGTCAGGAGTGACTTCTCCAAATAGATGATACACTACTATATATATTTATATAACTTATTTTATATATAATTTATATATTTATATAATTTATATAAAGTTTATAGAATTTATATATATTTATATATAATGTATATATATTTATAAGTTATATTTACATAATATATGTAATATTATGTATTATAATTAATTATATAATCAATACATTATATATAGTTATAGTACTATATATATTTATATATAATATGAACCCCACCAAATATACTAAATGACCCCCACCTAATGGACTTTTGTTTTTCTGTAAACATGTAGATATGTGTTGAGGGTTGTTTTATCTGGACTCAGACTATGCATGTAGTAATAGTCGTTTTCCAAACCATTGCTGAGAACTAGAGGGTCTCAAACTTCTAAGTAAATGTAGGAAAAACTACTCTCAGTTCTTTTTATTCTTTCTGATTCTAGTTGGCATCTTGTACATCTTTGCACCCCAGCTATTTGAAAGAGACTTTAGGACTGGAGACCTGTAGCGCTATGTAACCTTTTCTTTATGTAGTCAAGTTAATGCATCTTCCTATCTTTGCTATCAAGTTAGCTCTGTTAACCTTATATTTTGACTCTTTATATCCATTTAGAGTACCACTAACAACTATTCAAGATAGGGGGACTTCATTAAAAATAAATTTTCTTCCCAGAAGCCAGATCTGAAATGAAGGAAAAAACAAACCTATACTTTTGATAAACCATTAGAGCTACTACTAACTTTTTATATTTAAACCCTACTCTTTTTGCATTTCAGTTCATCTCTAAATACTTTATATTTTTGTTTTGGGATTATTTCTGCCTTTATTCTCAGGACTGATTCATAGTGATTCTCAAGGGACCATATGTAGGTTCAGAAATTTGAACCAGGGATGGCCACATGCAAGGCAAGTTGCCTAGTTATCTCCTGTTCTATATCTGGAACTGTATTCTTCTGTTTCATTAGGGTATATATATATATATATATATATATATATATATATATATATATATATATATATATATATATATATATATTTTAATCACTTTACCTGGGACCAGAGAGATAGAAAAGAAGTCATGTGGATCATTCTGGTTTCACTCATAGACTGAATATGAGCTTCAGCAAGAGTGCTTCTTAGGAGAGCCTGGAATAAGCCAAAGCCCTGCAGAATTTGAAATAACCCCCACCCCCAAAAATAAAATAAAATAAAATAAAATAAAATCACTTTAAATTTGAATGTTTGGTTTGATTGTTGCCAAAATTTCAGTATTATTTTCTGATGTATGTGACTTCCACTGTGTCAGATCTGGTTAGACTTGGGAGAAGGCTTTAATGAAAGGCCAGAGCTGGTTCTCACCTGCCTTGTACATGTATCTCTTCCCAACTTAGCATTCATCTCTTTAAGCAGATTGTTAAATATTTATCAGCATACCACTGCCTGTGATTTACCCATATAATCATACTGTTTCTGATCTAGTTAAATGTTATACTGTAGCTTACATAGTAAAAAAGGATCAATCTGAACACATGTTTTCAAAGTTAACTTCTCACTTTCTGTGTCAATATTTAAAATTCCTCAACAATTCCCCAGTCCTTCACTCATGACGTTGAACTGCATGATGTTGAACTGATGGGCATGCTTATTCACAAACTCAAGGATTTGGAAGTTTGCCTGCATCAGTATCAGTGTCTCCCAAATGTACTACCTTAAATTCCTCTTCTTAACATTTGGTTATTTTAATTATTATTATTATTATTATTATTATTTTGGTTTTGGAACCACACCTGGAGGCACTCAGGTGTTACTTCTGGCTCTGTGTTCAGTAATTATTCCTGGCAAACTCGGGGGACCAATATGGGATGCTGAGGATTGAACTAGGTTGGTCCTGGGTCAGCCTCATGCAAAGCAAATGCCCTATTCACTGTGCTATCACTCTGGCCCCCACATTTTACTTATTTATTTTAATTTTTATATTTATTTTTTTTGGTTTTTTGGCCACATCCAATGACACTGAGGGGTTACTCCTGGCTATGCTTTCAGAAATCGTTCCTGGCTTAGGGGACCATATGGGACACCAGGGGATCAAACTGTGTTCGTCCTAGACTAGTACGCGCAAGGCAGATGCTTTATGCCTTGCACCACTACTCTGGCCCCTCCTGAGGATTTCTTACTTCCACACTCTCTGCTGAGTAATTGCTGCCACTCCCAACACTAAAGTTCCCAAATTCCAAAATTCTAAAACGATACTTCTACTTTCCCTAACCCTTTCTCCCTGACAACTACTCTTGTTTTTACAGAGTTTAGGAATTAGTTTAGTTATTTTTTTCCAAGTGGTTTGCTTCAGTTTTTTTATATTTAATATATGACTAAAACCACATAGCATTGTTTTTTTATTTCCTTATTTATTTATTTATTTCTCTTAGCAGAATAATCTCAACATTCATTTATTATGTTCCAAAGGAACAATTTCACTTTATAATAACAAGGAGAATTTCATTGAGTTGATACACCAAACCATATCTTTTTATATTTATATATTTTCTGAAAGATTATCTTAGGAATTTGTATTCTGTTTGATGATTTAAATATTGCACACATGTTAGACATAAGGAATATTTTAACAGCCTCTCATCTACTTTAGTCTACATTAAGACTAGTTGTTTGAGGTTTGTCTTTTGTTTCCTTTTTAGTTCTTTAAAGAAATGTTTTTCTTCCATAGGCATTGATCATGTGTCTATATTTCTTGATATATTTTAAACTTTATACGTGCTATATTTTATTATTTTTAAAGTTAAATTGAAATTATAACATTCTTTTAAACTTCTTTTTATTAGCTCAATATTATATTTGTGAGTAACTGAGATAAATATAAATTAGCCAGATTTAGTTATGTTTATTGCCATATATTTTGACTTTATGCAACTATTGCACAATTTATCCTTCTGAAGATGTTTTACTTTTTTAAATAAAAGACCATATTAAGATTTTATAACTATAGACTACTATACAAATATAAAATTTCTTTAAAATTTTCAGTAAGGATGTACTACCTCGTAGTAGAAAAAATGGTCTGCTGCAAGTTTCTTAAATATTGCCAAGTTGTTCTTTAAAATGATTATCAGCACAAAGAAAGTCTATTCAACAAATGGTGTTGGTACAACTGGAAAACCACATGTATGAAAGTGAAAATTGATCCATACCTCACTCCTTATACAAAAGTCAACTCAAAATGGATCAAACACCTTGAAATCAGACCCGAATCTATAAAGTTTATCGAGAATAAAATAGGCAGAACACTCGAAGACCTATATATATCAAAAAGGTCTTCTAGGATGGAGCACCAATGGCAAGAACTTTAGCATCAAATATAAACAAATGGGACTACATCAAACTACAAAGCTTCTGCATGGCAAAAGAAACCCTATTTAACAGAAGAAGTTAACAAAATGGGAAAAAAATCTTTGCACTCAACATATCAGATAAAGGGCTGATATCTAGAACATACAAAGCACTCAGAAAGCTGAGCCCCCCAAAACCAAACAAACTCATAAAAAATGGGGAGATGAAATGAATAGACACTTCTTTGAGGAAGACAGAAGGATGGCAAACAAACAATGAAAACATGCTCACCTTCACTCATCATCAGGGAGATCCAAATCAAGACAACAATGAGATACCACCTTACACCAGTGAGGATGGCTCACATCAAAAATAATGGGAACAAGCTCTGTTGGCGGGGATGTGGTATGAAAGGCACTCTCATCCACTGCTGATGGGAATGCCCCCTAGAACAGTCTGGAGAGTGCTCAAAGAACTCAGAATTGAGCTGCCATTTGACCCAGCAATTGCTCTTCTAGGAATCTACCCCCAAGTTGGAAGGGCATTCATTCCAAAATACGTGTGCACCCCACTATTTATCACAGCACTCTGTATAATAGCCAAGTCCTGGAACCAACCTAGATGTTCAACAACAGATGAATGAATCATTAAGATGTGGTATTTATACACAATGGAATACTACATGGCAGTCAGAAATGATACAATCACAGACTTTGCAGCAACATGGATGGACCTAAACATATGTTAAACAAAGTAAGTCAGAAGACAAATGATAAACACAGAATGATAGCACTATTCTGAAGCACCTAGAACATACACCTTATATACAACTAATACTCAACAATCAAATAACAGGGTATAACAGGGTATAAACTCCAAACACGGAAATACTCAACATATACTCAGGAGCAGTGCCCAAAATACATGAAAAAGGAACAACACAAACTCTTGACTACACATTATACCACAAAGAAACTAGCAACAGAAGAAACAGAAGCATAGAGAGAATAGGTAGGTAATCAGCCTTCTAATACAAAGGCCCATATAATCCCTTAGGGATCTTATACAGGATCACAGGTAAAGTATACCACCAGATATCACTGACTCCAAAGGAAACATCCCATAACACTATGTTTTAATGCCTAAATCTTACTATATTTAAAATTACCTCTCAGCTTTTCTATCCACAGGCATTCTTGAATACAAAGGTGGACAAACTAAGATGGCATCTTGGGGCTCAGTCACACAAGATACCATACCCAGCTTGCACTATGAGAATATCCCAAGAAAACTCTTTAACATACACTTTATCTCTAGATTATACCTTCTTTTTTTTTTTGCTTTTGTTTTTGTTTTTTTTGTTTTTGTTTTTGTTTTTGGGTCACACCCGGCGGTGCTCAGGGGCCACTCCTGGCTGTCTGCTCAGAAATAGCTCCTGGCAGGCACGGGGACCACATGGGACACCGGGATTCGAACCAACCACCTTTGGTCCTGGATCGGCTGCTTGCAAGGCAAACGCCGCTGTGCTATCTTTCCGGGCCCGGTTATACCTTCTTTTAAGATTTGAAGCATGTGACTAGTCAGACCACCAAAGCAACAACTGTGATGTACAGACTTATACTACAGGCCCTACTCATTGAACACATTCAAGCAAACTAGCATTCTCTTGCTATTTTCTCCTCTCTTCTCACTACTTCCTTTTTTCTTTTTCTTTTTTCTTCTTTTTTCTTTTTTTTCTTTTCACTTCTCCCTTTCTTTCTAAAGTATTTTCTCTTTTCTTCCTCCTATCCCTTCCATATACTTTTCCCTCCCCCCCCTTTGGAAATCCATCTATCCCTTCATCCCTCAATCTGATCCAGACCTCCCACCATATTAAAACTCTTCACCCTTAGTTCTTAATCCATTAGGCATCAAGACTGACCTCCTAACCCAACGAACCAGTACCCAGCACCCAAGTGAAGGGACACCCAGTCAAACTCACACCTCGCACCCTGCAAGAAAAGGCAACCAACTACCCTGCGGACTCATGCTGTGCGGCCCTCCCTACCAACTCTCCCTAACGTGGACTGTTAGTTGAAACCAGACTTAGCTCTAAAAGTATCCCCAATGCAAGAACTCTTACAAGACCTCCCTGCCGCAAATCCTTTGTCAATCTCAAGAAGGTCAGGGGGAGTGATGGAAAGGTGCCTGGAATCCACATACCACAAGAAAGTCCCAAAAGACAATGGGGAAACCTATACTTCCAACATAAGTATAAGACCAGTTTTGCACTACCTCTTTACCTGCTTTTCCCCAAAAGTATGGTAGTCTCATGCACCACTTTGTTCCTTCAATTATTTTGTTAATTCACTTTTTAAAATATTTGTTCTACATATACATATGTGAGCACATATACTTTTATTCCTATTTTTATCTTGTTTGGATGTGTGACCTGTTTCTTTGGAATGTGTGACTTGTTTTCTTCTCTGTCCACCCCCAAATGCACCGACAATATAAAGTAGCACCATTTCTTCCTGCAAAGGCACACTAAAAAAAGGAGAAATCTTACATATAAAAAAGAGCTCTTATCTACTAGAGATAAGAACTCATACTTGTTTACAATACAGGGATATCTCCCACCTTGAAAATATGTCATGCAGACCCAACTTAGACGCCAGGTGATTAGACACCATCTGTCCAGACTTGAACCCTGGATCCCAGACATAGAATCAACACAGTTCTTCACAACAGCTACAGGAAACAAAATCCCATCTGAAACATCCTTAATAACGCTGGGCCACCAACAAGTGCCAGCTCTAATATGATATCCTGACAACAAAGAAATGGGAACAACTTGACCTACGGACAGGTTATCCTACCTCACCAGCTAACGATAAGACAAAATCAGAAGACTTGTCACCCTTTGGTCGGTCCAAAAGCCTAGATCGTGATTTACAGATGACTGGCTGCTAGAACCATGACTGGACTGAACATATCTTGAGACCAATAAAAAAGCCCTAGTCTAGGGTTTGAACTACTACCTGCACAACAACCATGATCCCCAGTTCCAAAGGTCCAGCAGAGACAATTGCAATGGAATGGGGCTTCTGGAAACACAATGAAAGATGCTATCCTAGGATCAGTGCAAAGACCAAGACCACCATAGATTAAAATGACACTGAGGGAACAGAACTTCTAGAACCACAAAGAAAGACTTCATCATAAGTCCCACTCATGGACCTGTGCAGATACTGAAATCTCTAAATACAGAGGTCTTATTTCCTCACCCAGGACAGAGCAGAAGTTTTCCAAACACCACGAAAGCACCAAGGGGAGAGTAAATGAACCTGAACGAAGTCTATAGTTAATCCCATGACAATAAACCCCAAGGGTGGAGAAACCCCATAGCGCTAAGCCCAAGTGAATTCCTTTTCGAATGACCCCAATATTTACTGTGCCGGTGCAGGAGGGAAAAAAAGGCAAAAAGCACAAGACATTTTTTTTATTTTTATATATTATATATTATTTTTCTTCATTTATTATTATTTTTTATTTTTATTTACCTATCTACTTTTTGTCGATTTCTTTGTTTTGGTGTGGTTATTGAAGTTGTTGTCCCCATTTATATTTATATTTTTTTCTTCTTTTCTTTTCTTTCTTTAGGTGCTCTGCCATGTTTTTTAACTCAAGACCATGGCTTTTTTTGTGGTGCCTATCATTATCACTAAAGTGCTCAGTGGATATTTGACTCTTCTTTTTGTACTGTTGGGGTGTTTCACCTTCTTTTTCTCCTTCATCTCTCAAACCAATGATGAGAACCTCTAGAAGGATTCCGCCCATTTTCAGTGTATTAGACTTTTACTCTAGTTTATTACTTTTCTCTTCTTCAAATAAAACCACATAACTTGAACTATGTAGTCCTTCCTCCCAGTTAGAGGGGGAAATAAGGGAGGCACCAAGACCAAGACTACTAAGTAGTAAGTTAGGTACAGAGGGGACCACATATTCTTGCAGCCCCGGGGGTGAGTTAGGAGGATATGGGAGGTAGGACAAACACGGAGGTGTAGGGAGGACAAATCGGTGATGGGAACCCCCCTGATTTTATGTAAATATGTATCTATAATATTATTGTCAACAACATGTAAGCCACTATGATCAAAATAAAAATTATATTAAAAAAGAACATATGATGTATTTTATATTTTAATATGATCTGGGATGAACTATAATATTAAATTTTAATAAAAAATTAAAAATAAAAAATTATTATCAGCATCCATATTTCATTCAATAGCATGTTAAATCTTGTTAATGCATAATTTCTATAATGTGCTGCTGTTGAACTTAAATTTTGCTTGGCATGATGAACGAGAGTTAAATGTAGTAGTTTAAGTAAAACCCTATTAAGTACATCTATTATTAAACTCACAGTATTAGGAGAGCCCCAAACCATAAAAATTCAAATGTACCTCAATAAGAGAATGGATAAACAAATGACATTGCACTCATATAGAAAATATCTTAGCAATCTAAGGAATGAAATATTGACTTAAGAATAATGTGAATACATTTCAAAATGGTAATAGAAGTTATCTACCAGACAACTCTACTTGGTGTGAAGAATTTGTCTTATAAGAAGGATTTTCTGGTCTGACAGAGATTAGCTATAGAATTTGAACATTAGGTGCTGATTATACAGGTATGATGTCAAAAATTAGGAGCTAGAGCAATGGTGTGGTGGCTAGGGTGTTTGTATTGCTGACCCGGTTTCAATCCCCAGCATTCCACGTGGTTCCCTGAGCACTGAAATAATTTCTGAAAATAGAGTTAAGAGTAACCACTGAACACTTGTTGGTGTGGCCCAAAACAAAACAAAACAAAAACAACAAAAACAAAAGCAAAAAATAAGTCAAAATTATTAAAATGTTTCTTTAAATCTATATTTTTATAAAATATAGCATCAACTTTCATTAAGAGTGTTGAAAAATAAAAAGAGAGACATCAAAAGAAATATATACTTCTACATTAAGAAATATTGTCCAGTTTTGCTTGAGAAGCATTCAGTGTCATATTTTAATTTTATTACTATTTTTAAAAATAAATATTGCTCAGAGCAGTAGAAGCAACTGCAAAGACTAGAAAGAGAAGCTTGAATTAGGAAAAAATGTAGGGAGCATCTTGTCACACTGTTTAAGATATTTAAAAAGAACCTATAATAAAGAGATGTCAATACCTTTTTTCCAATTTATAATCGATACTTCCAAAAATAGCAGTGAAATTTTAAATTGTATTTAAAGTTTTATTAAATTTCATACTTGTGCTTCATTTACTTGTATTGTCTCTGCTAATGTAGACTTAGATACAGAATCTCTTGAAACATGATGGCATGATAAAAGAAATTTTAGCATATTTTATAGTTATTCTTCAGACACAGTCAAGTTTTATTATTTAATTTTAATTTGATTAATTTAATGTTTAGAAACTGTGCACAAAATTATTTTAAATTAATAATTTGTAAAGTATTTTATTTTGGAAGTCAGATATATATGGAACTTAAAGTACCATGATACTGAAGCTTTACAAAAACAAACTTCATTATCTGCTGTTGAGCCATCTAAGTTTCTGCAATCATACTGTGTTTTGTTTATGATAAAAGTGGAAAAGATCATTTAAAATGCTGTTACAATCGTGATTTGTATGTATGCTTTGTGAACTTAGATAATTATGTCTAAAAATAAAGAATTCGAACAGAGATAATCTATCACTACCTCTATTTTTTGGGGGGCCACATCCGGTGACACTCAGGGGTTATTTCTGGCTATGCACTTAGAAATCACTCCTGCCTTGGAGGACCATATGGGACGCTGGGGGGATCAAACCGCAGTCTTTCCTAGTTCAGCCGCATGCAAGGGAAGCACCCTACCACTGTGCCACCACTCCAGCTGCACTATCTCTATTTTTAATAATAATTTTTTAATTTAAAGAATCATCCAAAACTAGTGAGTTAAGAATTATAGTTAGCTGAGCCATAGGCCCTCTGGGCTGACCACTTAGTCCAGGGTACTGAGATACCCCCAGGCCAGACTGGTCTTCATGACCATGCCTGGTAAATCAGGCCCTGGGGGGGGGTGGTGGAGAGAAATCTCTCCTCTATGCATACACAAACTACAGAGGCAGGGGCTGGGCTCAGATGACTCAACATGCCAGGACTTCTTGGGTGTCTTGCCTCCTTATGCATACTGGACCCCATACAGGAGTTTTTTTCTTACTAGTATTCATTTTCAAAAGGGTGTGGGCGATAATGCACCCACACGATATACATACTTTTTAACAACACCCAAAAATATTCTAATTCTTGACTGATTCTAGGGAAAAAATGGAATTCCCTAGATTTGGAGGATAATATTCAAATAGCTCTCTAAAATCAGTGTATATGTGGATGTGACTTCCTATAGAGTGGTCCTCTTCAACTGCCAAGCCTAACCCATAAACAATTCATCTATACAATGTATTTAGCCCCTCTGATATATTTCACCTCCCCCACACCAGAGCCCCTTCTAGTCCCTCATCTCCCAATCAGGATTCGTTATCTTCCCCTCAATTAACCCTCTTTACCCTCAGGTCTTTAATTTGTTAAGCACCAAGACCGACCTCCTGCCCCAACAGATTCTGCCCTTTCGCACACCCCTACAAAGCTCATTATTACTCCTTAGGTCTCACCCCCAACCATTAGTACTCTACATTTACCCTTTTTTTTTTTTTTTTTTTTTTGGTTTTTGGGTCACACCTGGCAGTGCTCAGGGGTTATTCCTGGCTCTATGCTCAGAAATCCCCCCTGGCAGGCACAGGGGACCATATGGGATGCCGGGATTCGAACCATCGACCTTCTGCAGGAAAGGAAAACACCTTACCTCCATGCTATCTCTCCGGCCCCTACATTTACCCTTTTTAACTTCAGTATTACACAATCCTAATCACAGACCAAAGTCGTGCATTGCCTTTAACAACCTCCAACTATTTCAAAAGACATAAAATGGACACATATGTCTTTTGAATATTTTATGTGTATTTTCTTTAACAGTTATAACTCTTTCTAAATAATCTTTTACCTTGAAGACTCTACCCACTTTTTATCTTGTCTTCTCTTTGTGAACTGTAAGGAATTTTGGTGGAAGAGTTTCTCAGTTTAATGCTTATGATTGAACCATTAAATTCAATTACATTGGAAGGACAATCACCCATAAACAGAATGCTCAGTAGTCTCATTGCTGATATCTTAACTTTGAACTTTCAGCCAAAGAACATTAAAAAACATAAAACAGAACCCATGTACAATTACTTTGTCCCTCAAGTCCCCAGATTGTAGGACATAATATTTCTTAGCAGCACACAAAGCAATCTAAAGCCATAAAACTTATGTAACTCCTTAAATATTGAAGACAAAGTACTTTTTTACATTTCCATACACATGCATATTAGTTTAAGTTAACCTCAAAAGTTTAAGTGGGTTGCTTTTCTTAAGGATTAGAGTCAAAGGAGCACAGTAAAAACGGTGTTAGAGTGGCAATTATTGTTTGCATAGGCCCACCAAAATATGAGGGACATGAAAAGGAAAAGCCTTGGCCTAAATACAAGATGACCCTACTCCTGAAGTTTCCTGGATAAGACTGACTCTAGGCTCCAGGAAAACTGGTTTGTCCAATTCAGGTCATTGTCTGTAGTGCTGATACACTTTTATTTTTCACACAGTCTCTGTTGTTGGCATCATGTTTCTATATTAAAGATCCTGGAATCTGCATATCCTACATTGCAGTCAAGATGGTGCAGAGCATCATCTTGTTTCACCTCACAATTAAAGGGTAATGCAGAGAACCCTGTCCTGTAAGCATGTCGTTGTTCTTTTCAAGTCTTCTTAGTGTTAAGAGAAGTCTCTTTTGAGCAAGCAGGTCGATGTCAGAGACATCTTTTCTGTAGAGGATTGCTTCCAGGTGTTGTTATAAAAAACCTTGGATGTTTTGCAAATAGCTTCCCTGGTTCAGGGGTGAATGGAGGACGCCCATTCTTCTGAGGCCTGTGCCAGGTCCTTGTATCAATATACAGAGTGTAAGGTCCCATTGCACTACAATATTTCTGTTCCAATCTCTACTAGATAAGAACTTATTTGTATGTATAGTATTTTCCCATTTTAATGTGCTATTGCAAACAAGGAACAATGCCATGTGGCGTTATCAGTGCATATGGGGGCCATAAGAACAAGTCCAACATTGTTGGCAGGAACAAGTAGAAACAAAATGGAGAATTCCTGGTGCCTTACTTCCATGCTATCTCACTGGTCCCTTCTGTGTAGTGAATTTTGAGAGATGAAGTCATGTTCCACTCATACATCTTTGAACACTGTTTTAAATAAAACATTTGTTAATGTGGCACAGTTCATACTAAATATTAAGTGTATGTAACTAATTCTATTTAATGTTAATTTGTAGCTTATATTTGCTATGATTTTTATATTTGCAGGGAGTAAAACAGCTTTTAGGAGAGGTAGCGTTATGGAAAATTGAAAATTTCAGAGCAAAGCAACTGTGTCATGGACAAAATCTCCAAGAAGCTGTCTCAGGTTGATTTTGGCATGTAACAAGTTGCCTACGAGAGTGATCTTGGCTTCACACTGAAGTGGCATGAAGGAAAAAAATAGAGAGAAAAGCTGAGATATACAGAAGCCACAGCCAGACTGTTGCTAGCAACATTAGCTGGAGCTGAGTAGCCCTTGGAGTCTTCTTGAATAAGGTTCAGTGTATTCTAGCTAGAATCTTTGGGTAAGTGGGGTTCTTGCTATTTTGATCTAGGTAGATCTCCTCTTTATTTGTGGGAAAGATGAGAGATTGGGTCTCACACTGTGCTCAGGTAGAGACATTTACTCAACTTACTACTTCTCTCCATTTATTTATGATTGCAAAAATGGGGGTGAGAAAACTTCTCCTGTGCCTGTCTGCCTGTGTTTCTGAATCCCTGTGGAGGTTCCACCCTGCTGTGCCTTTGTTTACTCTGAGGACTTCAAGGGAAACCTCTCCTGTGCCTGACTGCCTGTGTTTCTGAATCTCTGAATGTCTCCTCAGAGGCTTAGGGAGCACACCCCCAAAAACTGCATTTTGAAGCTGTCCAGTGAGTAAATTCTTGTTGTGGGTGTCACCGTCCAATAAGCTGAGCCTCCGGCCTGTGGAGGCTCCACCCTGCTGTGCCTTTGTTCACTCTGAGGACTTCAAGGGAAACTTCTTTTGTGCCTGTCTGACTGTGTTTCTGAATCCCTGAAGATCTCCTCAGAGGCCTAGGGAGTGCACCCCCAAAAAAACTATAAACAAGAGGCAGCAGAAGAGGGTGGCCATGAACTCCAACACAACACACAGGAAAAAACCACACTACAAGAGTGACAATGAAGAAAACTCGCAGGCAAACACCATGCACAGAGAATGAAGATGAAAGCTCAGATGACCTAATAAATTCCAAGCATCTGATTAACCTCTCGGATAAGGAACTTAAAATATCAATATGGAAGATGTTTGAAAAACTCAAAGAAAGCATAGATCTATCTGAACAGAATGCAAAGACAGAAATCAGAAAACTCCAAACTGAAATAACAGATCTGAAAAAAAAGGTAGCTCAATTGAAAACATCAATGGATGGCCCCGCCAGCAGGGTAATAGCAGCTGAGAAGAGAATCGGAGTACTGGAAAATGTGAGGCAGAAAAACTCAACAGAACAGAAGAAATTGGAAAAGAACCTAAAGACAAATGAAAAGGCAAAGAAAAACTACTCAAAGAATGAGAACAGATGAAAATAGAAGTCTTTGATAAACTCAACAGAAACAACATAAGAATCATTGGAGTCCCAGAGACCCAGGTAGGAGATCTCCAGGAAGAATCAACTGTCAAAGACATCATCAAAGAGACACTCCCAGAGTTAAAGACTAAATGCAATAAAATCCTGCATGCCCGAAGAGTACCAGCTAAAAGAGACCCAAAGAAAAACACCCAAGACACATCCTCATTACAATGACAAATCCCATAGATAGAGATAGAATACTGAAAGCAGCAAGATCAAAAATGGAAATTACATTCAAAGGACTTCCCTAAGAGTAGACATGTCACAAGAAATTCTCGAGGCCAGAAGACAGTGTTGGGATATTGTGACAAGACTGAATGAAATGAATGCCTCACGGAGAATACTGCACTCAGCCCGACTCATGTTCAGGTTTGAAGGAAGAATACATAGCTTCATGGATAAATAACATTTCAGAAACTTCACAGATAATAAACCAGCCTTAAAGGAAAAACTGACAGGTCTACTCTAAGACAAGAGAGACCAAAAAACATAGCAAACTTGTCTACAAATATGACATTAAATCCTATGACAATCATCTCCCTCAATGTCAATGGACTAAATTCACTAATTAAAAGACACAGAGTGTCCGCTCTCACCACTCCTCTTCAACATAGTACTGGAAGTTCTTGCTATAGTGATCAGGCAAGAAAAATATATTAAGGGAATCCAGATAGGAAAGGAAAAATTCAAGCTCTCATTGTTTGCAGATGGCATGATACTCTACTTAGAAAACCCTAAAGACTCTACAAAAAGGCTTCTAGAAACAATAGACTCATATAGCAAGGTGGCAGGCTACAAAATTAACACACAGAAATCAATAGCCTTTTTATACACCAATAATGATAGGGAAGAGAAGGAAGTCAAGAAGGCAATCCCATTCATATTAGTGCCACACAAACTCAAATATCTTGGAGTCAACTTGACCAAAAACGTGAAGGACCTATACAAAGAAAACTATAAAGCCCTGCTTCAAGAAATAAGAGAGGACACACGGAAATGGAAACACATACCCTGCTCAAGGATTGGCAGGATTAATGTCATTAAAATGGCAATACTCCCCAAAGCATTATACAGATTTAATGCAATCCCCTTAAAAAATACCCATGACATTCTTCAAAGCAGTGGATCAAACACTTATGAAGTTCATCTGGAACAATAAACACCCTCGAATAGCTAAAGCACTCCTAGGGAAAAAGAAAATGGGAGTCATTACTTTCCCCAACTTTAAACTGTACTACAAAGCAATAGTTATCAAAACAGTATGGTATTGGAATAGAGACCCTCAGATCAGTGGAATAGGCTTTCGTTCTCAGACATTGTCCCCCAGACATACAGTTACCTTATTTTTGACAAAGAAGCAAGAAATCCTAAGTGAATCAGGGAAAACCTCTTAAACAAGTGGTGCTGGCAGAATTGGTTAGCCACTTGCAAAAAAGCGAACATAGACCCTCAGTTAACATCATGTACGAAGGTAAAATCCAAATGGATTAAAGATCTTGATATCAGATCTGATACCATAAGGTATATAGAACAACACATAGGCAAAACACTCCATGACATTGAGACTATAGTCATCGTCAAGGAGAAAACTGCACTTTCCAAACAAGTGGAAACAGAGATCAACAGATGGGAATACATTAAACTGAGAAGCTTCTGCACCTCAAAAGAAATAGTGCCCAGGATACAAGAGCCACCCACCAAGTGGGAGAAACTATTCACCCAATATCCATCAGATAGGGGCTAATCTCCAAAATATACAAGGCACTGACAGAACTTTACAAGAAAAAAAACATCTAATCTCATCAAAAAATGGGGAGAAGAAATGAACAGATGCTTTGATAAAAAGACATACAATGGCCAAAAGGAACATGAAAAATGCTCCTCATCACTAATGATCAGGGAGATGCAAATCAAAACAACTATGGGATACCATCTCACACCACAAAGATTGGCGCACATTACAAAGAATGAGAACAATCAGTGCTGGGGGGTGGGGATGTGAAGAGAAAGGAACTCTTATCCACTGCTCGTGGGAATGCTGTTTAGTCCAATCTCTATAAAAAGTAATATGGAGATTTTTCCAAAATCTGGAAATTGAGCTCCCATTCAACCCAGCTATTCCATTCCTAGGGATATACCCTAAAAACACAAGAATACAATACAAAAACCCCTTCCTCACACCTATATTTATTGTAGCACTATTCACAATAGCCAGGCTCTGGAAATAACCAAGATGCCCTTCAACAGACGAATGGCTAAAGAAACTGTGATACATATACACAATGGAATATCATGCAGCCGTCAGGAGAGATGAAGTCATGAAATTTTCCTATATATATTAATGTACATGGAATCTATCATGCTGAGTGAAATAAGTCAGAGGGAGAGAGATGCAGAATAGTCTCACTCATCTATGGGTTTTAAGAAAAATAAAAGTCATTTTTGCAACAATCCTCAGAGACAATGAGAGGAGGGCTGGAACTTCCAGCTCACTTCATGAAGCTCAGCACAAAGAGTGGTGAATGCAGTTATAGAAATAACTAGACAGAGAAATACCACAATCATGTGAATGATTGAGGGAACTGGAAAGCCTGTCTGGAGTACAGGTGGGGGTAGGGAGGGATGGAGGGAGATTTGGGACATTGGTAGTGGGAATGTTGCACTGGTGAAGGGGTTGTTCTTTACATGACTGAAACTTAATCACAATCATATATGTAATCAAGATGTTTAAGTAAAGGAAAAAAAGAGAAAAAAATAAATGGGGTGAGAAAGAATACCCCATATACAAAGGGGAAACTGAGGCTAACCAGAGTGTGATGAGGAAGGCTTGAGAGATGTTTGAAAAGAGGATGCTATAGATGAAAGATTACAGAGAATGAACTAGAAAAGTGAAATGTATCAAAGAAGAAATTAATTATGCTGCTCTTTGAAGATAAAAGGATGTGGGTTGGAATCTAGGATTTTTTTTTCTTTTTTCTTTTTTTTTTTTTTTTTTGGTTTTTGGGCCACACCCGGTAACGCGCAGGGGTTACTCCTGGCTATGCGCTCAGAAGTCGCTCCTGGCTTGGGGGACCATATGGGACGCCGGGGGATCGAACCGCGGTCCGTCTCCTAGGCTAGCGCAGGTAAGGCAGGCACCTTACCTCCAGCGCCACCGCCCGGCCCCTAGGATTTTTTTTTCACACCTGGCAGCTCTCAGGGGTTACTCCTGGCTCTATGTTCAGAAATTGTCCCTGGCAGGCACAGGGGACTTTATGGGATGCTGGGATTCAAACCACTGTCCTTCTGTATGAAAGGCAAACGCCTTACCTCCATGCTATCTCTGCGCTCCAGGATTCTATTTTTCTATTTTTTGTTTCTTTCTTTTCTTTTTAACATTTTTGGGGGATTGGTCTCATACCCAGCTGTGTTCAGGGTTTACTTCTAGATATGTGCTCAAGGCTCACTCCTGATGGGACTTTGGGGACTATATATGGTTCCTGGGATAAAACTCCAAAGTGCTGTGTATAAAGTAAATACCTTTCATTTGGCCTAAATGTCAACTTTTGAACTCAAAATTAAATACGAATGATGGTCTTTGATTGTGTAACCAAGAGTAAAAATAGTTGGAGAATAAAGTGGTGGAAATGAAAGAGGAGAACTGAAAGTAAACTAAACACAGTTGAGGAGGTTCTGGACTTTGGTGGTGGTTAAGTATGTAAATTTGCAGATGAAAACCATAACCATGGCAGGAAGGAGAAGGAGAAGGAATAAGGAGAAGGATAAGGAAAGGAGAAGAAAGAAAAAAGGGATGCGGGCTGGAGCAATAGCACAAGGAGTTTGCCTTGCAGGTGGCCGACCTGGATGGCCCCAGGTTCAATCTCAGGCATCCCATCTGGTCCTTGAACCTGCGAGGAGAGATTTCTGAACAGAGCCAGAAGTAAGCCCTGAGCATCAACGGGTGTGGCCAAAAAAAAAAAGTGAGTGTGTGTGTGTGTGTGTGTGTGTAGAAAACCAAAATGACTTCATACAGATTTGAATAATGATATTATAAAATACCTTCTCGGATTTTTAATAGTAAATAGGTACAGCATCATTTTTTATAGAAATCATTTTTTGTCTTTTAATATTATTTGTCACTATAAATTATGTTGTGACAAATATCAAATCATCTCTTTCCTCATATATTAGCTTATTATTATTATTATCATTTTTATTTTTTGGTTATTGTTTTAGTTTTTTGGGCCACACCTGGTAATGCTCAGAGTTTACTCCTGGCTAAACACTTAGAAATCGCTCCTGGCTTGGGGGACCGTATGGGACAATGGGGAATCAAATCGAGGTCTGTCCTGGGTCAGCTGTGTGTAAGGCAAATGCCCTACTGGTGCGGCCCCTATTTGCTTATTTTCTAATTAAAATTTAGCTCATGTCTGAGCTGGAGTAACAGTATAGTGGGTAGGATGTTTGCTCTGTATACAACTGCTCTTAAGCACAGAGCTAGGAGGAAACCCTGATTACTGCTGGGTACGATCCCAAAACAAAAAAAAACAAAACAAGAAAATCTTAGCTCATGATACCCTCCCCAAAAGGCAAAGCAGAAATAAAGTTTGTTCATATACATACCTATATTTAAAATTGCAATTTTGCTCCATACATTTTGGTTACTTCTATGACTCAACATATAAAACAACAGAATTTATTATTAGTTTTGGAGCAATTGCTATTTTTTTATTATCTTCATTACTCTAGTATATCTTGCTGCCTTTAGACCTACATCTAAATATTTGCTTTTGTCATGATAGTTATCTATTCTCTGATGCATGTTTCACTTGTGTATCACAAGTTCTTAATGAAAAATGTTGTCTATCCTCTAATCTCTTCTTGGAGGTTATAATGGTAATTATATATGCATCTTGCTCATACATAATACATGAATACTGCATAAGCAAGATTATTGAAGCATTTCACTTATATCCTGCCTCATCTTTAGAGCTGATGTGCAGTAAGAAATTTAATATACATATATTTTCCTTCAATTTTATGCCCAAGCTGCAAATATAGGTTGCATATCCATAAAAGAAAATTTAAGAGATTTGGCTAATTTTTGGAATAAACTGTGTATTAGTGTGGATTTTAGTCCTTGTTCTGCTATTAACTATGAAATATTGACTATGCATTTTTAGTTCTCTTGAAGCATTCATTTTTAAGTATAATTTTGCATTGTATTATACATCATCTGATATATATATATAAGGACACTCCGAGACTCTGTTTTATTGTCTGTTATATAAATAAATAGAAATATTTAAATTTTGTTGCTACTGTTATGAGGCTACCTCTGGTGGCTCCAGAATCAAATCTATTCTTCAAACAGTTGAGACATGCCCTTTACCCCTGGAGACACATTTCTGAACAATTCAGAAATGATTTCAATATAAAACCTGTCTGTCTACTTATAATATTTTTTCTAAAATTAATCTTTTTTTATTCACTATAGCTCAACATACACAGATTGATTTGGTATTTCAAACACTACACTTTCACTTGGTTTCATAAATTAAAATCTCGTGTAAAGAAGCAGAGAGATTAATTATGGTTATCTCTAGCTTTCCATTATTATTGAGGTTGAAAAAAATGTGAACTCTGTTTCAAATTTGAATTCTTTCACCCCATCCAATGTTCAAAGTAGGAAAACAGAACACATAGACCATGATGAGAGGAAGAGCTTTAGACTTATGTGAGAATTGTGTTGTCTGTAGGATGAACTGGATGTCATCATATTCAGTTTGTGCCTTATTACTCATTGGTTGGAAACATCTTTGAATGTAGTATCTTGGATTGGTTTTGAGACCACTTAATCTGCACCCCAGGTTTGTTTTGATTTTTCCCAAAAAAATATCCCTGGTCTCAGGAAAACACTCTTGTGTTTCCAGACTTCCCCACCGAGCTGTTTGCTTCTTAGGAGCGAGAGGCTTACTAGGATTCCTGAAGCCATTTCATCTGCTTCAGTGGGTGTGGATTATTTCCTGCATTGGAATTTGCTTCCAGACCCGAATCTATCCAGTATCCTGTCTTTGGAACTTGAGACCTGATTAACTGATGACACTATTTACAGGAAATAAAAAGAGGGGGAACGCCTTTGTTTTGGTTTAATAGCTGGATGATATCTTACTTGTTCTGAGAGCTTTCATGGGTCTCTTTCTTCCTGATCATTCTTTTTAGTGTGTATTTCATGGACAATGAGCTTTCCAGTTTATTCTGTGGTCTATGTTTTCTTCCTTACAGAATTTTGCAGCTTTTCAAACAACTGTTGCAGGCACTACTCTTCTGGTTTCTAGATCAATAATTTTTCATTGTTGTTCCCTGTGAGATTCAACAGGTGATTTTCATTCGTCAGCAGGGCATATCTCTTCCACACCTTCCTGGAGGTTGGAACAGTGAGTCTTGGCTGTTCTTCTGCCTCCCAAGCATTCGCAAGTCATTCAACCATTACCTTTTTGTGTGGTACTATTGTTTCCCTGGGTAATTTTTATTTTCTCCTGTCTTGTGAGTTGGTCAATATGTGATGTTTTCTGTCTATTTGCTTCTTTTTAAAAAATCAAACTACATAAAATAAAAAATTCTACCACACCAATTTTAAATCTAAAAGAAATCAATATGAGTATTTGCCAATTCTCCATTTCTAGCTAGGAAATCACACCATCTTACATGGTCCTTACTTTAAAAATGCCCTGTTCATTGTTGACATAACACCACGATTCTGGGATTTCTCATATGTTCATATCTGGCTAGAAGATTCATTGTACAAATCTAAATATGAACATTGGAAAAATACTGTTTATTTCTACTTTTTCTTAGTATCACATCAGTGATCTAGAAAGTTCATCTCACAATCCTTTTACCTTGAAATAGTTTTCTGAGTGAATTCTGTCTTTCAGCTTTTCAAAGTAGTATTCAACTTTAATTTTTATTGTATACTTGACAGTTATTAGTAATAAAATTATTAGGAAACATTTGAAACATATCCATGCCAATGAATCAATCATCTTACAGTTGAAATCCAAGTTGCTGCATCTTGTATTTTAAGAAGAAAAACCATTGTAGAAGTCCTTTCATTATCATGGCTACATCAATTGCATAGGGTGCCACTCTGACCCACTTCCTAGGCACCCTGATGTTCTGCTGGGCTTAAGTGTGCCACAGAGAAGCCTCTTTGTCAGGTTCTGCAGGGCACATAGCCCTGCCACTAGGACCTTTTCAACCAGCAGAATCAATTTTCCTTGAACTCTCTGTAGCTGATAAGATTGCTCTATGGTTCGTCAAGCAGAATCCCAGTAGGAGAATTGCTGTGAGGCCTCAAGGCAGCATGTTTCCAACTGTGTGTTCTGACTCATTTGGGAGTTGTAAAATCCATTTAACAGGAGTTGAGCAACATTTAGAGAGTAAGAAGAAAGGAATAGAAATGAAAAATAAACGCACCTAGTTTATTGTAAGCTAACATGGACAGAAGCTTTTTTGTCTTGGGCAAGATCTTCTACATGTATTACATATATTTACAAGTTAAAAAGCATTTCTTACAGCGCCCTGAAGCCATAATTTTTGAAATCTCTTTCACTGAGAAATTTGAAGTAAAGGCAAACCTGTTTGGCCATGTAATTTGTTTCAAGGAACAGTTTTTGGCTTGATGCTGAGAATTTTATGTTAGAGACAAGCTCTTTTTCTCTCAGAACCTGAGGGTAGTTTGACCAACCTGTCCGTTAAGTAGGGCCTGCCCAGAACAACTGTATCAACAAATAGAAGTGCTACTATGGGGTCCAGCATTAACTGATGCAGAGTATAACAATGAATGAATATAAACAGGGTGTTCTTGAGCCTGGAGTATGTTCAAATACTCTGCCCCTACTTGTCTGACTACCCTAATCAAGAGTCCTCTGGAAAGTTCTATTAGATATGCTGATTGAAATAGACAGGACTTCCCACTAGATTGTCCTTTTTGTTTGAAAAGAATCTGAAAGAAACTTTAACTTTATTTCCTTGGCTTTTGAGGTCGATTTATGATTTGAAAGAAGTTGGAGAAGACCGATGCAAATAAATCATGAGTATGAGGTGGTTGCAGGCAGAAGATAGCAGGTCCCGGAAATGTATGTTGAGAAAAACAGTGTCTTAAATTCAAATCAGTTGGAAGGCATGGGGAGGTTTTTGACACAAAGGAGTCAACTTAGGAGCCCTGAACACCAGTGAGATACAGAATCCTAAGCTGAAGCAACGATGTGGTCCCTGAACAAAGAGGAGTCTGGGAGTACTGGAACATAATACAGGGAAGAATATCTAAAGAATATAAAATATTGCAAGCTCTCCCCCTTGGTTACCACACAGATAATGAACTGGGTGCACACGAGGGAGGACAGTTTGGGGAAACTGAATATAAACTAATCAGATCAGGCCAGGGGGCAGGAGGGAAACTGCATTGATGAAGAGAAGTGGACAATGGTGAAGAAATTAGTGTTAGAATATTGTATGCTTGTTTGTCAATCATGAATAACTTTGTAACTCTGTTATACATGTTATATATGATTCAAATTTTTTAAATTTAGAAAACTAATATCAAAATAAGTTTTATTATACTGAAATCAAAATGTAAACAAAGTCAATTTCCAATGCTCAGTTTTCTTACTGTTTCTAGATACTAGATGACATTTCTTACTTTTCTTGGCTTTTGGTTCTTCCCTCCATCTTCAAAAGCTCTGGGATACAAAATGCAACTTCCTTTCTGCTTCCTCAAATTACTTGGTCTCTATAGTCACCTAATCCTCTGCTTTTCTCACATAAGCAGGCATGATTATAGTCAGAGCCAAAATTTATAACCCATAATAATCCCACATGTCAAGATTATTAACTTAATTACAACTACAAAGTTCCCATTTGCCACAGAAGGTAAAATTCATGGATTCTGGAGATTCGGAACTTTCTCTGGAGACCATTATTCAGCCTGCCAAATTAGATACTTTGTCCATTTCAAGGAAATCATCTGTGATAGATTCTCTCATCAATATGAAACTGTGTGTTTGTGTGTGTGTGTGTGTGTGTGTGTGTGTGTGGGTGTGGGTGTGCGTGTGGGGGGGGGGTGCAGGTGTAGGTGTGGGGCAAATAGCACTATCCAATCATTCACATGAAATACTTTTTGCTTCTTTCATCATGGAGAAACATGATTTATCCTCTCTGACTTATTCTCTCATCTTAGGTTTGAATTTTTCTATTCCTTTCAAAATAGCCATAAGTACCTTCATTCTTGAACATATTGAATGTCTAAAATGTCTAAAAGCTTCATCATTGTACCATATGCCACATTGCATTTGGCCAAGAAACTCACTGTTTGATAGTTTTAAAGAAAAAGAAAAGATAGGGACTTAAATTCCTAGGATTTACTTATCATTTCCTGTAATTTAGAAGCGTCCTGTCTTCCAAACATAAAGATTTAAAAAATCTTGGCAATAGCTCAACCTGATGCAGTATGAATTGAAAACTAATGTGTACTAATGTTTCTTCCTTACACTAATATATTTATTCTAAAGTGGGAAGAATGGGGCCGGAGAGATAGCATGGAGGTAAGGCATTTGCCTTTCATGCAGGAGGTCATTGGTTCGAATCCCGGCGCCCCATATGGTCCCCCGTGCCTGCCAGGAGCAATTTCTGAGCCTGGAGCCAGGAATAACCCCTGAGCACTGCCGGGTGTGACCCAAAAAAAAATAAATAAAGTGGGAAGAAGAAATGAAAGTGGAAAATACTTAATTAAATATGCAAACAATGGGGCTGGAGTGGTGGTGCAGTGGTAGGGGGTTTGTGTTGCATGCTTTGGCTGACATAGGATGAACCACAGTTTGATCCTCTGGCCTCCCATATAACATATAGCATCCCGGGTGTTGAGGGCGGGGGATATGGGATGCAAGATGGAAACAGGGGTGGAGGGAGGATAAATTTGGTGATGGGAATTCTCCTGATTCAATGTTAATATGTACCTAAAATACTACTGTGAAAAATATGTAAGACAATATGGTCAACATAAAAAGTTTAGGTGTGCTGTAGAGAATATTTGATTATTGTTTTGTCTTACCATGAGAAGATCTTGCCAGATTGCATGACATTTTCAATTGGACTTACCAAACTGCACGTTCTCCCAGTAAGTTATAGATAACTAATTAGTTAATGGGAGTACAAACTTGAGCTTTTTCTTTCTTTCTTCTTTTTTTTTTTTTTTTTTTTGGTTTTTGGATCACAACTGGCAACTTTCAGGGTGTGCACTTAGAAATCACTCCTGCGAGTAGTTCCCGACCATGAGAAACTGTAAATGTTGCTTGTGCATGTTTTTCCACTGTCCTGTCTCCTGAACCTTTTGGGAGTGGGCCGAAAAGAGCCCAGAAAAATAACTTTCCCAGAGGCTCATCCAAGGAGCAGAACGCCAAGAAACTGTGTCCGATCATAAAAACCGGCTATAAGCAGTATTCTGCAAAAAGGAAAGTCCCCTGTTTGTGATGTCAGGCTGGGAATATCTATACCCACCCAGTGCTTCCCGACTGTGAGAAACTGTAATTGTTACCTGTGTGTGTTTTTCCACTGTCCTGTCACCTGAACCTCTTTGGAGTGGGCCGAAAAGGGCCCAGAAAAATAGCTCTTCCAGACGATCCAGAAGAGCACGGTCCTACGCTTCAGTTCACGGCTGCACACTCTTTCTAACCAATGAACCCCACCACAACACACAGAAAAAAAAATCACACTACAAGCGTGAAAATGGGGAAACCATGCAGGCAAACACCATGCACAGAAAATGAAGACGATAGCACGGATGACCTAAAAAATCCCAACCATTTGATTAACCTCTCAGATAAGAAGCTTAGAATAGAAATATGGAAGATGTTTGAAGAACTCAAAGAAAGCATAGATAGATCTGAACAAAACACAAAGATAGAAATTAGAAAACTTCAAACTGAAATAACAGATCTGAAAAACATGGTAACTCAACTGAAAATATCAGTGGATGGCCTCAAAAGCAGGGTAAGAGTAGCTGAGGACAGAATCAGCATGCTGGAAGATGAGATGCAGAAAAACTCAACACAGCAGAAGGAAGGGGAAAAGAACCTAAGACAAATGATCAGGCAATGGAAAAAGTACTCAAGGAATGTGAACAGATGAAAATAGAAGTTTTTAATAAACTCAACAAAAACAACGTAAGAATCATTAGAGTCCAAGAGGCCCAGGTAAGAGATCTCCAGGAAGAATCAACTGTTAAAGACATAATCAAAGAGATACTCCCAGAGTTAAAGACTACATGCAATAAAATCCTGCATGCCTGAAGAGTACCAGCTAAAAGAGACCCAAAGAAAAACACCCCAAGACACATCCTCATTACAATTGACAAATCCCACAGATAGAGATAGAATACTGAAAGCAGCAACATCAAAAAAGGAAATTACATTCAAAGGAGCATCCCTAGGACTTACAGCAGACATGTAACAAGAAACTCTCAGGGCCAGAAGGCAGTGGTGGGATAGTGTAAAAAGACTGAATGAAATGGGTGCTTCACCGAGAATACTGCACCCAGCTCAACTCACGTTCAGGTTTGAAGGAATGATACATAGTTTCATGCATAAACAAAGGCTCAGAAACTACACAGATGAAAAACCAGCCTTAAAGGAAAAACTGAAAGGTCTACTTTAAGACAAGAGAGAACAAACACAGCAAATTTATCTACAAAGATGACATTGAATCCTATAACAATCATCTCCCTCAATGTCAATGGACTAAATTACCAATTAAAAGACACAGAGTGGAAAAATGGGTCAAAAAGATGAATCCAACCTTCTGCTGCCTAGAAGAAACACACCTGAATAGTCAGAACAAGCATAGACTCAAAATCAAAGTCTGAAAAAAATTATCCAAACAAACAACACCCTCAAAAAAGCTGGGGTGGCCATATTAAGATCTGATGACACCAATTTTATACTCAGAACAGTTGTAAGGGACAAAGATGGACAGTATGTACTAATCAAGGAATATGTGTAACAGGAAGAAATCAGACTATTAAACATATATGCACCCAATGGTAAACCAACAAATTATTTAATACAGTTACTGACAACTCTGAAAGAAGACATCAATAATAACACAATAATTGTGGGAGAGCTCAACACAGCCCTGTCAACACTTGATAGGTCAACCAGCCTGAAACCCAAGAAAAACATACTAGCACTGAAAAGAGTAGTGGAAGAAAGAGGATTAGTAGATATATATAGGACACTCCACCCCAAAAAACCTAGATACACATTCCTCTCCAATGTACATGGGTCATTCTCCAGGATGGACGACATGCTAACATATAAAACATACCTTCATAAAATCAAGAGAATAGAAATCTTGCAGGCTACCTTTACTGACCACAAGGCTCTGAAATTTGATGTCAACGACAAAGGCACACAGAAAAAAACTTTAAAAATTGGAAATTAAACAGCCTGCTACTGAACAACCAGTGGGTCCGAGATGAAATCGAAGTGAAAATCAAAACTTTCTGTGAAACAAATGCTAATGAAGACAAAAACTGCCAGAATCTATGGGACACAGAAAAAGCAGTGCTGAGAGGAATATTTATAGCTTTGCAAGCACACATCAGGAAGGAAGAAGGGGCCTAACTGAATAGCTTAATGACGCAGCTCATAGAATTAGAAAGTGCTCAAGAAAGGACCCAAAAATGAGAGACAGAAGGAAATAACAAAGCTAAGAGCAGAAATCAACAAAGTGGAAACCCAAAAATCAATCTGAAAGATCAGTGAAAGCAGAAGTTGGTTCTGTGAAAAAATAAACAAGATTGATAGACCATTGGCAAAACTCACAAAGAAAGAGATAGAAAAATCTGATAAGCCATATTAGAAATGAAAAGGGGGAGATCACGACAGATATTGCAGAGATCAAAAAAGTAATCAGAGACTACATTGAGAAACTTTATGCTACTAAACATGAGAACCTAGAAGAAATGGAAAATTCTTTGATAATTATAACCTTCCACAGTTAAGTAATGAGGATGTAGCATATCTAAAAAACCCCATCACTATGGAGGAAATTGAAACTAATCAAACTTCTGCCCAAAAAGAAAAGCCAAAGCGCAGATGGATTTACTAATAAATTATTTCAAACCTTTTAAGAGGAGCTACTACCAATCCTAGCCAGGCTCTTCCATGAAATTGAAAAAACGGGAACACTCCCAAACAGTTTTTATGAAGCCAACATCACCTTGATACCAAAACTAGACAGAGATGCTGCCAAAAAAAATATAGACCAATATCCCTAATAAATGCAGATGCAAAGATCTTCAACAAAATCCTGGCAAATAGAATCCAGTGCGTCATCAAGAAGATCATACACTACAACCAAGTAGGCTTCATCCCAGAATGCAAGGATGGTTTAACATCCATAAATCTAACAACATCATACACAACATCAACATCAAGAAAAATAAAAATTACATGATCATATCAATAGACGCAGAGAAAACATTTGATAAGGTCCAACACCCATTCTTGATCAAAACTCTCAGCAAGATCGGAATGGAAGGAACCTTTCTCAATCTATTTGAAGCCATCTACCACAAGCCAATGGCAAATATTATCCTCAATGGAGAAAAACTAAAAGCCTTTCCTCTAAATTCAGGAACAAGACATGGCTGTCCACTCTCGTCACTCCTCTTCAACATAGTACTGGAAGTTCTTGCTATAGTGATCAGGCAAGAAAAAGATATCAAGTGAATACAGATAGGGAAGGAAGAAGTCAAGATCTCACTGTTTGCATATGACATGATACTCTACTTAGAAAACCCTAAAGACTCTACTAAAAAGCTTCTAGAAACAATAGACTCATATAGCAAGGTGGCAGGCTACAAAATTAACACACAGAAATTAATGGTCTTTTTATACACCAAAAATGATAGGGAAGAGAAGCAAGTCAAGAAGGCAATCCCATTCACATTAGTGCCACACAAACTCAAATATCTTGGAGTCATCTTGACCAAAAATGTGAAGGAACTATACAAAGAAAACTATAAAGCCCTGCTCCAAGAAATAAGAGAGGACACACGGAAATGGAAATACATACCCTGCTTAAGGATTGGCAGGATTAACATCATTAAAATGGCAATACTCCCCAAAGCATTATACAGATTTAATGCAATCCCCTTAAAAATACCCATGACAATCTTCAAAGCAGTGGATCAAACACTTATGAAGTTCATCTGGAACAATAAACACCCTCGAATAGCTAAAGCACTCCTAGGGAAAAAGAAAATGGGAGTCATTACTTTCCCCAACTTTAAACTGTACTACAAAGCAGGAGTTATCAAAACAGCATGGTATTGGAATAAAGAGAGACCCTCAGATCAGTGGAATAGGCTTTCGTTCTCAGACATTGTCCCCCAGACATACAGTTACCTAATTTTTGATAAAGAAGCAAGAAATCCAAAGTGAAGCAGGGAAAACCTCTTAAACAAGTGGTGCTGGCAGAATTGGTTAGCCACTTGCAAAAAAGCGAACATAGACCCCCAGTTAACATCATGTACAAAGGTAAAATCCAAATGAATTAAAGATCTTGATATCAGATCTGATACCATAAGGTATATAGAACAACACATAGGCAAAACACTCCATGACATTGAGACTATAGTCATCTTCAAGGAGAAAACTGCACTTTCCAAACAAGTGGAAGCAGAGATCAACAGATGAGAATACATTAAACTGAGAAGCTTCTGCACCTCAAAAGAAATAGTGTCCAGGATACAAGAGCCACCCACCAAGTGGGAGAAACTATTCACCCAATATCCATCAGATAAGGGACTAATCTCTAAAATATACAGGGCACTGACAGAACTTTACAAGAAAAAAACATCTAATCCCATCAAAAAATGGGGAGAAGAAATGAACAGACAGTTTGATAAAAACAAAATACAAATGGTCAAAAGGCACATGAAAAATGCTCCTCATCACTAATCCTCAGGGAGATGCAAATCAAAACAATGATGAGATACCACCTCACACCACAGAGATTGGCGCACATTACAAAGAATGAGAACAATCAGTGCTGGGGGGGAGGGGGATGTGGAGAGAAAGGAACTCTTATCCACTGCTAGTGGGAATGCCGTCTAGTCCAACCTTTATGGAAAGTGATATGGAGATTCCTCCAAAAACTCAAAATTGAGCTCCCATTCGACCCAGCTTTTCCACTCCTAGGAATATGCCCTAGGTACACAAGAATACAATAGAAAAACCCCTTTCTCACACCTATATTTATTGTAGCACTATTCACAATAGCCAAGCTCTAGAAACAAACTAGATGCCCTTCAACAGATGAATGGCTATAGAAACTGTGGTATATATACACAATGAAATATTATGAAGCCATCAGGAAATATGAAGTCATAAAATTTTCCTATACATGGATGTACATGGAATCTATCATGCTGAGTGAAATAAGTCAGAGGGAGAGTGAGAGACACATAATTGTCTCACTCATTTATGGGTTTTATGAAAAATAAAAGTCATTTTGCAACAATCCTTAGAGACAATGAGAGGAGGGCTGGAACTTCCAGCTCACTTCATGAAGCTCAGCACTGAGTTGTGAGTGCAGTTATAGAAATAACTAGACAGAGAACTTCCATAATCATGTGAATGAATGAGGGAACTTGAAAGCCTGTTTAGAGTACAGGTGGGGGTGAGGTGGGATGGAGGGAGATTTGGAATATTAGTGTTGGGAATTTTGCACTGGTGAAGGGGGAGTGTTCTTTATATGACAGAAACCTAATCACAATCATATATATAATCAAGATGTTTAAATAAAGAAAAAATGAAAAAGGAAACAGTAAAAAGAAGAAATCACTCCTGCAGGGTCAGGGATCATATGTAATGCTGGGGATCAAATCCATGTCTGTGCTGGGGGGGGGAAGAGGGTGCATGCAAGACAAATGCTCTACCTCTGTACTATCACCCCAGCCCCAAACTTGAGCATATTAATTCATGATGCATGAATGTAGCATCGGAAAACAAGGTATAATTTTTACTATGTCTCCAACACTCTCTCCCTTGTTCAGATATTGTATTAAAATGATCAAATGTCACATATTTTCTCTTTACATGGACAAAATTACTTGTCATGGTGAACAACAGGCTTGATTGGAACTGCATTATTAGGAGCACAGAGCACCACAGTGTAAGATAGATTTTCTTGTATCTTGTTGAATTTTCACGAGTTATCACAATCACTTCATCATTAAAAATTTAAAAAAATACTTAAATCAATTAAATGTGCTTCTGGTTTTTTTTTGTTTTGTTTTGTTTTTTTTTGTTTTGTTTTTTCTTTGTTTTGGGACCACATCTGGCTATGCTCAGGGCTTAGTTCTTGTTCTGTGTGCAGAAATCACTGTTGGGCATGCTCAGGGGATCCAACAGTCAGAATAAATGACTTATTAAAGAATATATAAAAATGATTCTTCGGGGCCCGGAGAGATAGCACAGCGGAGTTTGCCTTGCAAGCAGTCGATCCAGGACCAAAGGTGGTTGGTTCAAATCCCAGTGTCCCATATGGTCCCCCATGCCTGCCAGGAGCTATTTCTGAGCAGACAGCCAGGAGTAACCCCTGAGCACCGCCGGGTGTGCCCCCCCCCAAAAAAAAGATTCTTCAGTGAATAACATATTCCCATTGAATTGTTTTATGCTAAAGAAATCTAGAACATATGACAGAATTTTACATGTTGGATTAATCTGGGGTTTCTCATACTTTACCAGGCTCTGAGATGATTCAGCTGTTCAATGAAGTCTATGGTGTCTTGCTCACTGTGCTTCTAAACTCATAAAATAAAATACATACAATTCCAAAGGAAATCACCTAGATAAATATATAATTACCAAAATAAATAAACTTAATTTATTTATTAGTATATTTGACTTTAAGTTTTAAGCATGATAAATTAATATAATTTGAATTTAAGTTTTAAGCAAAAATAGTATTTTGTAATTCAAACAATCAAAGTGTGTTATGAAAGTATTAGTAATTTCTTTGTGTCATAGATACTGATTTTCCTAATATTACCATGGTTATTATTCACACTTATAATTGAAAGAAGTACTTATTTATTTAGACCTGAATAAAAATAAAAGTTAATTTTCTTTTTGGTTTTTGGGCCACTCCCTGTGATGCTCAGGGGTTACTCCTGGCTATGCGCTCCTGGCTTGGGGGACCATATGGGACGCTGGGATATGGAACCGTGGTCTGTCCTATGCTATCATGGGCAAGGCAGTTGCCTTACCACTTATGCCACTTCTGTGGCCTCAAAACTTAATTTTTGACCTGAGTTTGAGTCACCTAAATTGTAGATTTATAATTTTAATATTTATAATTTAAACTTCTTGATTAGGGAACTATACAAAATCTGAAGATTCTAGTGACTATTTCAAGACAGTTCTAATAAGGATATACACATGACAAATATTTAAATTTATTATGCCTTAGTTTGAGTTCTAGTCTAGTGTTTATTTGACATATTTATCTTATCTATCAGTTTCACCAGAAATACCACACCAGAATATTCCACTATTTTTCAGTTTCTAAAGTTCTGTTTTATTAAATATTATTAGCTTTCCTACATTATAAGCTGACTTTTCTCTTGTTTGCTACCTCAAGTCTAAGAAAGAATCATTTTTGTTTTTATTCTATTGGTGTATAATGGGAGTAATAATTAGTGAGATAGTTGAATGTTGTACACATAATGTTGTGTACGAACTGGTGAGGCTGTGGTCGAGGAATAGTTGAAGTGGTAGAGCACATGCTTTACATATGTGAGGCCCTGAGTACAGTCGCTTGCACTGCATTCCCCCATTTACCCTTTACTGATGGGAATGGTCCTGGTGACCTCCACATCAGAATATGGCCCTGCTATGATAGGACATCTTAAAGTGGAACCCTAAGGAATTGTTCCTGGAGCCCCATTGCAGTGCTGGGACTGTTTCTTAATAAAACATATTTCAATTATTCATTTTAGCTTGGTGACCACACCAAGAAGTGTACAGGGATTACTCCTAGAATCCAAATTTAAGGCAGTCCATGCAAGCAGCTCTAACCCCCGGTGCTATCTCTTTGATCTGATTTGGATATTTCACCTGTGGATTGCTCACTACTATTCTTTTTGGAAAAGTAAAATTGAATTTAATGCAGAAACTATAAATATTAACTAAAAATCATATTTTACATGTATAAACAATAGAGACTAAGGACGTACACTATAAAAATGTATGAAATTTCATATCCATAGCTATCATCAAGCAAACAGCAAAGATAAAAATACACACTCATGGACTTAATAAGATCTATACTTTCTACCTATACGGTGATATTTGGATTTACTACTTCCTTTTGCATATTTATAACTGTGATGCATTAATTTAAAGTCTTTGATACAGAGTAGATGTATTACCAAAGACATACTTGTTTAACTGATAGCATGAAAAAGTCTCATTATCATTAGTCTGGTTTGCCTGATCATGCTGTGATATGTTTAAAAACATTAGAAAAACCTCTCACCTAATTAAGCTTTTTAGTTAATGGGCCAAAAAGCTCCAGAGAGACTTAGTTTATTGAGTAAATACGTATTTATTCATGATAGAGTTATCTTAGTCATTTGAATGCTTAAAGCTTACTTTAGAATTTTTCCAAAATCTTTAAAATGCATTTATGTAAATGCAATAAAATATAATTTTAAATTGCAGCCTAGCACTAAAACTAAGAGATGCTGGAAATTCAGCATAAAAATTATTTTAAAAAATTAAACAGAAGTTGCTAATGAATTAACTTTTTCCAGGAATAGCCTTTCAGAAAAACTAATGAGTAAAAAGTTATTGCCAATTGTTCTCTGCTTTATTCTTTCACCATGGCGTTTATGGAGTAAAGTGTGCATTTGCAAGGCAACAACGCCTGGGAAAATAATGTAAATGCATTTTATTTAGAAAAGATAATTAAAATTGTAACCATAATTAAATTTAAATCTCAAAGCAAGGAAAAAATAAAAGCAGAAGGAGGCTGAATGTTTCCCAAATATTTCCAACTCATGTAATTATTTTAATACCTTTTGAAATATTCAGAGTTGGAATTTATTAACTCTTTACTAACAGAAACACTCTCTAAGTAGGTCTGTTTTACTATTGGGCTTTTGAGCCACAGTTGATGATGCTCAGGGGTTACTCCTGGCTATGCTCTCAGAAATCGCTCCTGACTGGGGGACTATATGGAACACTGAGGGATCAATCCATGGTTCTTCCTAGGTCAGTCACGTGCAAGGCAAACATCCTATCGCTGTGCCACCATTCCATCTAAGTAGGTCTTTTGATGCCACAGATTATACTGTATTATGAGAAAACATGTTTATAACATGTTTATAGACTAATTGTCTAAATTCTACTTAATTAAATTCAGAACTGAATATTTCCTAAAAAGCTACTTGAGATAACAAATATTTAACTTTATAAGTTATTAAAGATAAAACCTTCAAACTACAGGAGGCTAAATAATGTAATATTTTATGATATTTAATTTCTTTTTTTAGGTTTTTGGGCCACACCCGGCGGTTCTCAGGGGTTACTCCTGGCTGTCTGCTCAAAAATAGCTCTTGGCAGGCATGGGGGACCATATGGGACACTGGGATTTGAACCAACCACCTTTGGTCCTGGATCGGCTGCTTGCAAGGCAAATGCCGCTGTGCTATCTCTCCGGGCCCATGACATTTAATTTTTTAATAAAATTACATTATACTATAGTCACAATATAATTTTTGATTACATACAACATAATAAAACAATACAACTATATTTTATTATAACAAAGCTGTTAACTATGGTTTATAAGATACTTTTACAAAGAGAAAATGAGAGAAGTCCCTTTGCTGAATTTGCTGTTTTCCTTAATTTTGTGGTTCTTAAGTACTCAGGATAAGTCAAGTAACATATTTCTAATTCCAAATGTATCTAAAACTTTCTGTTCCTTCCTTCCTTCCTTCCTTCCTTCCTTCCTTCCTTCCTTCCTTCCTTCCTTCCTTCCTTCCTTCCTTCCTTCCTTCCTTCCTTCCTTCCTTCCTTCCTTCCTTCCTCTTTCTTCTTTCTTTCTTTTTTTCTTTTTTTTGCACATAAATATCATAAACTAATGTTATTGTAACTATATTACCTAATAAGTTAGGTAAATAAATTACCATATAAATTACCAATAAATTATCATATACTACAAAATGAAAACTTAATATTTGAAATCTGCAAACATAAATGTACACACATCTTTCTTCTTTCTTCCTTCATTCTTCCTTCCTTCCTTCTTTTTCTTTCTTTCTTTCTTTCTTTCTTTCTTTCTTTCTTTCTTTCTTTCTTTCTTTCTTTCTTTCTTTCTTTCTTTCTTTCTTTCTTTCTTTCTTCTTTCTCTCTCTCCCTTCCTTCTTTCATTCTTCTCTTTCTTTCTTTCTTTCTTTCTTTCTTTCTTTCTTTCTTTCTTTCTTTCTTTCTTTCTTTCTTTCTTTCTTTCTTTCTTTCTTTCTTTCTTTCTTTCTTTCTTTCTTTCTTCTTTCTCTCTCTCCCTTCCTTCTTTCATTCTTCTCTTTCATTCTTCTCTTTCTTTCTTTCTTTCTTTCTTTCTTTCTTTCTTTCTTTCTTTCTTTCTTTCTTTCTTTCTTTCTTTCTTTCTTTCTTTCTTTCTTTCTTTCTTTCTTTCTTTCTTTTTCTTTCTCTCGAGGTACACTAGTAATGTTGGCTCTTGGCTCTACATTTAGCAATCACTCCTTGTGGGGTTCAGGACACCTAGGCATGATAGAACTAGAGACAGTCTCATGCAAGACAAATGCCCTGACCCATACTACCTCTCCAATATATCACTGTATGTTTCTATGAGAAACTCATTTAAAAGTATTGTTTCACTTATGTGTGGAACCATAGTTTATATCCAAAAATCTCTCTGGAGTGAAATTGGACTTGTGTGAGTAAGGTTGTGTTCAATGTGATACTGAAAAATAATTCCATCCTGGGCTTTTTTTCCATTATAAAAATGATATCAATTAGCAAGGGGCCTCATGAACATTATTGGTATGGAGATGTAGTGTATAAATCTTAAATCTTAAGATGTATAAATCTTAAACACAGAATCAACAATAGTAGGCTTGAGATCTAAACTACAGCAAAGTTAAAGAAATATGCCTGCCCAAAGGTCAAACTGGGAGTTCAGAAGGAACTTGGGGATAATGGTGGAGGGATCATTGTTGAAATACTGTATACATGAAATGCAACCCTGAGTAATGATGCAAATCATATTGCTTTAACATTATAAAATAATAATGTGAAGCTGTTTGATAGTGGGGAGAAGGTAGTGCTTGGTCAGTGGAGCTAGCAGTGGGCTCTTTTCCACCAACAGGAGTGGATTTTTCACTTTGGGACCCCATGATTTGTTTAACATTTCACCAGGGTCCCTGAAACTATATTAACAGGGCCTTAACCCTGGGATACTTCAGCTAATCTGTCCTGACTGCAGAAAGAGAAGGACTGCAAATTTCCCTTTGCAGGAACTACAACAGCCTAATACCACCCCCTATACTCTCTGACAAAAATGGCCAGCTCTGCAACTGAAATCAAATTATATGAACAGCCAAATTCTCCATGGTGAGCAGGTTAGGACTTACAACTTGGGTCTTTCTTTTTGAAATAGGATTGGACTGAGACACCTCAACCACCTGAAAAACCAGCAGCTCCATCCATCGCTGCCATTTTTCTGTCAGAAAAAGCCCTGCTCCTACATCATACGCCAAATAAAAATAATGACTGCCTATACTTCTCAAGTAGTCTGGTCCTGAATGATATATCTGTGGCAATTTCAGAAAGGGGAGTTTGGGAGAGTTCCTTTTCTGCATGAAGGTGACAGCACCTGGCCATATTTTATAGTAATGTCATGCCAGTAGTATTAGAGAAAATCTGGTGGAAAATTTACATAGTAATCTACCAAATTAAATGAGCCTAAGCAGTAACACAAAAGATTCAGCTAGCACCAACCACAGTCCTGTCAGTCCTTAAACACTGACTTTAGTAATGCCATACCCAGAGAGATAGAGCAAGCAATCATATCAAATTGACCTGTGTTGATTCAGTTTTGATCATTTTAGTTTCCATTGTGTTGTAAGAAGCAATTTAAAGTATTGTTTTTTGTCTGCAGGGAGGAAGGTTATAGTAGTGGGTGGAATTGGGGACTCTGGTGAAAAAAAAAGGTGACAGTAATGGGATGAATATTTGGACATTTAATGGCTGAAATGATTGTATTATGATTAATTATAAATTACTGTATTTAACAATTTATTAAATCTTGACATCATAATAAAAATTATGAAAAAAATGAATGTTTTAACATTTAAAAATAGAAAATTTAAAAACATTAAAAATAATTAAAATATGAAATTGGAGCCAGAGATATAGTATAACATTTAGGGCATTTACTTGATGCAGTAGATCTAGGTTAACTTCTTGACACCTTAAAATGTCCCTAAATCCATGATTACTGAATATAGAACCAAGAGTAAGTTCTGTGTATGGCAGAGTGTATCCCCAAAATGAATGACAAGAAAAAGAATATTTCTAATTTTTGTAAAAATGATGTTGCCAAGGAGACTATAATGAATCCCAATGAAACTGATGTTAGCAAGATTTGTCTGGTATTGACTGTCCAAAATTAAGATTGCTTCTTGTTCTCTAAATATTTTCCATCTCTGTTAAATATTTAGTTTAACAGAACAAGAGTATGTGAATCTTGAGGACATTCATCCTTTTCTATAGAAAAGTAGAAATATAGAAATAAGATATAGGCATTGCTATGTACATAGCTGTACATTGCATAAGGGTCCTTAATAACATATCATCTTCATATGCTTTATCCTGGGTTAAAAGAAATAAATAAAAAAACACAACTTTTGAATTTTTCTGTTTTTTTTAATAGCTTTATTGTTAGGAATTACAGCATAAATAATGTTTAAACACATTCATTTGATCTTTGTTGTTGACTTGTAAAAGAGATACTAAATTTCACTTTTAAAATATTTCATATTAAAATTTTCTGACAATACCAGATGACCAGCAATTTTTTGTAAGTAAACACCAACTTCTTTTTCTTTTTTTAAAATATATATAAAATCTTTGTTTAAGCACCGTGATAACAACCATGATTGTAGTTGGGGGTTCAGTCATAAAGAGAACACCCCTTTCATGAGTGCAACATTCCCACCACCAATGACTGCCCCACTCTTTCCCAACCCTTGCCAGTGTTTGAGACAGACATTCTACTTCTCTCACTCATTAAGATGGTCATGATAGTTGTTAGTGTAGTTACTTCCTAACTACACAACAACTGTTTGAGGTGAGTTTCAAATTATGAGCCGGTCTTTCAGGTCCTCATCTCTATTACCTCTGGGGATAATAACAATAATGTCCTTAATTTTTCTGGGAGTAGACTATTCTGTGTCTATCTCTCTCCATCTGACTTATTTCACTCAGCATAATAGATTCCATGTACATCCATATATAGAAAGATTTCATGACTTCATCTCTCCTGAAGGCTACATAATATTCCATTGTGTATATGTACCATTGTTTCTTTAGCCATTCATTTGTTGAAGGGCATCTTGGTTGTTTCCAGAATCTGGCTATTGTAAATAGCATTGCAATAAATATAGGTGTGAGGAAGAGATTTTTTTTTTATTGTGGGCAAAGTGAATTACAAATCTTTCACAGTACTATTTAAGGCACATAGTAATAATAAATAAGGGGCATTCCTACCACCAGTATTGTTCTCCCTCCACCCCTGTTTCCAGCATGCATCCCACTTCCCCCTCCTTTACCCCCCCTAATGCCAGTGCAACTGTTCCCCCCATGTACAGCTTGATGTAGATTGGGTATCATTTCTGTTGTCATTGACTTTGGATTTTGTATTCAAGTCTGATCATTTTTTATTTCCACCAAACGGACATACGACTGTCTGGTCTTAATACCATCCATTTTTCTCCTTCCAATTATGCTGGTAAAGGTGATTCCAGTAGTGTGGTTCTACTGGAAATAAAAGAAGGGATTTGGGAGGAGTCAGTCTAGATGTTGTAAGTATCCCTTTGGAAGAAGAAATGAGAAAGAAGAAAAAAAGAAAAAAGTACCAAAATAAAACAAAATGAGGCAAGACCAAAACAAAACAAAACAAAACAAAAAATCAATAAGTTGGAAGGACATTCATTCCAAAGTATGTGTGTACCCCACTATTTATCGCAGCACTCATTATAATAGCCAAGTCCTGGAACCAGCCTCGATGTCCAACAACAGATGAATGGATCATTAAGATGTGGTATCTATACACAATGGCAGTCAGAAATGACACAATCACAGACTTTGCAGCAATGTGGATGGACCTAGAATATATTATGTTAAACAAAGTAAGTTAGAAGATAAAAGATAAACACAGAATGATAGCACTATTCTGAAGCACCTAGAACATACACCTTATAGACAACTAATACTCAACAATCTGTATTGTCTTTTTTCTTCCTTCCTACCCCTCCCATATACTTTCCCCTATACCCCATTTGGAAATCCAACTATCCCTTCACCCCTCAATCCCATCCAGACCTACCACCATATTAAAACTCTCCACCCTTAGTTCTTAATCCATTAGGTATCAAGACTGACCTCCTACTCCAATGAACCAGCACCCAGCACCCAAGCAAAGGGACACCCAGTCAAAACCACACCTCACCCCCTGCAAGAAAAGGCAACCAATTCCCCTGCGAACTCATGCTGTGCGGCCCACCCTACCAACTCCCCCTAACGTGGACTGTTACTTGAAACCAGACTTAGCTCTAAAAGTACCCCCAATGCAAGAACTCTTCCAAGACCTCCCTGCCGCAGATCTTTTACCAATCTCAAGAAGGTCAGGGGCTGTGATGGAAAGGTGCCTGGGAACCCACACATCACAAGAAAATCCCAAAAGACAATGGGGAAACCTAAACTTCCAACATAAGTATAAGACCTGTATTACACCACCTACTTACCTGCTTTTCCCCAAAAGTAAAGTATTCTCTTGTATCACTTTGTTCCTTTAATTACTTTAATTTGTTCCTTTAATTACTTTGTTAATGCATTTTTTAAAAAATGTTTGTTTATTTGTGACAATTTTGCCCACTAGATTAGTTATTTGATTGCTTGATTTCCCCCCATGAGATCTGTTTTATAAGCAATACTGGTAGAAGAGTAACTCTGTGTAGATTTCACATTTATACCAAGTTATGGGAAATGTTGGAATTTATTCTTTGGCCTCTAGATGCACCAACAATATCTTGTAGCATTGCTTCTCCTTTGCATAGGCACATTAAAATGGGAAAATAATACGTATACAAACAAGTTCTTATCTAATAGAGATGGGAACACAAATTTGGTAATGCATTAACAAATTTGGTAATGTAATTAGGCCTTTTATCCTGAACATTGGCATAATGATTTGGCTCAGGCCTCAGAAGAATGGGCATTGCCCACACACACCTGAACAATGGATACCATCTATGGAAACAACCACAATTGTCTTTAACATTCCCAGGATCCAAGCCTCTACCAGAGAAGACCTACCACTGCTTTGGCATTGACTTACTCCAAAGAGTACTCCAACACCCAGGTGACTCAGCAACAGACTGCATGCAGAGCAGATCTCTCTGCATTTAATGATATGCTGAAACTAGGGGATGCTCCACATCAGCCTGACATCAACGAAAGAAATGCACAGAATCCAGAGTTTTTAAATATAAAAGTCTGATACCAACTATAGCTAAAGTGTGAAAAAGTTTCACCGGGACCTTGAGAATGACTGGAGTTGGATAGACTGGTATGCCTGGAACCCAGAGTCTGTCTTATGCCAATAAACTTCTGGGGTGAGGCCTTTTTGTAATCAGGTCAAGGATTTTTTTTCCCATTTTCTCCATTTTTCTGGACCTATGCAAACATTGGCGATTGCCACTATCACATCTTTACTATATATTTTTTACTCTAAGAAAATTAATACAACTTACTGAACTTAAAAACAAATTACTGTGGTAGAATGCCTGTCTCAAAAACAGGCAGGGGATGGGAAGGAGGGAGGGGGTAATGTTGCACTGGTGAAGGGGGTGTTCTGGTTATGACTGTAACCCAAATATGATCATGTTACTTAAATAAAAAATATATTTAATAAAAAATGTTTGTTCTACATATACATAGGTGAGCACATATATTTTTATTCCTTTTTTTTTTTTTTTTTTTGGTTTTTGGGCCACACCTGGCTATGCACAGGGGTTACTCCTGGCTGTCTGTTCAGAAATAGCTCCTGGCAGGCACGGGGGACCATATAGGACACTGGGATTATAACCAACCACCTTTGGTACTGGATCGGCTGCTTTCAAGGCAAACACCGCTGTGGTATCTCTCCAGGCCCCTTTTATTCCTATTTTTATCTTTTTTGGGTGTGTGACCTGTTTCTGATTTCTTCTATGTCCACCCCAAAATGTACCGACAAAATAATGTAGCACCATTTCTCTCTGCAAAGGCACACTAATAAAAGGGGAAATCCTACATATAAAAACAAGCTCTTATCTACTAGGGATAAGAACTCAAACTTGTTTATAATACAGGGATATCTCCCACCTTGAAATATGTCATGTAAACCCAACTTAGATGTCAGGTGATTAGACATCATCCGTCCTGCCTTGAACCCTGGATCCCAGACATAGAAACGACAAAGTTCTTCACAACAGCTATGGGAAACAAATCCCATCGGGATATCCTTAATATTGCTGGGCCACCAACAAGTGCCATCTCTAATATGATATCCTGACAACGAGGAAAATGGGAACAACTTGACCTAAGATCAGGTTATCCTACCTCACCAGCAAACGATAAGACAAAATCAGAAGACTTGTCACCCTTTGGTTGGTCCAAAAGCCAAGATCTCGCAATTTACAGATGACTGGCTACTAGAACCATGACTGGACTGTATGTATCTTGGGACCAATAACAAAGCCCTAGTCTAGGGTTTGAACTACAACCTGCACAACAACCATGATGCCCAGTTCCAGAGGTCCAGCAGATACAATTGCAACAAAATGGGGCTTCTGGAAACATAATGAAAGATGCTATCCTAGGTTCCATCCTGGGATCAGTGCAAAGACCAAGATCACCAACCACAGAAGATGAATTAAAATGACATTGAGGGAACAGAACTTCTAGAACCACAAAGAAAGACTTCATCATAAGTTCCACTCCTGAACCTGTGCAGATACTGAGATCTCTAGATACTGAGGTCTGATTTTATCACCCAGGAAGGAGCATAAGTCTTCCAAACACCACGAAAGCACCAAGGGGAGAGTAAATGAACCTGAATGAAGTCTATAGTTAATCCCATGACAATATACTCCAAGGGTAGAGAAACCCCATATTTCTTAGGCCAAGTGAATTCCTTTTTGAATGACCCCAATATTTACTGTGGCAGAGCAGGAGAGGAAAAAAGGCAAAATGCACAAAACATTTTTATTTTTTATATATTATTTTTATATACTTATTTATTATTATTTTTTAATTTTTATTTACCTATCTACTTCTTGTCGATTTCTTTGTTTTGGTGTGGTTATTGAAGTTGTTACCCCATTTATATTTGTTTTTTCCTTCTTTTCTTTTCTTTCTTTATGTGCCCTGCAATGTTTTTTTAATCTCAAGAGCATGGTTTTTTTTTTTTTTGTGGTGCTTATCGTTGTTATTGTTGGAGTGCTCACTGGATATTTGACACTTTTTTTGTACTGTTGGGATGTTTCACCTTATTTTTCTCCTTCGTCTCTCAAACCAATGATGAGAGCCTCTAGAAGGATTCCGCCCATTTTCTGCATATTAGGCTTTTACCCCAGTTTACTACCTTTCTCTTCTTCAAACAAAACCACATAACTTGAACTATTTAGTCCTACGTCCCAGTTAGAGGGAGAAATAAGGGAGGCACCAAGACCAAACAGGTGCAAGACTACTAAGTAGTAAACGAGGTACATAGGGGACCACACTTTCTAGCAGCCCTGGGGGTGAGGGAAGAGGATATGGGAGGTAGGACAAAAACAGGGGTGTAGGGAGGACAAATTGGTGATGGAAATCCTCCTGATTTTATGTAAATATGTACCTAAAATATTATTGTCAACAATATGTAAGCCACTATGATCAAAATAAAAATTATATTAAAAAAATCAATAATGGAGTAACAAAAAAAAAGTACAAAAAGGATTAAGAAAAAAGTACACCAAAAATAAAAACCATAAGCTAAGAAGTAACTAACAAACCAAACAAAAATAAAAACAAAAAACCAGGTGAGTGCCTGCATTCTGGGGCCGCGGAATCACTGCTCTGCCCTGCCCTGCCTTTGTTCACTCTGAGGACTTCGGGGAAAACTCCTATCTCTGTCTGCCTAAAACTGTGCTTCTGAACTTCCGAAGGTTTCCTCAGGGGCCTAGGGAGCGCACCCCCAAAAAAACTGCATTTTGAAGCTGGTGAGTGCCTGCATTCTGAGGCCGCGAAATCGCTCTGCCCTGCCCTGCCTTTGTTCACTCTGAGGACTTCGGGGAAAACTCCTATCTCTGTCTGCCTGAAACTGTGCTTCTGAAGTTCCGAAGGTTTCCTCAGGGACCTAGGGAGCGCACCCCCAAAAAAACTGCATTTTAAAGCTGGTGAGTGCCTGCATTCTGGGGCCGCGGAATCGCTCTGCCCTGCCCTGCCTTTGTTCACTCTGAGGACTTTCAACTAGAGGCAGCAGAAGCCCTCAGCCGCTTCGCTTCCCTTTGCAGCCGCGAACTCTTCCTAATCAATGAACTCCACCACAACACGCAGGAAAAACCACACTACAAGCGTGACTATGGGGAAAACTCGCAGGCAAACACCATCCATAGAGAATGAAGATGAAAGCTCGGTTGATCTAATAAATTACAACCACCTGATTAACCTTTCAGATAAGGAGTTTAGAATAGAAATATGGAATATGTTTGTAGAACTCAAAAAGAGCATAAATCGATCTGAAGAGAACACAAAAACAGAAATCAGAAAACTCCAAACTGAAATAACAGATCTGAAAAATACGGTTGCTCAACTGAAAACCACAATGGATAGCCTCGCCAACAGGGTATCAGCAGCTGAGGAGAGAATCGGAGTACTGGAAGATGAGATGCAGAAAAACACAACAGAAGAAATTGGAAAAGAACATTAAGACAAACGAACAGGCAATGGAAAATGTACTCAAGGCATGCGAAGAGATGAAAATAGAAGTCTTTGATAAACTCAACAGAAACAACATAAGAATCATTGGAGTCCCAGAAACCCAGGAAGGAGATCTCCAAGAAGAATCAACTGTCAAAGACATCATCAAAGAGATACTCCCAGAGTTAAAGCCTACATGCAATCAAATACTGCATGCCCGAAGAATACCAGCTAAAAGAGACCCAAAGAAAAACACCCCAAGACACATCGTCGTTACAATGACAAATCCCATAGATAGGGATAGAATACTGAAAGCAGCAAGATCAAAAAGGGAAATTACATTCAAAGGAGCATCCCTAAGACTTACAGCAGACATGTCACAAGAAACTCTCAAGGCCAGAAGACAGTGGTTGGATATTGTGACAAGATTGAATGAAATGAATGCCTCCCCAAGAATACTGCACCCAGCCCGACTCACATTCAGGTTTGGAGGAAGAATACACAGCTTCACGGGTAAACAACAGCTCAGAAACTTCACAGATGATAAACCAGCCTTAAAGGAAAAACTGACAGGTCTACTCTAAGACAAGAGAAACCAACAAACACAGCAAACTTATCTACAAAGATGACATTAAATCCTATGACAATCATCTCCCTCAATGTCAATGGACTAAATTCACCAAATAAAAGACACAGAGTGGCAAAATGGGTCAAAAAGATGAATCCAACCTTCTGCTGCCTACGAGAAACACACCTGAATAGTCAGAAAAAACATAGACTCAAAATCAAAGGCTGGAGGAAAATCATCCAAGCAAACAACACCCTCAAAAAAGCTGGGTGGCCATATTAATATCTGATGACACCAACTTCATACTCAGAAAAGTGGTAAGGGACAAAGATGGACACTATGTACTAATCAATGGATAGGTTCAACAGGAAGAAATCAGACTATTAAACACATATGCACCCAATGAGAGACAAGCAAATTATCTAATACAATTACTGACAAATCTGAAAGAAGAAATCAATAATAACACAATCATTGTGGGAGACTTCAACACGGCCCTATCAACACTTGATAGATCAACCAGACTGAAACCCAACAAAAACATACTAGCCCTGAAAAGAGTAATGGAAGAAAGAGGAGTAGTAGATATATATGGGACACTCCATCCCAAAAAACCTGGATATACATTCTTTTCCAATGTACATGGGTCATTCTCCAGAATAGACTACATGCTGACACATAAAACATACCTCCATAAAATCAAGAGGATAGAAATCTTGCAGGCTACCTTTGCTGACCACAAGGCTCTGAAATTAGATGTGAACTACAAAGCCACACAGAAGAAAAACTTTAACAATTGGAAATTAAACACCCTGCTACTGAACAACCAGTGGGTCCGAGATGAAATCAAAAAGGAAATAAAAAATTTCCTGGAAACAAATGACAATGAAGACACAAACTGCCAGAATCTATGGGACACAGCAAAAGCAGTCCTGAGAGGAAAATTTATAGCTCTACAACCACACATCAGGAAGGAAGAAGGAGCATACCTGAATAACTTAATGGCACAGCTTAAACAATTAGAAAATGACCAACAGAATGAACCAAAAATAGGGAGACAGAAGGAAATAATAAAGCTGAAAGCGGAACTCAATGAAGTGGAAAACCAAAAAGCAATCCGAAAGATCAACGAAAGCAGAAGCTGGTTCTTTGAAAAAATAAACAAGATTGATAGACCATTGGCAAAACTCACAAAGAAAGAGAGAGAGAGAAATCTGATAACACGTATTAGAAATGAAAAGGGGGAGATCACAACAGAAATTGCAGAGATCCAAAGGGTAATCAGAGGCTACTTTGAGAAACTTTATGCTACAAAACATGAGAACCTAGAAGAAATGGAAAAATTCTTGGACACTTATAACCTTCCACATTTAAGTAAGGAGGATGTAGTGTATCTAAACACCCCCATCACTACTGAGGAAATTGAAACTGTAATCAAATATCTACCAAAAAAGAAAAGCCCAGGCCCAGATGGTTTTCCTAATGAATTTTTTCAAATCTTTCAAGAGGAGCTACTACCAATCCTAGCCAGACTCTTCCATGAAATTGAAAAAAAGGGAACTTTCCCAAACAGCTTTTATGAAGCCAACATTACCTTGATACCAAAACCAGACAGAGACGCTGCCAAATAAGAAAATTACAGACCAATATCTCTGATGAATGCTGATGCAAAGATCTTCAACAAAATCCTGGCAAATAGGATCCAATGCATCATCAAGAAGATCATACACTATGACCAAGTAGGCTTCATCCCAGGAATGCAAGGATGGTTTAACATCTGTAAATCTATTAACATCATACACAACATCAACAACAAGAAAAATAAAAATCACATGATCATATCAATAGATGCAGAGAAAGCATTTGATAAGGTCCAACACCCATTCTTGATCAAAACTCTCAGCAAGATGGGAATGGAAGGAACCTTTCTCAATCTAGTTGAAGCCATCTACCACAAGCCAATGGCAAATGTTATCCTCAATGGAGAAAAACTAAAAGCCTTTCCTCTAAATTCGGGTACAAGACAAGGCTGTCCTCTCTCACCACTCCTCTTCAATATAGTACTGGAAGTTCTTGCTATAGCGATCAGGCAAGAAAAAGATATCAAGGGAATTCAGATAGGAAAGGAAGAAGTCAAGCTCTCATTGTTTACAGATGACATGATACTCTACTTAGAAACCCTAAAGACTCTACCAAAAAGCTTCTAGAAATAATAGATTCATATAGCAAGGTGGCAGGCTACAAAATCAACCTACAGAAATCAATGGCCTTTTTATACACCAATAATAATAGGGAAGAGATGGAAATCAGGAAAGCAATCCCATTCACAATAGTGCCACACAAACTCAAATATCTTGGAGTCAACTTGACCAAAAACGTGAATGACCTATACAAAGAAAACTATAAAGCCCTGCTCCAAGAAATAAGAGAGGTCACACGGAAATGGAAACACTTACCCTGCTCATGGCTTGGCAGGATTAACATCATTAAAATGGCAATACTCCCCAAAGCATTATACAGATTTAATGCGATCCCCTTAAAAATACCCATGACATTCTTCAAAGAAGTGGATCAAACACTTATGAAGTTCATCTGGAACAATAAACATCTTCGAATAGCTAAAGCACTCCTAGGGAAAAGGAAAATGGGTGGCATTACTTTCCCCAACTTTAAACTGTACTACAAGGCAATAGTTATTAAAACAGCATGGTATTGGAATAAAGACAACCCTCAGATCAGTGGAATAGGCTTGAGTTCTCAGAGAACATTCCCCAGGCATACAATTACCTAATTTTTGACAAAGGAGCAAGAAATCCTAAGTGGAGCAGAGAAAATCTCTTCAACAAGTGGTGCTGGCAGAACTGGTTAGTGACTTGCAAAAAAGCGAACATAGACCCCCAGTTAACATCATGTACGAAGGTAAAATCCAAATGGATTAAAGACCTTGATATCAGACCAGATACCATAAGGTATATAGAACAACACGTCGGTAAAACACTCCATGACATTGAGACTAAAGGTATCTTCAAGGAGGAAACTGCACTTTCCAAACAAGTGGAAGCAGAGATTAACAGATGGGAATACATTAAACTGAAAAGCTTCTGCACCTCAAAAGAAATAGTGCCCAGGATACAAGAGTCACCCACTGAGTGGGAGAAACTATTCACCCAACATCCTTCAGATAAGGGGCTAATATCCAAAATACACAGGGCACTGACAGAACTTTACAAAAAAAAAAACCATCTAATCCCATCAAAAAATGGGGAGAAGAAATAAACAGACACTTTGATAAAAAAGAAATACAAATGGCCAAAAGACACATGAAAAAATGCTCCTCGTCACTAATCATCAGAGAGATGCAAATCAAAACAACGATGAGATACCACCTCACACCACAGAGATTGGCGCACATCACAAAGAATGAGAACAATCAGTGCTGGCGTGGATGTGGAGAGAAAGGAACTCTTATCCACTGTTGGTGGGAATGCCGTCTAGTACAGCCTCTATGGAAAGCGATATGGAGGTTTCTTCAAAAACTGGAAATTGAGCTCCCATTCGACCCAGCTATTCCACTCCTAGGGATATACCCTAGGAGCACAAGAATACAATACAAAAACCCCTTCCTCACACCTATATTTATTGCAGCACTATTCACAATAGCCAGGCTCTGGAAACAACCAAGATGCGCTTCAACAGACGAATGGCTAAAGAAACTGTGGTACATATACACAATGGAATATTATGCAGCCGTCAGGAGAGATGAAGTCATGAAATTTTCCTATACATGGATGTACATGGAATCTATCATGCTCAGTGAAATAAGTCAGAGGGAGAGAGAGAGACGCAGAATAGTCTCACTCATCTATGGGTTTTAAGAAAAATAAAAGTCAGTTTTGTAACAATCCTCAGAGACAATTAGAGGAGAGCTGGAACACCAGCTCACTCCATGAAGCTCACCACAAGAGTGGTGAGCACAGTTATAGAAATAACTACACTGAGAACTACCATAATCAAGTGAATGAATGAGGGAACTGGAAAGCCTGTCTGGAGTACAGGTGGGGGTGGGGTGGGATGGAGGGAGATTTGGGACTTTGGTGGCGGGAATGTTGCACTGGTGAAGAGGGGTGATCTTTATATGACTGAAACCTTATCACAATCATTTATGTAATCAAGATATTCAAATAAAGAGAAAAAAATGAAAGAAAAAAAAAACAAAAAACAAAAAACAAAAAACCAACCAAAAAAAAACAAAACAAAACAAAACAAAAAACAAAAAGCAAAAACAAGAAAAAAAACCCAGACCTGAGATTTTTGAATGATATTTTTGTATTACTAGGGTATATCCTAGGAGTGGAATAGCTGTATCATAATGGAAGCTCAATTCCCAGTTTTTGGAGGAATCTCCATATTTTTTTCCATAAAGGCTAGACTAGACAGCATTCCCATTATCAGTGAATGAGAATTCCTTTCTCTCCAACATCCCCGCCAACACTGCTTGTTCTCATTCTTTGTGATGTGTGCCAGTCTCTTTGGTGTCAGGTGGTACCTCATTGTTTTTTTCATTTGCATCTCCCTGATGATTAGTGACGTGGAGCATTTTTTCATGTGCCTTTTGGTCATTTGTGTTTCTTTTTTGAGAAATTGTTCATTTCTTCTCCTATTTTCTGATGAGGTTATATGTTTTTTCTTGTTTAGTTCTGTTAGTTCCTTGTATATTTTGGATATTAGCCCCTTATCTGATGGGTATTTGGTGAATAGGTAATCCCATAGGTAATTCTGTGGGTGGCTTTTATATTCTTGGCATATTTCCTTTGAGGTACAGAAGCTTCTAAGCTTAATATAGTTCCATCTGCTTATCTCTGCTTCCACTTGTTTGGAGAGTGCTGTGTCTTCCTTGAACATACCTTTAGTCTCAGTGTCATGGATCTTGCAATTTTTTATTTGTTTGCCATCAAAAGCAAAACGTTTCAAGTGTATTATAAGTACTGGTGGCAGTTTCCATAAGAACGTTTTCTTTGAAAAAATCCCATCTAGTTTTGCAGCTGTTACACAGAACTTTGTTGTCAACCCTTAACTCTTCTTCTTTAAAAAATGCAGAGAGGCATTCCTGTAATGTACATTTATCTGTAGATGTAACAGCCAGAGACAAATGAACAAATGTCTCATAAACCTCAGACTTTTGGTGGCATGTGAGACACTGTAGTATAGATTTGAATTGTCCTTGAAAGAGATCATAAATAATAGATTTGTGAGCCTTTTGGTGTTCTGGACTAAATTGTTCATAATTTTCATTTTCCATAAGATGCGTAGTTTTGTCTGTCATTAGATTTACAGTAAGCAAGTCCTGATGTAGTCCCTCTATCAGGAACATCAGTAGTTCGTGTGGATCCTGCTGATTGTGTCCAGCAAACTGGTTATTAAGTAAACCAATTGTTACTTTGAAGCTTTCAGGGTTAATATATCTATGAAATCATTTCCCATGGTTTTGATGAGCTGACCAAATTCTTCGGCTAATTTACCTTCATGCCACATTGGATTTTTCTTGTTAATATCCTTTTTATAATGATCTTGATGAAAATACTGATTCAAGTCTGAAATATTATACAAGCATTGCAATATTGAGTTCATGTAGCAAGAGTTTTCTATATTTTGGAGCCCAGTTAAGACAGGTTCCTGTCTTTCCTTTTGCATCTCGGAGTGTAAGTGTTTTTCACTACCATCAGTCTCACTCAGTGTATGGTGTGTGACAGCTAAATCCTTGTTCCCTGTCCCAGAGACCTCAGCAATATTACTGCTGTTAGTGTCTGGAGTATTCTGTTTTTGTTCTGAAGGGGAGTTTATAGTCTGAACCTAATCATTTGTGCTAGCCCGATTTCTAACAAGGCATAATGGAACCCAAAATTTCTTTGGAGGGTTGTCATTTGTAGAAACATAGGCATAACCCCTTCCTCTTAGGAGAAGATATCCAGCTATCCATTTTCCATCCTCCTTGATCCAAATAGATTTATGGGTTGTTTCTTGTCTCTGAATATCTTCTTTAAAATGTCTTTCCGCTGCAGTGTAACTTTTCCCTTGGGGTAAGTTTAAGAATTTAGTGTGATAAGAGTCAAAGATAACAAATCCGTTGGTGGTAAACCTCTTTTTCTATTTTTTTGTACTTGAGTTTTTAAGGTTCTGTGAGTCCTTTCTACAATGGCCTGTCCCCTACAATTGTAAGGAATTCCTTTGAGATGTCTTATCTGCCATTCTTTACAAAAAATTTAAAAGTTTTGCTAACATAGGCTGGCCCATTATCAGTTTTTATAGAATATGGAATACCCATCACAGAAAAACATTGTAAAAGAAAACTACAAACAGCCTTAGATTTTTGAGAAGACATGGGAATTGCCCACATAAAACGAGTATAAGTGTCCACCACAACATGAAGATAAGGTTTTCTTGGAAATAAATCTATTTGAGTTATATCCATTTGCTAAAGTTCGTTAGACTGTAAGCCTCTTGGGTTTGCTCCTGCTATGTGAGTCTTTTCTGTTAACGGTGCACATATGCTGCAATTTTCTACAATTTCTCTAGCTTGCCTCCATGGAATTTGGTAATTCACATGTAAACGGCGAGCATTTGTAGGGCTGAATGTTCCTCTACAGGTGATTTAAATATAGGCATTGCTAGCAAGTCAGCAGTTTTATTTCCTTGAGCCATAGGTCCTAAAAGACCTGAGTGGGCACTAATATGCATGATGAATATGGGCTCAGTTCGTTTTTGAAGAAGCTGCTGTAATCACTTAAGTAAGTTCTGTAAGATTGGGTTATTAGTATTAAGGGAAGCAGTGGCTATCACATGACATAAATTTATCACATACAAAGAATCAGAAACTATATTCATGGCTTCAGATACATTTTCTAATAGGTAAATTAACGTTGCTAATTTAACTTTCTGTGCAGATTTATATTTGGTATCTATGGTCATATTAATGTTGTCTCCGATTATTCCTCCTTTTTCATTTTGGGACCCATCAATGTAAAAAACCTTGGCATTGGGAATAGTGGAATCCCGAACAATTGAAGAAATAACAAACTGAGTTTTCTTTAAAAAGTCCCAAGTTTTTCCTGCTGGATAATGGGAGGATATTTTCCTGTGAAATCTGAGAGGGCCCTTTGTAGAGATTCATTAGGAAGCAATATTGATTCAATTTTCTTTTTTGGTATTAGCAAAACTATTATATCTGGGTCAAAACCTAGTAAAGATATAGATCTGAGTCTTGCCTTGAGAATAATCTCTGAAATCAGTTGCAAGTAGGGGACAACTGAATGAGACTGTTTGTTATATAAATAAACCCTTTCCAAAGGTCCTGACTGTTGCATCAAGGCCCCTGTGGGGGTTTCTATAGTAGGAAAGATTAACAGAAATACTTTTTCTCCTGGGATGAATCTTAAGAGAAACAATTTTTGTAATCTGCTCAAGAAGATGTCCAATTCATTTTTGACAGCTGTTGTTAAGTTTCTTGGGCTATCTAGAGCAGGGTCAACCTCCGTTTTAAACAGATTAGATAACTCTGCATTCGGGATTCCTAGTGCAGAATGGAGCCAATTTACGTCACCTAAAAGTCTCTGAAAATCATTAAGCGTTCTGAGGTTTTCTTTTTTGATAGAAATTTTTTTTGTGGACGTATAGACGTCCCGTCCAAAATAAAACCCAAATATTGAAACAGTGGCATTATCTGTATTTTTTCTAAAGCTATTTTCAGTCCTGATATTTGTAAAACATCAATAACATAAGAGTATAAGTCCTGTAAATATGTTTAATTGTTCATTGTGAGCAAGATATCATCTGTATAATGAAATATCATGGCTTGAGGAAATTTTTCATGAGCAGGGTTCAAAACCTTATCTACAAAAAACTGGCACATTTTTGGGAAATTCAGCATGCCTTGGGGGAGAACAGTCCATTGGAAATGTCTGCAGGGATGGGTATTATTGAGAGAAGGAACTGAGAATGCAAAACTTTTTTTTATCATCTGGGTGGATAGGAATATGGTAGAAGCAGTCTTTCAGATCAATTTTAATTAGTGGCCATTCCTTTGGAATAAGTACAGGTGATGGTAAACCAGTCTGCAATTTGCCCATAGGTATCATGGATAAATTTACAGCTCTAAGATCCATCAAAAGTCTCCATTTACCGGATTTCTTTTTTATGGTGAATATAGGTGAATTCCATTGAGAAAAAGATGGTTCAATAAGTCCTAAACTTAGCTGTTCCTCCACTAATTCTGTCAGCACCTTTAATTTATCAGTTTTATGGGGCCACAGACCTGTCCAAATTGGTTCGTCAGATTTCCATTTTATTTTTATTGGTGCTGGTATTTTTATGGTAGTGTCTCCTACTAAAAATTTTAGGTTTTTAAATCAAAAGAAGGTTGGAGCTCTTCTGGAGCTAATGGGATGTGGAATTCTGCTTTCCATTGTTTGTGTAGGTCATGACCCCACAGGGATGGTGAAAATGGGCCCATATGAGGTCTGATTATTGCTTTTTGATTTTCTGCTTTAGATAGCCCGAGAAACTTAACAACAGCTGCCAAAAATGAATTGGACATCTTCTTGAGCAGATTACAAAAATCGTTTCTCTTAAGATTCATCCCAGTAGAAAAGTTATTTCTGTTAATCTTCCCTACTATAGAAACCCCCACAGGGGCCTTGATGCAACAATGGAGTGTGTTACCTATGTGATGTTCTATATACCTTATGGTTTCAGGCCTGATATTAAGGATTTTTAATTTATTTGGATTTTATCTTGGTGTATGATGTTAGCTGGAGGTCTTAGTTGCCAACACTACTTGTTGAAGAGGCTTTCCCTGTTCCATTTTCAACTTCTTGCCCTTTATCAAAAGATTATTGGGAACATTATAGGGAACATTCTTCTGAATAATCAAGTGTCATTAATCCATTGATCTGAGAATCTGTCTTTATTCCAAAACCATACTGTTTTCATAACTATTGCTCTGTAATACAATTTAAAATTGGGGAAAGTAATGACTCCCATATTTCTTTTCCTAAGGATTGCTTTAGCTCTTTGTGGTTGTTTATTGCTCCAAATGAATTTTAGGAGTGTTTGATTCACTTATTTGAAGAATGTCATGGGTATCTTTAGGGCTTGCATTAAGTCTGTACAATGCTTTGGGGAGTATTGCCATTTTAATTATGTTAATCCTGCCAATTCATGAGCAGGCTATGTTTCTTCATTTCCTTGTGTCCTCTCTTATTTCTTGAAGCAGGCTTTTGAAGTTATCTTTGTATAGTTCCTTCACCTCTTTAGTTAATTTGACTCCAATATATTTGAGTTTGTGTGGCACTAATGAGAATGGGATTTTTTAATGTCCATTTCTTCTCTATCATTATTAGTGTATAAAAAGGCCATTGATTTTTGTATGTTAATTTTGTAAACTGCGGTATATGAGTCTATTGTTTCTAGAAGCTTTTTGGCAGACTCTTTAGAGTTTTTTAAATATAGTATCATGTCATCTGCAAACAGTGAGAGCTTGACTTCTTTCTTTCCTATCTGGATCACTTGATATCTTTTACTTGCCTACTCACTAGGACAAGTAATTCCAGTAATATTTTGAACAGGAGTGGTGAGAAAAAAATCTTGTCTTGTACCAGAATTTAGAGAAAAGGTTTTTTTTATCTCCATTGAGAATAATATTTGCCATTGGCTTGTGGTAAACGGCCTTGACTATATTGAGAAAAGTTACTTTCATTCCCATCTTGATTAGGGTTTTTATCAAGAATGAGTTTTGGACCTTATTGAATGCTTTCTCTGAATCTATTATATAATCATATAATTTTTATTTTTATTTTTGTTGATATGGTGTATTATGTTGATTGATTTATAGTTGCTAAACCATCCTTGCATTTCTGGAATAAAACTTTCTTGGTTGTGGCAAATGACCTTCTTTATGAAGTACTGGATTCTATTTGCCAGAATTTCTTTTCTTTCTCTCTCTCTCTTTCTTTCTTTTCTTTCTTTCTTTCTTTCTTTCTTTCTTTCTTTCTTTCTTTCTTTCTTTCTTTCTTTCTTTCTTTCTTTCTTTCTTTCTTTCTTTCTATCTTTCTTTCTTTCCTTTCTTTCTTTCTTTCTTTCTTTCTTTCTTTCTTTCTTTCTTTCTTTCTTTCTTTCTTTCTTCCTTCCTTCCTTTCTTTCTTTCCTTCTTTCTTTCTTCCTTCCTTCCTTCCTTCCTTCCTTCCTTTTTTCCTTCCTTCCTTCCTTTCTTTCTTTCATTCTTTCTTTCTTTCTTTCTTTCTTTCTTTCTTTCTTTCTTTCTTTCTTTCTTTCTTTCTTTCTTTCTTTCTTTCTCTTCCTTTCTTTTTTCTTTCTTTCTTTCTTTCTTTCCTTCCTTCCTACCTTTCTTTCTTTCCTTCTTTCTTTCTATCCTTCCTTCCATCCTTCCTTCCCTTCCTTTTTTCCTTCCTTCCTTCCTTTCTTTCTTTCTTTCTTCTCTTTCTTTCTCTTCTTTCTTCTTTCTTTCTTCTCTTTCTTTCTTTTTCTTTCTTTCTTTCTTTCTTTCTCTTTCTTTCTTTCCTTTCTTTCTTTCTTTCCTTTCTTTCTTTCCTTTCTTCTTCTTCTTTCTTTCTTTCTTTCTTTTCTTTCTTCTTCTTTCTTTCCTTCTTCTTCCTTCCTTCCTTCCATCCTTCCTTCTTCCTTCCTCTCCTTCCTTCCCTTCCTTCCTTCCTCCTTCCTTCCTTCCTTCCTTCCCTTCTCTTCCTTTCTTTTCTTTTCTTTCTTCCTTTCTTCTTCCTTTCTTTCTTTCTTTCTTTCTTTCTTTCGTTCTTTCTTTCTTTCTTTCCAGGATTTATTTGAGGATCTTTGCATCTGTGTTTACCAGGAATATTAGTCTATAATTTTTGGGGCGGGGCAGCATCTTTGTCTTGTTTTGGTATAAAGGTGATGTTAGCTTCATAAAAAATATTTGGAAGTGTTCCTGTTTCTTCAATTTTTTGAAAGAGCTGGAAAAGGATCAGTATAAGTTCCTTGAAAGGTTTGAAAGAATTCATTAATGTACCAATCTGGGCCAGGGATTTTGTTTTTGGGAAGTTTTAATTATCATTTTAATTTCCTCTATAATGAAAAAGCTGTTTCGATATGCTACCTCATCCTTATTCAACCATTGAAGGTTATAAGATTCCAAAAATCTGTTTATTTCAGGTTCTCATGTTTTTTGACATAGTTTCTTAAAGTAGCCTTTGATTACCCTTTGAATCTCTGCAATATCTGTAGTGATTTCCCATTTTTCATTTCTAATCCGGTTTATCAAGTTTTTCTATTTCACTTTCTTTGTGAGTTTTTCCAGTTGTTTGTCAATCTTGTTTACTTTTTTTGAAGAACCAACTTATTTTTTTCTTTTTTTTGGGGGGGGGGGGGCAGGGTTTGGGCCACACCCAGCAGCTCTCAGGGGTTACTTACTCCTGGCTCTCTGCTCAGAAATCGCTCCTGGAAGGTTCAGGGGATCATATGGAATGCCGGGATTTGAATTACTGTCCTTCTGCATGCAAAACAAAGTCCCACCTCCATGCTATAATTACGGCCCCCAACTTTTGCTTTTGTTGATATTTCAGATAGTTTTTTGGATTTCCACTTCATTAATTTCTGCTCTTAGCTTTGTTATTTCCTTGCCTACCTATTTTTGATTTCTCTTGTTGATCATTTTCTAATTTTATAAGCTGTGTCATTAAGGTATTCATGTAGGCCCTTTCTTCCTTCCTGATGTGTGCTTGCAAAGCTATACATTTTCCTTTCAGTACTGCATTTGCTGCATCCCCCAAATTCTGATAATTTGTGTCTTCATCATTATTTGTTTCCAGGAATGTTTTGATTTCCTTTCTATCCCACTGGTTGTTCAGAAGTAAGCTGTTTAGTTACCAGGTGTTAAAGTTTTTCTTCTGTGTGCCTTTGTAGTTTACATCTAATTTCAGAGCTTTGTGATCTGTGAAGGTATTCTGCACAGTGTCTATTCTCTTGATTTTATGGAGGTATGTTTAATGGGCCAGTATGTAGTCTATCCTGGAGAATGGCCCATGTAAATTGGAATTGAATGTGTATCCAGGTTTCTGAGGATGGGGTGCCCTATATATTGACTAGTCTACTTTCTTCCATTTCTCTTTTCAAAGCTTGTATATTTTTTGGATTTCAGTCTGGTTGACCTACCAAGGGGTTACAGGGCAGTGTTAAAGTCTTCCACAATTATTGTGCTGCTATTGATATCTTCTTTCATATTTTCAACAATTGTATTAAATATTTTGCTGGTGGGGCCGGGAAGGTGGCGCTAGAGGTAGCGCCTTGCAAGTGCTAGCGTAGGACAGACCGTGGTTCGATCCCCCGGCGTCTCATATGTTCCCCCCAAGCCAGAGGCAATTTCTGAGTGCATAGCCAGGAGTAACCCCTGAACATCAAACGGGTGTGACCCAAAAACAAAAACAAAAAAAATATTTTGCTGGTTCCTCACAGGGTGTGTATATGTTTAGGAGTGAGTGTGATTTCTTTTTGTTGTACATATCCATTGATTAATATGAAATGTCCATCTTTATCCCTTACGAATTTTCTGAGTTTAAAGTTTGTGTCATCTGATATTATTATGTCCACTTCAGCTTTTTTAAGGGTGTTGTTTGCTTGGATGACTTTTCTCTAGTCTTTCATTTGAGTCTATGTTTGTTCTGACTATTCAGGTGTATTTCTAATAGGCAGCAGAAGATTGGATTTACTTTTGAGCCATTTAGCCTCTCTGTGTCTTTTAATTTGTGCATTTAGTCCATTGACATTGACAGAGAGAATTGTCATGGGATTTAGTGCCATCTTTGAGTAGAAGTTTGGCATGTCTGTTGGTCTGTCTTGTCTTAAAGTAGACCTTTTTGTTTTTCTTTTAAGGCTGGTTTTGAGTCTGCAAAGTTTCTGAGCTGTTGTTTATCCATGAAGTTATGTATACTTCTTTTAAACCTCAAAGTGAGTCTAACTGGGTTCAGTATTCTAGGCAAAGCATTCATTTCATTGAGTTTTGTCACTATGTCCCACCACTGCCTTCTGGCCTCGAGGGTTTCTTGTGACAGGTCTGCTGTAATCTTAAGGATGCTCCTTTGAGTGTAATTTCCCTTTTTGATCCTGCTGCTTTCAGTATTCTATCCCTATTTGTAGGATTTATCATTGTGACTAGGATGTGTCTTGGGGTGTTTTTGTTCAGGTCTTTTTTAGTTGCTACTCTTCTGGCATGCAGTATTTGGTTACATGCAGTCTTTATCTCTGGGAGTTTCTCTGCAATGATTGACTGCTTGATTCTTGACTGCTGATTCTTCCTGGGGATTTTCTTCCTGGGTCTCTGGGACTCCAATGACTCTTATGTTGTTTTTCTTGAGTTTATGAAAGACTTCTATTTTTATCTGTTCACATTCTTTGAGTAATTTTTTCATTGTCTTATTATTTACTTTAAGGTTATTTTTCCAATCTCTTCTGCTGTATGGAGTTTTTATGCATCTCATTTTCCAGCTCACTGATTCTATCCTCAGCTGCTGCTACCCTCTTGTAGAGGCTTTTCATTAAGTTTTTCAATTCATCTACAGTGTTTTATGGACATGTTATTTCAGTTTGGAGTTTTCTGATTTCTATCTTCATGTCTTCTTGATTCTTATTTGTATTTCGTTCAACTCAATCTATGCTTTCTTTGAGTTCTATGAACATCCTCCATATTTTTTTCTAAACTCATTATCTGAGATACTAACTAGGTGGTTGCCAGTTTTCAGTTCATGAGAGTTGCCATCTTTATTCTCTTTGTTTGGTGTTGCCCTGCTTTGTTTCCCCATTGTCACTCTTGTATTGAGGATTTTTCTATGTGTTGTGGTGGTCTTCATTGGCTAGTAGATATGTGCAGCTACAAAATGAGGCAGAGCTCTACCCTTTGTGGGCAGGACACTCACCCCTGAAGAAGACAAGCTCTGGGGAACAATGGCAGAGAGCATCTAAATCCCAGGCTGCAAGACAGCAGAGATGTTTGCCCTGTTTTAGGTCACACAGCAGGAACCCCAGCTTCTTTTTCTAACTGTAATCCCAGTTGTTATTCAGGAATAAAAAAAAAAAAAAGCAAAATCCGATCAAACCAAACTCACATGAGCTCCTTCGTTTTTTAAGACACAACTAATGAAACTGACAAAGAACAAAGTATCTCTCCTAGTTAAGAATTTAAATATAGTGCATATGCAATAATAAATTATTAAGACTTAAAAGTGTTTTAACTTAATAAATAATCTTTTTTAAGTTTGGCAGTCTGATTAACAACAAAAAGTTTTTCTTAAGCATTTTCTTCATTTGAGTTTCCATATCATCCTTTTATACTTTTTAAAATGCCTTTAAAAATTTATTTAAAGCAATGTTATTTACAAAGTTACTCAAAGTTATAGTTGAATTTTAGACATAGTATCTCACCACTAGTCCAACCACCAGTGTCAACCTCCCTCAACAAGTATTTTCAGAATCCAGCCCATACTTCCCTCCCTCTCTCACCCTCAATCCTGCCATCATAATAAACACTTTTTTTAAATAATTGATCGTTAAAGTTGGGGTCCTGTTTTCAGTGCTATTGAGCCTGTAGTTTGAAGACTTAATTATGTCCTTCTATAACAATAACATTGTGTCATCTTACCCTTGGACCCAAGCCTCTATTATTTCACATCTGTCTTTCTCCTCTTCAGTTTATTTCTTCCCTTCTCCTCACTATAGTCTGAGGTCAGGAGTATTCTAATGGTCCCAATTTAACACTATTGCATTCCCTTATGCAGTTATTCTAAATTTCACATAAATTATATCATCCTGTATTTATCCTCCATCTTCTAGCTGACTTCATTTAACATGATCTCTTCAACTTCCATCCATATGGCAGTGAATTGCAAAATTGCAACATTGCTATGAGTATTCTATTGCTATGTAGTATTCCATTGTATATATTTACTGCATTTTTATTATCTTTTCGAATGCTGGCTCATTGTGGAAATGATTTTCTTCCTTATCTATGCTTATTCTTAAAAGATAGAAGTTTTACCGTTTTTTCTTTAGAACATAATACTAGATTCTTTATTTATTCAATAAATATATGAAACTGTGTATAGTTTCCTATAGGATTTCAGATATTGAGCTAGAAAAATAGTATAGCATGTAAGGTCTTGCATACAGCCGGCCTGAGCTCCATCTCCTTTATCCTATATATGGTTCCCCAAAGCAACACCAGGAACAATTGCTGAGGGCAGAGCCAGAAATTAACTTGAACACCACTGGGTGTGACCCACTTCCCCCCCAAAAAAGAATTTCAGGAATTATATGGGTACTTAAATAACACTTCACTTAAATTTTACTTCAATATAAAATATAAAGTAGCACAAAATAAAGACAAAAATTTGGGGGGAGTAGAGTAATCTCTCTCTCTTTTTTTAAATTTTATTGTGGCCAAAGTAAATTATAAATCTTTCACATTTATATTTAAGGTTCATAGTGACAATGAATCAGGGGCATCCCACCACCAGTGATGTCCTCCCTCCACCCCATTCCCAGCATGTATCCCTTATCTTCCTCCTTGACTCCCCAGAATACTAATGTAACTGATCCCCACTTGTACAGCTTGCTGTGGATTAGGTATAGATTCTGCGGTCGTTGACTTTGGGTTTGATGTTCAGATCTGATATATTTTTTTTATTTTTGGGTCACATCCGGCAGAGCTCAGGGGTTATTCCTGGCTCTACACTCAGAAATCACTCCTGGCAGACTTGGGGAACCACATGGGATGCTGGGATTCGAACCACCATTCTTCTGCATGCAAGGCAAACGCCTTACCTCAATGCTATCTCTCCGGCCCCAGGTCTGATCATTTTTTATTTTCACTAAATGTTCATGTGAGTGTCTGGAACTGATATCATTCATTCTCCCCCCTCCTCAATTTATGAGGCTGAACAAGATAATTCAAGCAATGTGGTTCTGTTGGAGATGTGAAAAAAGAAAAAGGAAAAGAAGAAAGAAAGAAAGAAAAAGAAAACCCAAAATTAGGAGGGGCCCTTCTAGGTGTTATAAATATCAATTTGAAAGAGGGAAGGGAAAAAGAAAAAAAGGCAACAACAACAAAAAATCAATAATAAATAACATCAAAGCAATAACAATAAAAACACACATAAAAATAAAAAACACAAACAAAAAACAAAAAAACAAAAAGAATAAAAAAATACCTCAATGTCACTAGAAGTACTTTGGGAAATAGATTTAATGACTTTAGTAGTATGTTATTTGCTCATCTTCAGATAAGTTTGAAGTATTTTAGAAACTTAAAGACAAAGTTCAGAAGAATATGAATTATTGCAGAAGGGAGTTTCATTAAATTTATTGTTAAGAAAATCTTAAGAGTTCTCTTCCTTAGAACATATAGATATTTAGTCTTTCCTTTGTACATTTTCATTTTCTAATTCTTCAAGCAATACCTCTCCAAATCATTCCTCTTCAAATTCTAAATTTTTTTATATGTATTGCATTAGTTTTTCTGATTTTGTTTGTGTTCCTATACATATGTGGTATACTAAAAATCTGATTGATTTTTCTTGGCTCCTAAAACTTACTGCATTATCTATAACCAAATCTCACCCTTTTTCTCTTTCATCCATAACTTAGATGTGAGCATAGAAAATATCTACAAATCACCCAAGCAGCAAGTAAAAAAAAAATTATGTCAGCCATAACCTTCTCTCTTAACCTACTTATAAGGTCCTTCCGAGGCAATTTCTAAAATATTTCTAATACCCTTAATCACTACCTCTCCTCTTTAAGTAAGATTAATGATCTCTTAACCTAAATGTCCTTAATAAGTCTTTTACTTGTTAATCATATATTTTATTTTGGATTCTTTAAAATTCACCGACTAAATTGAAAAGTTAGGGGTAGGAGTGGTAGCACAGTAGTAGGGCATTTACCTTGAATGCGGCTGACTTGGGACAAATGAAGGTTTGATTGCTGGCATCCCATATGGTCCCCCGAACCAGGAGCTATTTCTGAGCACAGAGGCAGGAGTAATCCCTGAGTGCTGCTGGGTGTGATTCCCACCCACCCCCCACATAAAATTCCTAAAACAACAAGAACAACAAAAAGTCTACTTCCAAAATATAACTTTTAGAAAATCCTTATATATGTTTCTCCTATGCCTATGTCCTATAATGTATCTATAACCCTGGCCATTATTCATCTCAAAAGGGTTGTTCCTGTATTTTTTTTAATCTTGGCTTTGTTAATAATTATTTTATTATATTAATATATTATTATATTAATAAATAATAAAATGAAAAGTTTAGATTTCTCAAACATTGGTGTTCAATGTTCTCTCTCTAACATGGGATTTCTTTCTCAATCCCTCTCCCCCATACACCACATTCCAACTTCCCAAGAATTTAGTTTTTACTGATTCTTCAAGATTTCACTAGATGTTGCTTTCTTTTTTTGCAAAATTTCTATTTTGATAAATCTTTTCCCTGCTTATGAGAAAGCCTACATTTTAGCACTGATATTACATTGCAATTATATTTACTTGAATCACTTCTATATAACAGTTAATTTTTTGAGGTGGAAAATAATTTATTTACCCACTGTTAAACTAGACACATAGGAGGAGATGAAATTGAATTTAAAGAAGGAGATAAGGCTCAATTGATTTGTATTATTATTTTTTATATAATTAATTCTTTTCTATTTAAACAACTTTATTACATACATGATTATGTTTGGTTTTCAGTCACGTAAAGAACACCACCCATCACCAGTGCAAGATTCCCATCACCAATGTCCCAAATCTCCCTCCTCCCCATCCAACCCCCGCCTGTACTCAAGACAGGCTTTCTATTTCCCTCGCACATTCTCTTTATTAGGATAGTTCAAAACGTAGTTATTTCTCTAACTAAATTCATCCCTCTTTGCGGTGAGCTTCATGAGGTGAGCTGTAACTTCCAGCTCATTTCTCTTTGGTGTCTGAAAGTTATTATTGCAAGAATGTCTTTCATTTTTCTTAAAACCCATAGATGAGTGAGACCATTTTGCATTTCTCTCTCTCTCTCTCTCTCTCTCTCTTTCTCTCTCTCTCTGACTTATTTCATTCAGCATAATAGATTCCATGTACATCCATGTATAGAAAAATTCATGATTTGGTCTCTCCTGATGGCTGCATAATATTTCATTGTGTATAAGTACCACTGTTTCTTTAGCCATTCTTCTGTTGAAGGGTATCTTGGCTGTTTCCAGGGTCTTGCTATGGTAAATAGAGCTGCAATGAATATAGGTGTAAGGAAGGGATTTTTGCATTGTATTTTTGTGTTCCTAGGGTATATTCCTAGGAGTGGTATAGCTGGGTCGTATGGGAACTCGATTACCAGTTTTTGGAGGAATCTCCATATTGCTTTCCATAAAGGTTGAAATAGATGGCATTTCCACCAGCAGTGGATAAGAGTTCCTTTCTCTCCACATCTCCGCCAGCACTGCTTGTTCTCATTCTTTCTAATGTGTGCCAATCTCTAAGGTGTGAAGTGGTACCTCATAGTTGTTTTGATTTGCATCTCCCTGATGATTAGTGATATGGAGCATTTTTTCATGTGTCTTTTGGCCATTTGTATTTCTTCTTTGTCAAAGTGTCTATTCATTTCTTCTCCCCATTTTTTGATGGGATTAGATGATTTTTTTCTTGTAAATTTGTGTAAGTGCCTTGTATATTTTGGAGATTAGCCACTTGTCTGATGGGTATTGGGTGAATAGTTTCTCCCACTCAGTGGGGGGCTCTTGTATCCTGGGTGCTATTTCTTTTGAGGTGCAGAGCTTCTCAGTTTAATATATTCCCATTTGTTAATCTCTGCTTTCACTTGCTTGGAGAGTGCAGTTTCCTCTTTGAAGATGCCTTTAGTTTCAATGTCCTGGAGTGTTTTGCCTATGTGTTGTTCTATATATCTTATTGTTTTGGGTCTGATATATAGGTCTTTCATCCATTTGGATTTAACCTTTGTACATGATGTTAGCTTGGGATCTAAGTTCAAATTTTTGCAAGTGGCTATCCAGTTGTGCCAACACCACTTGTTGAAGAGGTTTTATTTGCTCCATTTATGATTTCTTGCTTCTTTATCAAAAATTAGGTGACTGTATGTCTGGGTAACATTCTCTGAGTATTCAAGCCTATTCCACTGATCTGAAGGCCTGTCTTAATTTTAATACCATGATGTTTTGATAACTATTGCTTTGTAGTACAATTTAAAGTTGGGGAAAGTAATTCTCCCATATTTTTTTCCCAATGATTGCTTTAGCTATTCTAGGGTGTTTATTGTTCCAAATGAATTTCAAAAGTGCCTGATCCACATCTTTGAAAAATGTCATGGGTATCATACTTTAGAGGGATCGCTTTAAATCTGTACAATGCTTTGGTGAGTTTTGCCATTTTATGATGTTAATCCTGCCAATCCATGAGCATGCTATGTGCTTCCATTTCCACGTGTGCTCTCTTATTTCTTGGAGCAGAGCTTTATAGTTTTCTTTGTATAGGTCCTTCACATTTTTAGTCAAAGTTGATCCCAAGATATTTGAGATTGTGTGGCACTATTGTGAATGGAGTTGTTTTCTTAATGTCCATTTTGTCCTTATTACTATTGGTGTATAGAAAAACCATTGATTTTTGTGTGCTAATTTTGTAGCCTGCCACCTTACTATATGAGTCTCTTGTTTCTAGAAGCTTTTTTGTAGAGACTTTAGGGTTTTCTAAGTAGAGTATCATGTCATCTGCAAACAGCGAGAGCTTGACCTCTTCCTTTCCTATCTGGATTCCCTTGATATCTTTTTCTTGCCTAATCACTATAGCAAGTACTTCCAGTGTTAGTTGAATAGGAGTGGTGAGAGAAGACAGCCTTGTCTTGTGCCAGAATTTAGAGAAAAGGCTTTAATTTTTTCTCCATTGAGGACAATATTTGCCTCTGGCTTGTGGTAGATGGCCTTAACTATATTGAGAAAGGTTCCTTCCATGCCCATCTTGCTGAGAGTTTTTATCAAGAATGGGTGTTGGACCTTATCAAATGCTTTCTCTGTGTCTATTGATATGATCATGTGATTTTTATTTTTCTTGTTGTTGATATTGTGTATTATGTTGATAGATTTACAGATGTTAAGCCATCCTTGCATTCCTGGGATGAAACCTACTTGATCATAGTGGATGATCTTCTTAATGAGGCAATGAATCCTATTTGCCAGGATTCTTTTGAGGATCTTTGCATCTGCATTCATCAGCGATATTGGTCTGTAATTTTCCTTTTTCGTAGCATCTTTGTCTGGTTTGGGTATCAAGGTAATGTTGGCTTCATAAAAGCTATTTGGAATTGTTTCCATTTGTTCAATTTTATGAAAGAGTCTTGCCAGGATTGGTAGTATTTTCTCTTGGAAAGTTTGAAATAATTCATTAGTGAATCCATTTGTGCCTGGTTTTTGCTTTTGGGCAGACATTTGGTTGCCGTTTTAATGTCATCATTAGTGATGGGGGTGTTTAGATATGCTGCATCCTCTTCCTTCAAACGTGAAAAATTGTAAGAGTCCACGTATTTATCCATTTCTTCCAGGTTCTCATTTTTAGTGGTGTAGTTTCTCAAAGTAGTTTTTGATTACCCTTTGAATCTCTGCCTTATCAGTAGTGAACTCTCCTTTTTCATCCCTAATACGAGTTATCAAGTTTCTCTCTCTCTCTTTGTTAGTTTTGCCAGTGGTCTATCAATCTTGTTCATTTTTTCAAAGAACCAACTTCTGCTTTCGTTGAACTTTCAGATTCTTTTTTGGGTTTTCACTTCGTTGATTTCTGCTCTCAGCTTTGTTATTTCCTCTTGTCTTCGTGTTTTTTGGGTCCTTCTGTTGAGCACTTTCTAGTTTTATTAGCTGTGTCATTAAGCTACTCAGGTAAGCCCCTTCTTCCTTCCTGATGTGTGCTTACAAAGCTATAAATTTTCCTCTCAGTACTGCTTTTGCTGTGTCATTCTGATAGTTTGTGTTTTTAGTATCATTTGTTTCCAGGAACCTTTTGATTTCCTCCTTAATTTCATCTCAGACCCACTGCTTATTCAGTATGAGGCTGTTTAACTTTCAGGTATTAAAGTTTTGTTCTGTGTCCCTTTGAAATTTGCAAATAATTTCAGAGCCTTGTCGTCAGCGAAGGTAGTTTGCAAAATTTCTATCCTCTTGATATTATAGAGTTACGTTTTATGTGCTAGCATGTAGTTTATCCTGGAGAATGTCCCATGTGCATTGGAGAAGAATGTGTATCCAGGTGTCTGGGGATGGAGTATCCTATATATATATATATATATATATATATGATATATATATATATATATATATATATATATATATATATATATATATATATATATATATACTAGGAGGCCTCTTTCTTCCATTTCTCTTCTCAGGTCTAGTATATTCTTGTTGGGTTTCAGTCTGGTTGACCTATCCAGTGGTGACAAAGCTGTGTTGAGGTCCTCCACAATAATTGTGTTGTTATTGATATTATTTTTCAGATTTGTCAACAATTGTATTAAATATTTTGCTGGCACCTCATTCGATGCATATATATTTAGGAGAGTGATTTCTTCCTGCTCTACATACTTCTTGATTAATATAAAATGTTCATCTTTGTCCCTTAAAACCTTCCTGAGTATATAGTTTGCATTATCTGATATTAGTTTGGCCAGTCCAGCTTTTTTATGTGTGTTGTTTGCTTGGATAATTTTTCGCCAGTCTTTTATTTTGAGTCTATGTTTGTTCTGACTATTCAGGTGCGTTTCTTGTAGGCAGCAGAAGGATAGATTGAGTTTTTTTGATCCATTTAGCCACTCTGTCTCTTAACTGGTGCATTTAGTCCATTGACGTTGAGAGAAAGAATTGTCCTGGGATTTAATGCCATCTTTATATCGAAATTTGGTGTGTCTTTTGGGTAGTTTTGTCTTAAATTATGTCTTTCAGTTTTTCTCTTAAGACTGATTTTGAGTCTGTAAAGTTTCTGAGCTGTTTTTTGTCTGTGAAACAATGTATTCTTCCATCAAACTGGAAAGTAAGTTTTGCTGGGTACAGTATTTTAGGTGAAGCATTCATTTCATTCAGTCTTGTCATAATATCCCACCACTGCTTTCTGGCCTTGAGTGTTTCTGGTGACAGGTCTGCTCTAAATCTCACGGATAATACCTTGAATGTAATTTCCCTTTTTGATCTTGCTGTTTTCAGAATTCTGTGTCTATCTGTGGGATTCGTCATTGTGACTAGGATGTGTCTTGGGGTATTTTTTCTGGGGTCTCTTTTGGTTGGTACTCTTCGAGCATGCAGGATTGGATCACATATATTCTTTAGCTCTGGAAGTTTCTCTTTAATGATATTCTTGACCGTTGATTCTTCCTGGAAATTTTCTTTCTGGTTCTCTGGGACTCCAGTGATTCTTAAGTTGTTTCTGTTGAGATTATTATAGACTTCTATTTTCATCTGTTCCCATTCTTTGACTAATTTTTCCATTGTCTGTTCATTTGCTTTAAGTTTTTTTTTTTTGCAATCCCTCCCACTGTATGGAGTTATGTATCTCATCTTCCACAGCACCAATTCTATTCTCAGCTTCTGTTACCCTTTCCCAGAGCTGATCCATTTTGTCATTCACTTCATTTACTGAGTTTTTCAGGCCTGTTAGTTGACATGTTATTTCAGTTTGGAGTTTTGTGATTTCTGTCTTAATATTTTCTTGGTTCTTGTTGGTTTTCTGTTCAACTCGATCCATGGTTTCTTTGAGTTCTTTGAGCATATTCCATATTGCTTGTCTAAAGTCCTTATCTGAGAGGTTGATTAGTTGGTTGGTCATTATCTGGTCATCAGAATTGTCATCTTCATTCTCTATGTCTGATTCTGGCCTGTGGTGTTTCCCCATTGTCACACTTGTATTGTGGATTTATGTACATGTTGTGGTGGTATTCATTGGCTAAATGATGTATGCAGCCACATTCTTCTGGCTCTACCCCTTCTGGGTGGGTCGACTTGCTTCCAAGGGAGGGGAGTCCTTCGTGGATGAAGCCTCTCACAGGACCAAACCTTAGGCCCTAGCCTGCAGCAGAGAAGACAGTCCAGAGAGAAATGCTGGGCTTCAGTGATCCAGCACTGTTCTTAGTATGATTTTTTTTCTTCTTGTTGCGATGGTGTACTTTCATTAGAATGAGTGCATGGCCGTGTAGCAAAGCGGAGCCTCTTTTTGGCCCACTCCCAAGAGTTTCATGCAACAGAACAGGAGACAGACACACACTGGCAGCACTCACAAATTTTTACAGTTGGGCCCCACTGGGCAGGCTTAGTTTTATCTGATTTGTATTATTGATGCTCACATTTCATTCTGAGGGCTCTAGTAATACTGCTTGCCACTCTCTTAGATGCCACACATACAATGTTAAACTTGTGTCCCCACCACAGATCCTCAGAATCATCTTTATTGTTTTTGAGCTAAGGGAGAAAAATGAACTATAACATATCTTTGTAATTGGTGACTATTGAATATATACAGAAATAAATTATCACCCATATATTCCCAAATTGGGTGAATCTTGAGCTTTATTTTATTTTATTTTATTTTATTTTTGGTTTTTGGGTCATACCGGCAGTATTCAGGGGTTAATCTTGGCTGTTTGCTCAGAAATAGCTCTTGGCAGGCACGGGAGACCATATGGGACACCGGGATTCGAACCAACCACCTTAAGTTATGGATCAGCTGCTTGCAAGGGAAACACCACTGTGCTATCTCTTCGGGCCCTTGAGCTTTATTTTTTAACTAAAACAGACTCACCAAATTTTGTGTGTGTGTGTGTGTGTGTGTGTTGGTAATAGAACTACTTACATAGCAAATTTGACATTTAAAACCTATTTCCAGTAAATGTTCTGAAAGATTGCTATAAAGTAGAGAAAAGTGGTCAACGGGGATCATATGACATGCAAAGCAAAATGGACAATTATTCATTTAAAAAATAAGTCTATGTTGACATAACTTGTCATTCTCCCAAGAAATTATACTATAATGACCTTGAATTAATGTCCCATAATACTTGTTAAAAATCTAGAATGAAATTTTTTCTGAATATTTTGCAGCCTAGAAACCCCTAGAAAAATATACATTGTGCCAAATATTCTGTTATTTCTATATTACATAAATATTTTAATTTTTCATTGTCTTATATATAATAAATAATAGAACAGAATAATAATTATTTTTAATATCTATGGTTTTTAAAAGTGTATTTTCATTAAAAAATAATTATGGTCTTGTCTATTGGAAGCAAAGGACATGTTCTATAATGCATTTTCTTTATCAATTTTATGTTTGTATTCTATGCATTTGAGTCCATTGCATATAAAATGATGCAGAAATTATTGTAGAAGCAAACAGAATGCTAATGACATGGAAATAATTCAGATCATCACTGTTAAAATCTTCAGGACCATTTGATGGAATACTAAATATTGGCAATGCTCATTTGGAACCTAAAATTTTTAAGTCTTTAAAATAAAATTTAAGAGTAGAATGTATGCATGTGAAAAATTTATATCTTCCTCCGATTTGGAGGTAAGTTCTTAGTCCAGTTGATTTGGTTAGTGGTGACCCAGGGTCATGCACCTGTGAAGTAGTAAGACAAAATTAATGGCTTTGTTTTACCAAACACTAAACACCTTGTAATATAATCATTTTTGCATAATTTATTTAGCCAATTATGCATATTGCATGCTTAACATATTTCATGTGTTTTTTTAAATAATTTTTATTGTGACTAATGTGAATTACAAGTCTTTCAAAGTAATATTTAAAGTACATTGTGACATTGAATTAGGGGTATTCCCACCACTAGTGTTATCCTCTCTCCAACCCTGTTCCAGCATTCCCATCCTTTGCCCCCTGGACTGCTAGTATAACTAGTCCCCTCTGTATATCTTGTTGAAGATTGGGTATTAATTCTGTAGTCGTTGACTTTGGGTTTGATGTTTAAGTCTAATAATTTTTTATTTCTACTCAATGTTCATATGACTGTTTGATTCTGGTACCATCCATTTTTCCTCTCAATTTTTGAAGTAGAAAAAGATGTTTCAACTTATGTGTTTCTGTTTAAAAAAAAAAAAGAAAAGAAGAAAATAAAAAAAAGAAAAAAAGAAAAAAGAAAAAAAAACTAAAACAAAAACTAAAACCAACAAACAAAATCCAGGAGTTCATCTAGAGGTTATAAATATCAATTTAAATAGAAGAAAGGGGAAAAGAAGAAAAAATATATAACAAAAAAAAACCCCACAAAAAACAAATAACAATAACAACCAAATAGACAAAACAAACAAAGGAAACAGAAATCAGACAAAAGACCAAAACCAGCAAATACAAAAAAGCACCACAGCAACAAATACAACAATCAAACAATAACCACAAGACAGAAAGAAAAACAGAAAAAGAAAAAAGGAAAGCAAGCTGGTGTGGCAAGGTTTGTTTCTGTTTTTATTTTTGTTTTTGCATAGGTACAGTAACTGCTATGTTAAATTATATCAATGTGAACATATGACAACATGTATTCACTGATTGTTGAATTATTCTTATTGTTTTGTTTTGTTTTTTTGTTTGTTTGTTTGTTTGTGGATTTTGGGCCACACCCAGTGATGCTCAGGGTTTACTCCAGGCTATTCGCACATAAATAGCTCCTGGCTTGGGTGACCATATGGGACACCTGGGATCAAACCGTGGTTCTTCCTAGGACTCAGTGGTCAGCAACCTGTGGCTAGTGAGCCACATGTGGCTCTTTATACTTTAAATTTGGCTCTTCTGTGTGCCTGAAGTCCGCTCCAGGAGTCAGGACTCTGCTCCTAGCCTCTGTCAGTGCGCGCCCTGTGTGGCTCTCAAAATAAATTTCAATAGTGGTTTTGGCGAGATTTGGCTCAGTTGAAAAAAAAAAGCTGCCAAACACTGTCCTAGGTTATCGCGTGCAAGGCAGATCCCTTACTGCTTATGCCACTGCTCTGGCCCCGTTATTTTCATTATTATCTGTTAGCAAATGACAATGCAGTGGACTAATTCATAGTCCTCAGGCATAAATGTTTCATTTCCTGTAGGTCATATGAGTTGAGATTGAAGTGCAAGGTCACAGGACAGAGCATATTGCTATTCAAAACTTCAAACTATTGCCATATTAAAGTATAAATTGCCTGAGGTTCTTTTTATCCTCAACAGATTATAATGGTTTTAGTTGCTTCATGTTTTTAGTCATATCTGTTTTTTTCTTTAAAACTAGTCTTAACTAACCAGATTAAATGCCATATTACTATGACATTTTAGCAACTACTAAAGTTGCTAAAATCAATGTCACACAATTTTGTAAAATTGAACATAATTTTCACATACTCATTTGTTGTTTTATTTTTCATATATATTACAAGTTTACTGTTGTTTTTGTTTCTTATCAATTTATCTAACACTCGTTGCCTTCCATATTAAAATATATTGTTTTAAATATATTTATTTAATAATATAGTTAATATATAATATTAAATTCAATATATAATAAATATGTATATATATATTTTTGGTATTGGTGGCCACATCCTGCAGCACTCAGGGGTTACTCCTGGCTCTGTGCTCAGAAATCCCTCTTGGCTGGCTCAGGAGATCATATGGGATGCTGGGAATCAAACCCAGGTTCATTCCAGGTCCGGCTGCATGCAAGGCAAATGCCCTAATTCTGTGCTATCTCTCTGGACCCAATAAATATATTTAATAAAATATAAATAATAACTTAATTATTAATTTAATTTAGTTATTAATTTAATTATTAATTATAGGAAAATTGTTATTTTCCTATACATGGATGTACATGGAATCTATTATGCTGAGTGAAATAAGTCAGAGAGAGAGAGAGAGAGAGAGAGAGAGAAATGCAGAATGGTCTCACTCATCTATGGTTTTTAAGAAAAATGAAAGACATTCTTGCAATATTAATTTTCAGACACAAAAAAGAAAAGAGCTGGAAGTTACAGCTCACCTCATGAAGCTCATCACAAACAGTGATGAGTTTAGTTAGAGAAATAACTACATTTTGAACTATCCTAATAATGAGAATGTATAAGGGAAGTAGAAAGCCTGTCTAGAGTACAGGCAGGGGTTGGGTGGGGAGGAGGGAGATTTGGGACATTGGTAATGGGAATGTTGCACTGGTGATGGGTGGTGTTCTTTACATGACTGAAACCCAAACACAATTATGTATGTAATCAAGGTGTTTAAATAAAATATATAAAAATATTAAACAATAATTTAAATAAATATTAAATATGTTTAATTAATTAAGTTAACAATTTAAGTAATACAATTTATTTTTTAATTTGATGCTTGGGGGAGGTTTGGGGGCACACTTGTATTGTTCAGTAGTTACTTCTGGCTCTGCATTCAAGATTTACTTTTTAGCGGTTTCCAGGGGAACATATGGGATGTCAGGAACTAAATCCAGGTCAGTCACCTGCAAGGCATCTATCCTACCTGCTGTATTAATCACTCTATCCTCAAATGCATTATTTAAGGTATACATCTTATTAACTGTAAATATTATATTTTCAGGTTTCCAGTCTTGGTTTATAAAACACATTTATTGAGTGGCTAGAAGAATTATACATTGAGTGGGTAGGGCATTTTTCTTATGTAGTACTAACCTGCGTTTAGTCTATGACATGACACATAGTCTGCAGATATCTGCCAAAAGTGATCCCTGAGTTCTGAGCCAGGGCTAAATACTGAGAAAAGCATAATATATTTAGTTCCCTCCCCCAAGTTATCTTTTGATATATAGAAGCTTTAATGCTAAGGTAGTTCAATTTATCTCCATCTTACATCTTAATTAATCTAAAAAACTGTATCTAAGTGTGGACATGTGCACATATATTTTTTTAGTTTTTAAAATATACATTTTTTAATTTAAATAACAATTTTTCTCACATTATTGAATAGTAATATTATTTTTACTAATTTATAGTTACAGTAAAAAATCTGATTTATTTATAGTTACAGTATTGTAGCTATAGTATTCATTAAGCAATTGTCTTTATCAAGATTTTTAGTGGGATATCAATTTGCAAAATTGATGTTTTATTTTTATATCAACACTTTATTGTAAAATATTGACCCAAGATATTAAGTAGAAATTACCCCTTATCCACCAGTAAAGATTCATATTGTTCTTTACATGACTGAAACCCAAACACAATCATGTATGTAATCAAGGGGTTTAAATAAAATATATAAAAATAAAAAATATGTATATGTTTAAAAAAACGAAGACTGCATGGGGCCAGCCTTCTTTGTAAAAAAAAAAAGATTCATATTTCTTTCTTTCCTTTTTTTATCTGTTTATAATTATATTTTTTTTATTTTTATTGTGACCAATGTGCATTACAAATCTTTCACTGCATCATTTATGGTACATAGTGACAATAAATGAGGGGAATTCCCACCACCAGTGCTGTCCTCCCTCTGCCCCTGTTCCCAGTATGCATCCCATATCTCCCTCCTCTACCCACCAGTATGCTAGTGCAACCTGTCTCCACTTTACAGCTTGTTGTAGATTGAGCATCTATTCCACCATCATTGAGATAAAAAGGATAAAAAAAAAGGGGAGAAAAAATTTGGTGACAGCTACCAAAAAAAGAAAGAAGAGAGAACAAAAGAAAAGAAAAATGGAAGAAAAAAGAAAAAAAATGGACCTGGCAAATAAAAATAAAAATAAATCTCTAATCAGAACACACAAATCTCATAGTACAATGGGGCCTTACACCCTGAACATTGATATAATGACCTGGCACAGGCCTCAGAAGAATAGGCATCTTCCATTCACCCCTGAACCAGGGAAGGTAACTATGAAACATCCAAGGTTTTATAACAACACCTGGAAGCAATTCTCTACCAAGGAAGACACTACCATGGCTCTGACATCTACCTGTTGAAAAGAGACTTCCCTTAACACTAAGAAGACTTGACAACAACAATGACCTGCTTACAGGACAGGGTTCTCTGCATTCCCCTTTAATTGTAAGGTGACTAGAGGGCACTCTGCACTATCCTGACTGCAATATAGGATATGCAGATTCCAGGATCTTTAATACAGAAACATGATACCAACAACAGAGACTGTGTGAAAAATAAAAGTATTGGCACTACAGACAATGACCTGTATTGGACAAACTAGTTTGCCTGGATCCTAGAGTTGGTCTTATGCCAGGAAACTTCAGGGGTAGGGCCTCCTTGTATTTAGGCCATGGCTTTTCCTTTCCATGTCCCTCATATTTTGGTGGGCCTATTCAAACAATAATTGCCACTCTAACACCGTTTTTACTGAGCTCCTTTGACTCTAATCCTTAAGAGAAACAACCCACTTAAACTTTTGAGGTTAACTTAAACCAATATTCATGTGCATGGAAATATAAAAAAGTACTTTGTCTTCAATGTTTAAGGAGTTACATAAGTTTTATGTCTTTAGACTCCTTTGTGTGCTGCTAAGAAAAAATATGTACTACAATCTGGGGACTTGAGGGACAAAGTAATTGTACATGGGTTCTGTTTTATTTTTCTTAATGTTGTTTGGCTGAAAGTTCAAAGTTAAGTTATCAGTAATGGGACTACTGAGAATTCTGTTTATAGGTGTTTGTCCTTCCACTGTAACTTTACCTTGTCCTCTTTCTTTGCATCTTTGTTCTCATAATAAAAAATTAAAAAAAAATAACTTTCAGACACAAAAAAGAGAAGGGCAAAAGTTACAGCTCACCTCATGAAGCTCACCACAAACAGGGATGAACTTAGAGAAATAACTACATTTTGAACTATCCTAATAATGAGAATGCATGAGGGTTATAGAAAGCCTTTCTAGAGTATAGGCAGAGGTTGGGTGGGGAGGAGGGAGATTGGGGACATTGATGATGGGAATGTTGCACTGGTGATGAGTGGTGTTCTTTACATGACTGAAATCCAAACACAATCATGTATGTAATCAAGGTGTTTAAATAAAATATATAAAAAAGAATTATAAAACTAGAAATAAATAAACAAAATTTTGTGTAACCTGGAAAAAATAAATCTCTAAATAATAACCACAAGAGTGAAAAAAGAATGAGAAAAGTGTAAGAAAAAAGAGAAGGAAAACAAAATTAAAAACTAACAAATCAATACAAAACAAGAAAAAGTATGGGTGCTGGAGTGGTAGGGTTTGGCGTTCCCCCCCACTATTTTTTTGCATAGGCACAGTAAGCATTGGGGAAGAAAGGAAATTCCCGTGGCCTCTAAGATTCAGGGTTTCTCCATCCTTGAAGCATACCATCATGGAGCCCTGGCTCCATATATACTCATTACCCCATCCCAAAGGCTTTTTTGTGATGCCAGGAAAGTTTCCTCTCGATTGTGTGTGACAAAAGCCACTGTAGCTAGCGATCTTGGTATTTGTGCAGGTTATAGGTCAGGGTCTAGGAAGGAATCTCTAGATTCTAGAGGTTCCTATCCATCGTTGTTGCCGTGTTCAGTCTCTGTAACACTTGCTCCCTGTTTTCGTTCAGTCCCTAAGCTGAAGCCTAGTATTATGGATCCAAAGGTTTTGCTCAGTATCTGTTGTCCAAGTTGGATCTCTGCAATAAGACATCTTGTTGTTGGGCCCGGAGAGATAGCACAGCGGCGTTTTCCTTGCAAGCAGCCGATCCAGGACCAAAGGTGGTTGGTTCGAATCCCGGTGTCCCATATGGTCCCCCGTGCCTGCCAGGAGCTATTTCTGAGCAGACAGCCAGGAGTGATCCCTGAGCACCGCCGGGTGTGGCCCAAAAACCAAAAAAAAAAAAAAAAAAAAAAAAAAGACATCTTGTTGTTGTTGTTTTTTATGTGTCCTGGACTACAGCCTAGGGTAGGGTTTTCCTTATTAGTCCCAAGGTAGGCTCTGTTCAGTCACAGTTGTCAAAGTCAGTTTTCTGTTGTTGGTGCTCTTATTTTTCACAGTTCAAAGGACGATATCTCTTCTGATTTCCATTTAGTGTTAAGTGACGTGATAGGACAGCCTGGTCTTAGGTCAAGTTTTCCTTTCCTCAAACTGGCACAAGTTGGTGCCAGAGTAATGTTATAAATCTCCCAATGGAGCTTAGTTCCTTAGTTCCTGTTGGTGTTGCCCGGAGCTGTATCATTTCTACATTGGGGATCTGGGGTTTCGGATTGGACTAACACTGTCCAATCTCCTGGGGACTGGTTGTATCCACATGACACATGTTCAGGATGGGAGGCACCCTTCTGCTATAAAAAGTGAGTTCTTGGGGCCGGGCGGTGGCGCTGGAGGTAAGGTGCCTGCCTTGCCTGCGCTAGCCTAGGACGGACCGCGGTTCGATCCCCCTGCGTCCCATATGGTCCCCCAAGAAGCCAGGAGCAACTTCTGAGCGCATAGCCAGGAGTAACCCCTGAGCGTCACAGGGTGTGGCCCAAAAACAAAAAACAAACAAAAAAAAAGTGAGTTCTTATCCCTAGAAAATAAGATCTTGTTTCTGTGTCTATGGTTTCCTTTTTTTTTTTTTTTTACTGTGCCCATACAAAAACATATGGTGTAATACTGTGTTGCTGGTGCTATTCTGGGTAAGGGTGACAGGCTGCACACACAGTCTCTGTCGTCTGGTTTTGTTCTGAGCTTTTATCCCAGTCAAGGCTTTTTGTACCAAGCAGCACCAAAAATGGTAAGGATGGAGAAAAAATGTATATATTAAAATAGAACAAATAAATAAAACTGAGTTAAAAAGAAAAGGTATTCGAATAAAACAAGTGGTTGAGGAGGCTACTTGTATATTTAGGAATATACATTTAAGATGTATTGTTACACAGGTATTGAGCTTCCATAGGCAATATAAGACTCCCAATTAAGTCTTTTGCTATATTCTTGTGGGGAGTAAGGTACTTTTCAATTCACAGGCCTTGGAATTGAGTTTGAGAGATGCTTTGCTGCATTACAAGACTATATAGTGTCTTTGAGCTGGGAGTTTTGCTGAGGCCGATTCCTGTATCGTGCAACAGTCCACAATTTGGTGGGGGTGAGAGGGGCCATCAAGCATGAGTCAGCAGGCGTGCTGGTTGTAGTTCTTTGCTGATGCATGAGAATGGGGACCCAGAGGGTGTCTTTTACTGAGGAGCTGGAAGGTGTTCTGTTGGGGCAAGAGGTAAATCTTGGTGCCTACCGAGTTAGGAACTGAGGGTAAAGAGGGTTAAATTAGGGGAAGATAATGGATCAGGATTGAAAAATAAGGGGATAGAGGAGACACAGGGGTAAGGGAGAGGCAATACATGACAGGGGCTATATCTATCTATCTATCTATCTATCTATCTATCTATCTATCTATCTATCTATCTATCTATAAAATATAATATATAATATATATTATATATAATTATATATATAATTATATATAATTATATATATATGATTTCGGCTTGGAGTCAGTACGGAAAGTCATGTCCATAAAGACTGATTTTAGGGGCCGGGAAGGTGGCGCTGGAGATAAGGTGTCTGCCTTGTAAGCGCTACCAAGGAACGGACCGCGGTTCGATCCCCCAGCGTCCCATATGGTCCCCCCAAGCCAGGGGCGATTTCTGAGCACATAGCCAGGAGTAACCCCTGAGCGTCAAACGGGTGTGGCCCAAAAACCAAAAAAAAAAAAAAAAAAAAAAGACTGATTTTAAAGATCTATTTGAGTGTTATCATCCAAATCTTTGGTATTTCGTTTCCTTTCCTAGGAACCATCTAGAATGAATAACATTTTTAAATAATGCTTAAAAAGTATATTTGTTATAAAAATATAAAATATAAAAAATGTTATAAAAATGAGTATTAGTAAGAAAAGACACCACTGCAGGGGGTCCAGTATTAATATGAGAGGAGTTTCCCTCCTCTCCCCTCCCTCCAGAGCCCAGTTGCCAAATCTGGTCCTGAAGACCAGTTTGGCATGGGGGGAACTCGGTCTCCTGGACTAGGTGGTCAGCCCAGGAGGCCATTGGCCAGCTTTCTGCCCAGATTCCCAGCCATACCCATAGGAGAGGAGCAGGAATCCTGGCATGTGGGATTGTCTGGGTTCAGCTGCAGCCTCCTATCCAGTATGAAAAAGCATGGGGGAGGAGTTTGCCACCTCCCCATCCCCCCAGAGCTCAGATGCCAGACCTGGCCTTGAAATCCAGCTTGGTGAGGGGGGGTGGCTCTCGGTCTCCAGGACTAACTGGTCAGTCCTGAAGGCCTTTGGCCAGCTATCTTTCCAGATTCCCAGCCATGCCAGTAGAAGAGTAGTAATCCTGCCATGTGGGATCTCTCTCTCTCTTTTTTTTTTTTTTGATTTGTGGGTCACACTTGGTGGTGCACAGGGTTACTCCTGGCTCTGTGCTCAGATATATCTCTGGCAGGCACAGGGGACCATATAGGATGCCTTGATTTGAACCACTTGTCCTATCTGGATTGGCTGCTTGCAAGGCAAACACCCTACAGCTGTGCTATATCCCAGACCCCAAGACTGGTATTTTTTGCCAGAGCCATAGCACAGTGTTTGCTTTGCATACAGCCTACCAGGACTAATCTGAGTTCAATCCCCAGACACTATGTGGTGCCTCTAGCCTGCCAGGAATGATTTCTGGCACAGAATTAGAAGTAACCCCTAATCCATGCCAGGTGTGGCCCAAAAGCCAAAAATAAAAAAGATTAGTTATATGGATAATAAATTTTTGTTCCAGTCATAAGTTTAGACATGAACACAAATAAAATAAATATATACACATATGTGATAGAAAACAATAAATATAATTTATACAGCTTTTGAACTTGAAACTTGCATAAAATGTATGTTTTCTATAACACATTGATGAAGTTTGAGTACAATAATTTTGTACATTGATACCACAAACTTTAATATTATTTTAACAACATAACATATAAATTAATAGATACATAGAATTATATACGATGAAATATATAAATGTATGTACTATAATCCTTATGATCAGACAACATTCTTTAAAATTGTGCATTTTTCATCTCCTGCTAATGGATTGGAGGAATTAACATCATTAAATAATGACTCTGAAAAGCAGTAAAAAGATTCAATGCATGAGACTGGAGCAGTGGTGCAAGCTGTACGGATTTGCCTTGCACTCGCTGACCTAGGATGGACTGCAAATCGACCCCTAGTGTTCCATATGGTCTCCCAAGTCAGGAGTGATTTCTGTGTGCAGAACCAGGAGTAACCCCTGAGCCTCAACGGGTGTGACCCAAAAAGCAAAAAAAAAAAAAAAAAAAAATTAAATTAAGTCCCTTTAAAAATATCCATAGCATATTCAAATTTGTACAACAAACACATTTGTCATATAGAATAACACTACCCCATCCCCACCAAATAGCCAAAAGCAACCATTGGGGAAAATTAGATGGGATGTATCATTGTCCCCAACTTCAAAATGTACTGCAAAGTAATAGTAATTACAATGATGTGGTAATGGAATACAGGTAGATTCCAAAATCAAAGGAAAAAATTTAAAAAATCAGAGACAGACTGTCAGGTCAGTTTATCTTTAATAAAAGAGAAATAATGACCACCAAATATTGCAAGGTAAGTCTTTTCAACAAGAGGTTTTGGGAATATTGATTGGCCATCTGCAAAAAAAAAAAAAAAAATTTAGACCTCTTTCTAATGCTATGCACAAAATTCAAAGTGTACTAAAGACCTCGATATTAGGTCTGAATAAATAAAGAACATAGAAGGAAATATAGACAAAACTCTATAATCATTTAATTAAAGGCATTTTTTCCTTTACATCTTTTGCTTTTATATAATCTTGGCAGTAAAACAATATTAGCGTCTTTATGAAATTGCTATATTTATTTCTTTTATTTTTTAAAATTGAGACATAATTTATATAGCATTAAATTCAGGGGAAAATATAATGCTTTTTACACATATATTTATTTTAAATTGATCACTAAAATGATATTAATTCATCAAGAGCCACATGAGTTTCCATGCTTTTTGATTTTTCATATAATAACATTTATAATATGCTCTAGGAGGCCAGAGTGATAGTACAGTGGGTAGGGCATTTGCCTCACACGTGGCTAAACCAGGATTGATCCTAGCACCCCATGTGGTCCCCAAGCCTGCAAGGAGTGATTCTTGAATCAGGAGTAACCTCTGAGCAGACCTCTAGGGGAGGGGTTAATAGGTTGAAAGTGTAGATGGTGTTCACTGGAGGGATATTGGCACTTAGGTGGTAGACATGATGTGGTAACATTAGACCACTAAATATTTAGTTTGTAAGTCAATTTACCACATTTAAAGAATCTTAAGTTAAAGGCATCTTTTAAGGATAAAATGTTACTGACCAATCAAGTGGAAGAAAAAATAAACAAAGGAGACTACATTAAATCAAGAAGCTTCTGTACCTCAAAGAAAACTATGACCTATATAACAAATACATTCCACAGATTGGTAGAAATTATTTTCCCATTGCTAATCTAATAAAGTTGATATCCAGTATATATAAAGCATTGATAGAACTTTTCAAGAAAAAAATCCAACACCATCTAAAAATAGGGAGAAGCAATGATCAAAAACTTTCTTCAAAGAAGACATATGACATATAACCAAATGTTATATAAATGTTCTATATCATTAATTTCAAGGAACTGCAAATCAAAATATTGAGGTATTACCTTATACTCCAGAAACTGACAGTCATGAAAAAGAACAACAACCATTATTGGCATGGATGTGGAGGGAAAATGGATCCTTGTTCATGATTGGTGGAAACATATCTTAGTACAGTATTTTTTAAAAATAAATACATTTTTATTTCTTAATATTAAATATAAGAGATAAAATTATATTATCCAGTTTAATTCTCTAATCAGTGAACCAGTGTGGCATACATTTTTCTTTTTTTTTAATTAAATAATTTTTATTTTACCAATGTGGATTACAAATTTTCACAGTAACATTTTAGGTACATAGTGACATTGAATCAGGGGCATTCCTTAGTACATATTTTTTGAAGATAGCATTGACATTCCTAAAACAAGCAGGAACCAAGATTTATAAAACAAGAATTTCTGCTTCTGGGAATATAATTTAATGGGAAAAGTGCAGAACATATATTTTCACAGCTTAACTATGTTAATTGCAGCAGTATTCACAAGAGTCATCATCTGGAAACAGTCCAAGTGCCTAAGAACAGAACACAAAATTTAAAAAAAAGCTATGGTTAGTACACATGGAATAATACTTGGCTTTAAGAAAAGATGAAGTCATGCAATTTTCTGATACATGGATGGTTTCTAGAGAGTATTATGCTTAGTGAAATGAGTCGGAGGGAAAAGAACTGAGGCAGAATAATCTCACTCTCATGTGGGGTATAAAGAAACGTAACAGGGGAATAACTACTGCTTAAAAGCAATAGAAACAAAGAACAGGAAAACTGATGTTCAGTAAGAAGATTTTGGGAAGATTATGGGAAGATTATGGCTAGAGTGAGAGGATGAGGGCAAGGAAAAAGTTCTGGGAAGGGACCATTATGAAATAATAGAGGAAAGTGGTTACACTGAACCTAGAACAGGTGCTGAAAGGTGACAAAGTGACATGCATAATACCTTATCATGACAGTACTGTAAACCACAGTGCCTAAAAGGAGGTGAAAAGGGAAAGAGAAAAAGTTCCTGCTATAGTGGCAGGCTGGGAGGAGTAATATTAACTGGGAACATTGGTGAGGAAGTGAACAGTGGTGAGGGATTGGTGTTGGAACAATGAATGTCTAAAACTAATTCATTAATAACTTTGCTATTCATAGTGGATCAGTAAAATAAATAAAAACTTTATTTTCTAAGAAAAATATCTAATTTATCTGTATAGATTTCAAAAGTGTAAAATAATCAGATGAAATAAAGGAAGATTAGAGATTTTTCAATGAAACAATATACATGATAAAATAGTATGATCAAATAGTTAACAATTCTGTCTTACCATAAAATGAATCTCCTCATAGTTTTCTGAAGCAAAAAAAATTGCAACATAATATTTCAATTTCTTCATGTGATCAATATGACCTTGATTTACTGTCTTTTGGAATTTATTGTAACTATCCCCTGTTTTCTTAGGCATATTAATTTGAGAATAAATTTCCCATGAACTCCTTATGCATAAATTTGATGATATAACAATAATTTTAATGGAAAATAATTTTATGGGAAATGTCATATGAAAGTCAAGTAATAAAATAGAAGTCAAAGCAAGCAAGACAATTGTGAGATTATTTGTTTATGATAAGGCAAAGAAATGGGTATATTGTTGAACTCACAAGAAACTCATAAGAATCAATATGAAAAAGACCAACAACTTCATTAATTCTGTCAATATAAATAAGCAGACTAAATTGAGCCATCAATGACCTAATGGCACTAATAAAGTTCAAATTCACTTATATTTTTTGTTCATTTTGTTTTTCGGCCACACCCTACTCCTGGCTTGGGGGACCATAGGGGTTTCCAGGGTATCAAACTGTGGTCTGTCCTAGGCTAGTGCACACAAGACAGACACCTTGCAGCTTGTACCACTGCACTGGCTCCAATTCATGATATTTTTTAATGTAAAGTTAAAATGGACTAAATATTTTTAACATAACTGACAGGAAAGACTAAAGTAATTTGTACCATTTACTGTTGTTCAAGAATACACTGGTGAAGAACTCATAGAATGATTTGGAAATATGTTTTTAAATAAATATAAACAGTCATTATATCAATTATCTCACTTAAAGAAAAATATAGATATATTTGCATAGATACATCACAGATACACGTACTATTATTCTATCAATCATCTTACAAAAGTATTAAAAATGGAAGCCATCTAAATATACATTAGTAGAAATCAATATAGTGATTGCTTAGTCTATTAATAGAGTAAGACATTCCTTTGAATAGAGAAGTCTATTAATAGAATGGAATTAATATGCATACAAATAGAGTAGTTTATTAATAGAATAATATAAGTAAAATGACTTAGAAAAATTGTACACACAAAAATTGCTTGAGAAAAAAATTTTATTTTTGGGGTCACACCCAATAATGCGCAGGGGTTACTCCTGTCTTTGTGCTCAAAAAATTGCTCCTGGCTCAGGACTATACGGGATGCCGGGGATTAAACTAAGATCTGTCCTGGATTGCCATATGCAAGGCAAATACCCTACTGCTGTGTTATCTCTCTGGTCCCTGCCTGAGAAGAATTTAAGTCCCTACTAAATATGTCTATTTTTCTTTATGCATATGTGATTTTGAATGTGTGTGCACGTGTTTGGCTTATGGATAAAGGAACATGAACTTCAATATGGGCTACAGAATGTGTGGAGGGTTATAGAAAAAAACTTTTTAATTTTTTTCTTTTTTTGTTTTTTGGGCCACACCCATTTGATGCTCAGTGGTTACTCTTGGCTATGCGCTCAGAAATTGCCCCTGGCTTGGGGGGACCATATGGGATGCCGGGGGATCGAAGCGCTTGCAAGGCAGACACCTTACCTCTAGCGCTACCTTCCCGGCCCCAAAAATTTTTGATTTTTAACAATGTTTAGCATTAAAGCTTGTATAACTCTACTGTTAGATTATTTATGACCAGAATAGATCACTTTTCCAATTACAAGTTTTGAAAATATGCATGTATGGAGATATAGATAAAGCAGAAATGGTTGGTACATTGGGGCAGCTGTACATCTATATTTTGAAAAGATGGATGGAATACCTTGAGCAATAGAAACCTATCTTATGGTTTTTGAGCTCTAAAATAGTGTAGTAAGTGTTGTGATTCTGCTGTGTTATGGGTGTAGAATGTGTGTCCTTCCAAAATTTATATGTTGAAACAAAATTCCCCAAATGATAGCATTTGGACTAATGGTGGGGACTTTGATTAGGTGATGGAACACTTAAGAGCCTTCATAAATGTGATAATTGCCATAAAAAAGAAATCCTAGGAAATACTTATCCACTTTCGCTATGTGATATTATAGCAAAGAGAAAGCTGCCTGTGAATGGGAAAGCAATTCCTCACCTACCTGAATATCCAGCCACCGAATCCTGGACTTCACAGCCTCCAGATTTCTGTTGAAGTCATTCCGTCTATGTCATTTTGTCATTTCAGCTTGAATGGACTAGGTGGATATAGCATTTAGGAAGAAAAATGTTGCTGCCTTTATAGACCATTAAGTGCTGAAAGTAGAGAACCAGCTTCTAGGCTAAAATAGGAGCATTAGAGAGATAGCTCTAAAGATAAGCACAGGCTTTGCATGTGGGGGCTCCAGAGTGCCAAGCCAGGAGTAGCCCCTGAACACCTTTGGGTGTAGCCACAAGACAAATAAGAATAAACCAAAGGAGGTGCCGGAGCAGTAGCACAGCAGTAGGGCTTTTGCCTTGTACACTGCTGACCTAGGACGGACCGCAGTTCAATCCCTCGGAATTCCATATGGTCCCCTAAGCCAGAAGCAATTTCTGAGTGCATAGCTATGAGTAACCCCTGAGCATCATCAGGTGTGGCCCAAAACCAAACCAACCAAACAAACAAAATAAGCCAAAGGAGATAAAAAGTGTTCTTGAATTAGATGACAAGATTGGAAATGAACAAAAGGGTAGAAGTTTAGCACCATATTAAAAGTGTGATTTTTGGTGAATTTCGGCCCCTTTGCGCGGCTTGGGTCGGCATCTCCCCCCAGGGACTCTGGCGTGCAGGAGGGAGGCGTGAGTGAGGAGAGACCTGAGTGAATTTCAGCCCCTTTGCGCGGCTTGGGTCGGCACCTCCCCCCAGGGGCTCCGGCATGCAGGAGGGAGGCGTGAGTGAGGAGAGACCTGAGTGAATTTCAGCCCCTTTGCGCGGCTTGGGTCGGCACCTCCCCCCAGGGGCTCCGGCGTGCAGGCGGGAGGCGTGAGTGAGGAGAAGCGTGAGTGAATTTTGGCCCCTTTGCGCGGCTTGGGTCGGCACCTCCCGCCAGGGACTCTGGCATGCAGGAGGGAGGCATGAGTGAGGAGAGACCTGAGTGAATTTCAGCCCCTTTGCGCGGCTTGGGTCGGCACCTCCCCCCAGGGGCTCCAGCGTGCAGGAGGGAGGCGTGAGTTAGGAGAGGCCTGAGTGAATTTCTCTCCCTTTGCGCGGTTTGGGCTGCCCCCCCCCAGGGACCCCTGCGTGTCAGCCGGAGAGGGTCCAGTGACTCCCTTCCCCCAGGTAGGTGCCTAGAAAGGCAAGTTGAGCTACCCGAATAGACGGTAGAGATAGGGCCAGCCATCTGGACTCGCAGGTGACCTAGAACAGTCCACCCCCCTGGACCCTGGAGTGGACCAGGGACTCCCCAAGGGTGAGGACAGAACCCAAAGTGTTAGACTGAGGGAACCCTTCAAGGGAGGCGTGGAGGGGGCGAAGCCCCAGTGACTCCCAGAGAAAGGAGAGGGGATTGAGAGCTAGGCTCAACAGCGCCAGTAACCATTGTGGCCAGGAGTGGAACTGCACCGCTGACACAAATAAGGAGCAGAAAGGGACAAGACCCAAAGCAGGAAGGCTGCACTCTAGGTAGCAAAGGGGAGGAGAAAGGGCTAGGCTCAACAAACTCACCCAACAGGCCCCTCTAGAAACACCTTCAGGAAGGGGACCAAAGCAGGCCAAAATTAGAAGCCACAGCACTCCAAAATACACCATTAAATACAAAGAACAATGCGTAAAGCAAGGAAATCGCTAATAACTGGAGACACCATGACAAACCCTATCAAATTTCCAAGTCCACCAAAACGCACAGATCCACGGGAAGAAGACCTAAAAGCGGTCATGAGGAAGGAAATGCAAGAATTACTAAAAAAAATAAAAGAAACGCTAACAACCGAATATAAAAAATCCATGGACGAACGAATCAGCCAAATTAAAGAAGAAATGTCAAAGAACATGAGAGAGTCCATACAAAAAGAAGTGAAGGAATTAAAAGACAAGGTAACAAGCCTTACGAGCAGAAACACAGAGTTGGAAAAGCACATAGAAGAACTCGAAGGAAAACTGCAATCAAAAATGATCAAGAAACCAACAAAGAAATAAAAGGCAAAGCACTAGAAGGAAAAATCCAATATCTAATGAACAAGGACAAAAGAAACAATCTAAGAATTGTGGGTATACCAGAAGGGGAGGAAATAGGGAAGGGGGTAGAACAGGTAGTCAGGGAGATAATAACAGAGAACTTTCCCACCCTCTGGAAAGACAATTCAGGACAAATCCAAGAAGTCAAGAGAGTCCCTAATAAAATAGACCCCAATAAACCCACACCAAGACACATAATAATCCAAATGGCAAAAAACAAAGAGAAAGAGGAACTCCTGAAAGCAATAAGGGAGAAAAAAAACCTCAAGTACAAAGGAAAGGACATAAGAATCAAACCAGATCTCCCATTTGAAATAATTCAAGCAAGAAGACAGTGGAATGACATATTTAAACGACTGAATGAAAGAAATTTCCAACCCAGGGTCCAATACCCAGCAAAACTATCATTCATATGGGAGGGCAGACTAAAAACATTCTCAAACATGAATGAACTTGAACTATTTGTGCAAACTAAGCCGATCCTAAGCGACTTACTCAGAGAAGACTTACACAATCCAACCCCCCGATTGTAAAAACAACCACTCCACACAGTACAACTGCACAACAGTCCTCTCTATCAATAATTTCCCTAAATGTAAACGGACTAAACTCTCCAATTAAAAGACACATAGTAGAGAACTGGGTTAGGAAAAATAAACCGGACTTCTGCTGTCTGCAAAAAACACACCTACAGCTACAGGATAAGCACAGGCTTAGAATAAAACGATGGAAAGTAATTATTCAGGCCAATGGAAAACAAAAAAGAGCAGGGACAGCCATTCTTATATCAGACCAAATTGTATTCAACCTCAAGAAAGTGATCAGAGACAAAGAGGGTCACTACTTACTGGTCAGGGGAACATTAGATCAAGAAACACTAACCCTGGTCAATATCTATGCACCTAATGCAGAGTCATCAAAATATGTGAGGCAACTACTGGCAAACCTGGAGAAACACATGAAGGGAATTGTGATAATAGTAGGGGACCTCAATACTCCACTATCACCACTGGACAGATCCTCCAAGCAGAAAAATAGCAAAGAAATAAGAGCTCTAAATGAAAAATTAGAAGATTTAGGGCTAATAGACTTATATAGAGCCCTCCATCCCCAGAAAGCAGAATACACATTCTTCTCAAACCCACATGGAACCTTCTCCAGAATAGACCATGTCTTAGGATACAAAGCCAAGCTATGTGAGATCACAAAGGTAAGGATCATTAGAAGTACCATTTCAGATCACTATGCAACAGAGCTTAAAATTGATGTCAAGAAGAAGCTATGGAGGAAAACTAATACCTGGAGACTAAACAACATGCTGCTTAACAACAGCTGGATCAAAGAACAACTCAAGGAAGAAATAAAAAGATTCCTTGAGACAAATGACAATGAAGAGACAACATGTCAAAATCTATGGGACACAGCAAAAGCAGTAATTAGGGGGAAACTCATAGCAATACAGGCCTATATCAAGAAACAGGAAAACAACAAAACCAACAGTTTAAAAGATCACCTCAAAGAATTGGAACAACAGCAACAGAGAAATACAACCACAACCAGAAGGCAAGAAATAATAAAAACCAGAGCAGAAATAAACAACATCGAAACTAAGAAAACAATACAAAAAAATCAATGAGACCAGGAGTTGGTTTTTCGAAAAAATAAACAAGATAGACAAACCATTGGCAAGACTCACCAAAAAAAGAGGGAAAACACCCAAATCACTAGGATCACAAATGAAAGGGGAGAGATTACAACAGAACCCCAAGAAATACAACATATCATGAGATCATATTATGAACAACTATACTCAACTAGGCTAGAGAACCCAGTAGAAATCGACAGATTCTTGGACAAACACCCTCCTCCAAGACTGGAAAAGGAAGATCTAGAAATCCTAAACAGACCAATCACGTCAGAGGAAATTGAAGAGGTAATTAAAAAACTCCCTAAGAACAAATGCCCAGGCCCAGATGGATTTACAGGTGAATTCTATCAAACATTTAAAGAAGACCTATTACCACTGTTCCAAAGGCTTTTCCAAACCATAGAAAAAACAGGAATCCTCCCCAACTCCTTTTATGAGGCTAATATCACACTCATTCCCAAAGAAGGCAAAGACACCACCAAAAAAGAAAACTACAGACCAATCTCACTAATGAACATAGATGCAAAGATACTCAACAAAATCTTAGCAAACCGAATCCAACACTTCATCAAAAAGATCATACATCATGACCAAGTGGGTTTCATACCAGGAATGCAAGGTTGGTTCAACATACGCAAATCAATAAACATGATACATCACATTAACAACATGAAAGACAAAAACCACATGATCATATCAATCGATGCCGAGAAGGCGTTTGACAAAATCCAACATCCTTTCATGTTAAAAACACTCAGCAAAATAGGGTTAGAAGGAACCTTCCTCAAGATAGTTACAGCTATTTATGAAAAGCCTACAGCCAACATTATACTTAATGGCGAGAAACTAGAAGCATTCCCACTAAGGTCAGGAACTAGGCAAGGCTGTCCACTCTCTCCACTCTTATTCAATATAACCTTAGAAGTCCTAGCAATAGCAATCTGACAAGAGAAGGGAATCAAAGGAATTCAAGTAGGGAAAGATGAACATAAGCTAGCTCTATTTGCCGACGATATGATGATATACATCAAAAACCCTAAAGAGTCCACAGTAAAACTCCTAGAAACAATCAACCAATACAGCAAAGTGGCTGGATACAAAGTCAATACACAAAAGACAGTAGCGTTTCTATATACAAACAATGAAGTTGAGGAGAGAAAGATTAAAAATACAATCCCATTTAAGATAGTATCAAAAAATATCAAGTATCTAGGAATAAACCTTACAAGAGAAGTGAAAGACCTATACCAGGGAAACTTCAAAACACTTCAGAAAGAAATTGAAGTAGATCTAAAGAAATGGAAGAACATCCCATGCTCATGGATAGGTAGAATTAACATAGTCAAAATGACTATCTTACCCAAACTTCTATATAGATTTAATGCAATCCCTATCCAAATTCAGACACAATTCTTTAAAGAAATAGAACAATCAATCACAAAATTCATCTGGAACCACAAAAGACCCAGGATAGTCAAACACATACTGAAAAACAAGAAGCTGGGAGGCATCTCCTTACCTAACTTGAAACTATACTATAAAGCCATAGTAATTAAAACAGCATGGTACTGGAACAGAGACAGGAACTCAAAGCAGTGGATCAGAACAGAATTCCCAGACATAAACCCCCAGATATACAGCCAACTAATATTTGATAAAAGAGGCAAGAATCTGAAATGGAACAAAGAAAGCTTATTCAACAAATGGTGTTGGTACAACTGGAAAACCACATGTACGAAAGTGAAAATTGACCCATACCTCACTCCTTATACAAAAGTCAACTCAAAATGGATCAAAGACCTTGAAATCAGACCTGAATCTATAAAGTTTATCGAGAATAAAATAGGCAGAACACTCGAAGACCTATATATCAAAAAGGTCTTTGAGAACGGAGCACCAATGGCAAGAACGTTAGCATCAAATATAAACAAATGGGACTACATCAAACTAAAAAGCTTCTGCATGGCAAAAGAAACCCTACTTAACGCAAGAAGACAGCTAACAGAATGGGAAAAAATCTTTTCACTTGACATATCAGATAAAGGGCTGATATCTAGAACATACAAAGCACTCAGAAATCTGAGCCCCTCAAAACCAAATAAAGCCATAGAAAAATGGAGAGATGAAATGAATAGATACTTCTCTGAGGAAGACAGAAGGATGGCCAACAAACACATGAAAACATGCTCACCTTCACTCATCATCAGGGAGATCCAAATCAAGACAACAATGAGATACCACCTTACACCAGTGAGGTTGGCTCACATCAAAAATAATGGAAACAACCTTTGTTGGCGAGGATGCGTTATGAAAGGAACTCTCATCCACTGCTGGTGGGAATGCCCCCTAGTCCAACATCTATGGAGAAAAGTCTGGAGAGTGCTCAAAGAACTCAGAATTGAATTGCCATTTGACCCAGCAATTGCTCTACTAGGCATATACCCACAAGATGGAAGGACATTCATTCCAAAATATATATGCACCCCACTATTTATTGCAGCACTCAGTATAATAGCCAAATCTTGGAACCAACCTCGATGTCCAACAACAGATGAATGGATCATTAAGATGTGGTACATATACACAATGGAATATTACTTGGCAGTCAGAAACGATACAATCACAGACTTTGCAGCAACATGGATGGACCTAGATCATGTTATGTTAAACGAAGTAAGTCAGAAGACAAAAGATAAACACAGAATGGTAGCACTATTCTGAAACACCTAGAACACATAGTTTATACACAACTAAATCCTATCAAATAACAGGGTAGAAACTCTGAACACTGTAATAGTCAGCATAGACGTGGGAGCAGTGTCCAAAATACATGAAAAAGGAACAACGCAAACTCTTGACTACACATTATACCACAAAGAAAACAGCAACAACAGAAACGGCAGCATAGAGAGAACAGGTATGTAATCAGACTTCTACAACAAAGGTCCACAATAATCCCTTAGAGTTCATATACAGGAACACAAGTATAGAACACCAAGGGAAATCACGGACTACAATGGCAACATACCATAACACTACCTTTTAATGCCTTTATCTTACTATACTTTAAATAACCTCTCAGCTTTTCTGCCCACAGGTGCCCTTGGATACAAAGGGCGGACAAACTAAGGTGGCAACTCGGGATATCACACGGGATACCATACCTTGCTTGCACTACGAGATGGCCACAAGAAAACTCTTTAACATACACTTTATCTCTAGGTAATACCTTCATTTAGGAATTGAAGCACGTGACCAGTCAGACCACTGAAGCAGTACCTGAGACGTACAGACTTAAACTACAGGCTCTATTCTTCGAACACATTCAATCAAACCAGCATTCCCTTGCTATTCTCTCCCCTCTTCTCACTACTTTTTTTTTTCTTTATCTTCTTCTATTCTGCTCATTACTTTTCTCCCTTTCTCCCCCCCTTTTCTCTCTAAGGTATTTTTTCTTTTCTCTCCCTTCAAACCCTTCCCATACACCTTCCCCTTTCCCCCCTCCGGAAATCCAACTATCCCCTCACCCCTCAATCCCATCCAGATCTCCCACCATATTAAAACTCTTCAACCCCAGTCCTTATTCTATTAGGCATCAAGATTGACCTCCTACCCAACGAACCAGTACCCAGCACCCAGGCGAGAGGACACCCAGATAAACCCACACCTCGTCTCCTGAAAGAAAAGACAGCCAACTCCCCTATGGACTCATGCTGCGAGGCCCTCCCGACCAACTCCCCCTAACGCGAACTGCTCCTTGAAACCGGGCCTAGATCCAAAAGTATCCCCAATGCAAGAACTCTTCCAAGACCTCCCTGCCGCAAATATTTACCAATCTGAAGAAGGTCAGGGGGTGGGTTAGGAAGATGCCTGGGAACCCACACACCACAAGAAAAACCCAAAAGACAATGGGAAAAACTGTACTTCCAACATAGGCATAAGACCTGTAATACACCACCTCTTTACCTGCCCTCCCCCAAATGTAAGGTAGTCTTTTGCACCACTTTGGTCCCATAAAAATTTCGCTAACTCATTTTATTTCTTTTTTTTTTAATTAATTAATTTATTTATTTTTAAATGTTTGTCCTTCATATATATTTGTGAGCACATACAGTTTCAATCCCCCCCCCTTTTTTTTTCTTCGTTTTTTGGTATGTGACCTGTGACTGTTATCCCATCAGTCCACCCACGAATACACAGACATTATAATGTAGCACCACTTCCCCCTACAAAGGCACACTAAGTAAAGGGGAAATTTTACATTTAAAAAAAATAAAAGAGAGCTCTTATCTACCAGAGATAGGAACTCATAGTTATTTAAAATATAGGGATATCTCCTGCCTTGAAAGTATGTCATGTGGAATCAAATTAGACCTCAGGTGATTAGATACCATTCATCCAGCCTTGAACCCTGGATCCCCGACATAGAAACGGCACAGCTCTTCACAACAGCTGCAGGAAACAAACTCCATCCAGGATGGCCTTAATACGACGAGACCAACAACAAGACCCAGCTCTAACATGATATCCTGACAACGAGGAAAATGCGATCATCTTGACCTTAGAGCAGATTAGCCTACCTTACCAACTAACGACAAGACAAAACCAGAAGTCTTGGCTCCCTTTGGTAGGACAAAAACCCAAGATCGGGATTTACAGATGACTGGCTGCTTGATCCACGACCAGACTGTATACATCTTGGGACCAATAAATAAGCCCTAGTTTAGGGTTTGAACTATGAGCTGCACAAGAATCATGATCCCCAGCCCCAAAGATCCGGCAGAGACAATTGTAACGGAATGGAACTTTTGGGAGCACAAAGAAAGACGCTATCCTAGGTGCCACCCTAGGCTCAGTGCAAAGACCAAGATCATCAACCACAGAAGATGGATTAAAATGACACTGAGGTAACAGAACCTCTAGAACCACAAAGACTGACTTCATAATAAGTCCCACCTCAGGATCTGTACAGATACTGAGACCTCTAAACACAGAGCAGAAGTCTTCCACACACCAAAGGAAAAAAAAAAGAAAGAAGAAAAAAAAAAAAAAAAACACCGGGAAAGTAAAGGATCCTGAGCAATGTCTAGAGTTGATCCCATGACAGTATGCTCCAAGGACGGAGAAATCCCATATCTCTTAGGCCAAGTGAATTCTTTTTCGAATGACCCCAATATTTACTGTGCCAGTGCAGGAGGGAAAAAACAAAAATACAGAAAGCACAAAACCTTGGTTATTTTTTTGATATAAATATATATATTACCTTTATTTATTATTGTTATTATTATTTTTGATTTACCAATCTATTTTGGTCGATTTCTCTGTTTGGGTGTGATTATTGAAAGTGTAGTCCCCAATTATACTTATTTTTTTTTCTCTTCCTTTCTTCTCTTTCGTTATGTGCTATGCCATGTTTCTTAATTCAAGACCATGGCGTGATTTTTGTTTGTCTGTTTTTGTTTTGTTTTGTTTTTCTACTTGTTTGTTTGCTTGTTTTGTCTGCTCTGTGTGGTGCTTATGGATATAGCTGGAGCCCTCACTGGATATTTGACACTTCTTTTGGTACTAGTGGAGTGTTTCACCTACTTTTTCTCCATCTCCCAGATTGATGATGAGAGCCTTTAGAAGGACTCCGCCCATTTTCGGGGTATTAGACTCTTACCCCAGTTTATTACTTTTTTCTCCTTCAAACAAAACCACGCAACTTGAACTAGCTAGTCCTGACTCCAGTTAGAGGGGGAAATAAGGGAGGCATCAAGACCAAACAGATGCAAGACTACTAAGTAGTGGGTTAGATACAGAGGGGACCACATATTCTAGCCGCCCCGGGGTGAGGGAAAAGGAAAAGGGAGGTAGGATAGAAACGGAGGCGTAGGGATGACAATTTGGCGATGGGAATCCCCCCTGATTTTATGTAAATATGTACCTAAAATATTATTGTCAACAATATGTAAGCCACTATGATCAAAACAAAAATTTATATTAAAAAAAAATTTGGTTGAAAAAAAAAAAGTGTGATTTTTAAGAAACAACTGGCTGGATGTTAGGGAATAAATGAAAGGAGCATGTCAAAGGCAACAAAGGCTGAGTCTTTAGAAAGGGACCTAACAGAACTGAACAAAGGTCAGAATAACTTTCCCTGACACTGGTCCTACTGTCTTATGATGTGAGGTCTTTCAAACAGTTTTATCTATGTATTTTTTCTTTAAACATTAAAAAACTCAATAAGCATGATTCATACTACTTTTTTCATAAATGTCTTTTGATATCTACTTTCAGAAGATGTATATCTGGCTCAACTTGCTGCCAGAACAATATCAGGGTGGGTAAAACTTTAAATATAAAATCAGATGAAGGATTAAGGAATTTTTCTTTTTATTTCATTACTTGAGTTGATAGTATTCATATGATTATCTTACCTTTATTTTTTACATAAAGTCTATATAAAGAGTTCTCTTAAAGTATCAAAAATAAATAATACAATAATGTAAAATGTATTTTATACATTTTATTTATTTACATTATTTATAATGTAAAATTTATTTTGTTTTCTAAGATTATTAAGTATTCAGCTCATTAAAGTCAGTGGAGCAGTTAAATTAACTATCTTTATTTTTTTATTTTAATGTAGCCCAAAGGAAACAAGTTCATTTCTGATAGGTGCAGCCAACAGAAAAGTCAGTTTTGTTCATATTTGGTAATTTTTCTGTAGTGCATTTTAACATAGATTGAGTGAAAAAGAGTTGACTATTAGAAAATGAAAGGGAAAATAAAAGTCTTTCATTGTAGAACTAATAAGAAATCAGATCCTTAGCTATTCCTTCTTCCCCTCTCTCCAGAATAAAGAAGTCAGTAAAGTAAAAAATAAATATAATAAAACTATTAAATTTAATTAAGTGGGAATTTTAATTAAAATAGAAAATTCATGCTATACATCACCCATTTTACAATTTCAAAAGTGTGTTAACAATCTGTAAAGCAATTAAGAACAGAATAAGCCATTTCAGATAAACTTTTTTTAAATTGAACAATGTTTACATTCATTGAAATACTCAAATATTTGGGATTAAATTTAATGAGATTTGACAAATGCATATGCTCACAAAAACAACATAACATAAAATATTACCATCACTCCAAAATCCTCTTGACTCTTCATTCAAGCAGATTAACTCAATCAAGTCAATGTAAAACAATTGGAAGGAATTAATTACATAGTCACTTCCTTTATTTAGTATGTCAGGTTTTGCATGTGGTATTTGCTATTTATGTGTTGAATTTATACAAGTTGATAATAGCAATAAAAAAGGTTTAAAAAGTTCCAATTAAGGAATTCCATCACTATGACGTTATAACTTTTAGTTAGATAGCTAAACCAGACAAAATCATATAGAAGTGCAGAAAATCAAGTTCATTTTTGTTAGCAATCTAATCTATGTTTTAAAAGGTCCGTTTAGGGTTAAATAAAGTGAAATAAAAGTTGACTTCTTTCTTATCACATCACAATTAATGAATTCCTTCAAATCCTTTTTTGTTCATCACACTCACTACCTTCTACATCTAGAAGACATTAGAATTGTCCTATGAAAGGTTTTCAGTAATTTTTCTATGTTAAATTGACCCATGAGAGATTCCTATAATAAAGGTTTTTTTCAGCCCTCACACACACACACACCAAAAAATATCTGTGTCTTCTACAGTTTTTGAAAAGACACAAAGGGAGTCACTCTAGACTAACCAACAGATTGCTGAAATTTTACAGTGGATGCCAATGTTTGCAGTGGGAACTGCCTCTGGGACCACTCTTCAAAGCCACCATCATTATCAAACAACAGATGGACCAATACTGGTGTTGCTATAACTTTTAGTAACTAGCGTTTGTCAAGATGCTCCTTTACTCTGTCCTCTTTTTTTTTTTTTTTTTTGGGTCACGCCCGGCAGTGCTCAGGGGTTATTCCTGGCTCCATGCTCAGAAATTGCTCCTGGCAGGCACAGGGGACCATATGGGATGCTGGGATTCGAACCGATGACCTTCTGCATGAAAGGCAAACGCCTTACCTCCATGCTATCTCTCCAGCCTCTACTCTGTCCTCTTTTAACAATAGTAACAGGTTTTGTTTCTAGGTAATAAAACAAAACATTTCTTTCCCATCACTGTTATCAAGTTCAGTGAGCCCAGAAAGAGGGCAACTTTACCTTTCTTGATGCCCCATCTTTGTCGTATTGCTTCTATCCAATTTCCCTTGGAGCTCACCCAGTTTTCCAAGTGATTGAGTGTGTGGAATCAGGTAAAAATGTGAGTGCAAAGTCTTATATATATAAAAAAGAGTGCCTCTTAGAAAATGACTGATGATGTGTGGGAGGCAAATTTGGGAATTTGGTGGAGGTAGGGGGACAGTAGTGGGTATTGGTAGGGGGCATAAATGAAAACAGGTGAAGGGATCTGTGTGGAATCAGTGTATCCCTGAAACTTTATTATGAAGAACTTTGTCATTTCTGGGGCTGGAGCCATAGTATGGTGGATAAGGTACATGTCTTGCATGCAGCTGACTAGGGTTCTATCTCCACCATCCTAGATGGTCCCCTGAGGCTACCAAGATTGATTACCAAGTGCAGATTCAGAAGTAATCTCTGAATACTGCTGAGATTGACACCAAAACCAAAAGATTAAAATTAATAAACAGGGAACTTTGTTATTTAACCTTGACTAAATTGAAAAACATTTTTTAAATGTGAGTCCAAATTATTTAGTATAGTAGTGATAAGGGTGTCTATAATTAAATTGTAATTCTTGAGTGAGAATTCTGATTCTAAACAGTATTCAAACTATATATATCTAAATTGCAGTATAATCAAAATTTAGACTGAAGTTATTTACTTCCTCAAGATTTCTATATATTTTTATTTAGAGCATTGTGATTTACAAAGTTATTCATATTTAAGGTTTAGACATACAATGTTTTAGCACTAATTCTATCACCAGAATCAACTTTCCTCCTCCAATGTTCTCAGACAGCCCATCACATGCCATAACTACCATCAACCCACCCCAGCCTGCCATTATAATAAGCACCATTTTAAGTTTGGTTGTTAAAGTTTGGGTCTCATGATTTCATTGTTATTGACTCCATCCATATCTTAGGTACTGTATTTGCCGGCGTATAAGACAACCCCTAATTTTGCAGTTAAAACATAGGTTTAGGCCTATATTCGCTTATTAGACATATTATTTATTATTATTATTATTTATTATTATTATTTTATTAGACTGTGCTGCAACTGTATGTACCACAGTGAGCCAATCACAAGCAAAGATTCAAAGGTTCTACTGCAATAGACTTCCTCTCTGACTCTGGCCAATCTGAGGCTTTTTACAGTGTAGATTCGGGTCCAGAACATTGTCTAATTTGCATGCATAAAGGGCTGCTTGGATTGACTGAGTTAGAGTGGTGGTCCCAGCAGCCTTGCAGTGATTGGTGCAGGATCGAGTTGGAAAAATTTGTTTTATGGCAATATTCAGACAATTTTTGTTTAGCAGCATATTGAAACATTTTTCAGGATATACTTGGCTTATAAGACGACCCCCAATTTTCGGTTGACTTTTTTTTTGTTTCAAAAGTTGTCTGATTCTCTGGAAAATACGGTATTTACTTGCGTCCTTTCTTAACACCCCCAATGCACAGGAATCCCATTGGTCCTGTTTCCTTTAATTCACATCTGTCTTTATCCTCCTCCACTCAATAATTTTCCTTCTCCTTACTATACTCTGAGGCCAAGAATGTTCTAGAGAACCCCATTGAAACATTGTTTTCCTTCATATAGTTATTTTAAATGCCACATGTAAGTGATATCATACTGTATTTACCTTTATTCTTCTGATTTACTTAATTTAACATAATATCTTCTAGTTCCATCATGCATTATATGATGGCATCATTTCTTACAGCTATGTAGTATTCCTTTGTACATGCATACATAGTTTTTGTTTTGTTTTGTTTTGTTTTTGTTTTGGGGACACAGCTGGCACAGGACACAGGGATTACTATGACTATTTGCTCAGAAATTGCTCCTTGCTTGGGGGTCTATATGGGGTGCCGGGAATTGAACCAAGGTCTGCTCTGGGTCAGCTAAGAGTAAGGCAAATGCCCTACCACTGGCTCCCATACCTACAGTTTTTTAAATTAAGATTCTCCTATGATCTGTGGAAATACCAAGATCTCTAGTTACAGAGGCCTGATTTTATCATCCACGACTGAGCAGAAAGTTTCCAGACACCACAAAAGGACCTAGGGGGGAGAATAAGAGCATGTACGGATCCTGTAGTTATTCCCATGACAGTATACTACTTCAAGGGCGGAGAAACCCTGTATCTCTTAGGCCAAGGGAATTCCCTTCCTAATCTCCCCAATATATACTGTGCCTATGCAAATAAAAAGCACAAGTTAATTTTTTTGTTATTGTTGTTGTTGTTGCTTTTTTTTTATCTTGAAACTGTGGTTACTGTTTGGTTGTTGTTTTTATTGCTGTGGTGCTTTTCAGTTTTTTGTTTGTTTGTTTGATTCTTTTTTTATATTCTTGTTATGTTTTTCTTCCTTTTTTCCCTTTCTTAACTTAAATTGATATTTATAGCCTCTACAGGGGTCCTCAAACTTTTTAAACAGGGGGCCAGTTCACTGTCCTTCAGACCATTGGAGGGTCTGACTATAGTAAAAACAAAACTTATGAATGAATTCTTATGCACACTGCATATATCTTATTTTGCAATGAAGAAACAAAACAGATACAAATACAATATGCGGCCCACGGGCCATAGTTTGAGGACCACTGCTCTAGAAGGACTCCTCCTAGTTTTTGCTTGTTTGATTTTTGCCCCCATTTATTTATTTATTTATTTATTTATTTATTTATTTATTTATTTATTTATTTATTTATTTATTTATTTATTTTTATTTCCTTCTAACAGAACCACATAACTTGAACCATCTTGTTCTGCCTTACAAATTGAAGGAGAAATAATGGAGGGTACCAAGACCAGTCATATGAACATTGAGTTGAAATAAAAAATGATCAGACTTAAACACCAAATCCAGAGCCAACGAGAACAGAATCGATACCCAATTTACAACAAGCTAGACACAGAGGGGACCACTTATACTAAAAGGAGAGGGATATGGGATGTATGCTCGGAACAGGGGTGAAGGGAGGACAACTGTGGTGGTGGGAATGACCCTGGTTCAATGTCACTATGTACCTACAATATTACTGTAAATGATGTAATCCATTCGGGTCAAAATAAAAATTATTTAAAAAAATTAAGATTCTATTCTGTATCTCAGAGTTCTAGAATGCCAAACTCATTTTAAAGCCGTTAAATATTAAACATTCAGATTTTTATTCAACATTTAAATACTGTATTAGGTGATAGAAATGGATAACATTATCACCCTTGCAATATGGTTTATATATATTTTATGATGGGGGACACAGTTTGTTGTTATGCATATTTAATATATATATAACTAGACTAACATCAATAGTTTTAAATATTGATTCCTTATTGTACATATTCTTTCCTTTCTTTGTAAAAACACAGAATTATTTTCAAATATTAATAAATATAAACTATAATATACATACAAAGTAAGACCCATAAATCTATATATTAACTATAACTATACTCATTGGGAAAATATAAAATCTTTGTCAATTATAATGAAGACACTACTTTAAACATTATTCAGTTCTGAAACAAAACTTTACTAATTTGGGGGAAGAGATTTTTGGGGGGCTATACCTGATGGTGTTCAAGTCTTACTCTTGGTTCTGCACTCAGCGATTAGTCGTGCTTATGCTCAGAGTTTTGCTGAGGATTGTACCTCTACCTGATGGACTATCACTTCTACCTCTACCAGTTTTCTAGATGTCCTTTTCATCTCTGTTCCAACTACTTTCCAGACTACTCCCCAAAATGAATATTTCTGATTTTAAATATCATATACTAATTTTACATTTAGAAATTTTTAAAACAATTTTTATTGACTAGTGCACAATGGCAAAGAATGCAAAGTCAAACCTTAAAAAATCTTTATAAATGGGGTTGGAGGAATAGCACAGTGGGTAGGGCATTTGCATTGTATGCGACAGACCAGGGTCCAATCCCTGTCATTCCATATGGTTCCCCAAGCCAGCTAGGAGTCATTTCTAAGTATAAAGCCAGGAATAACCTCTGAGTACTGCCAAGTGGCCAAACATACAAACAAAATTTATATAATTTGTGAAAATATCATAACAGATACCTTCTGATATCACGTCCCAGAATTCCTCAACCATGAAACAGTATTTTCTTTAATCCATGACTATAATTTAATGTTGCAAAATTTCAAGTTGTTAATAAAGTGAAGTTATACACTGTAATTTGTGTTTGTGAAATTTTATCTCAGTATTTTGCTTTTGAGACTCAACACTTACTGATAAATAGTGAATTTTTTTTATTTATTTAGCTTTTTCATTGTCAATTGCTTTTAATTTCCATGACTATAGCAAATTCACAGGTATGTAGACTAATGAACAGTTGCATTTTTCCAGTTTGTGTTTTTGCAAATAGTGCTGCAGTGAATATTTTGGGATGAGAATATGAGCTTCAAATGTGTTCAACCATGGTGAACATGTATGCTAAGTCTTTGATGTGTCAGTACAGATCTCTGTTAGTTATACATCAAGCTGGATAATCGCTGAGTTCTAAGGCATGTGCTCATTAAGTTTCTACAAGTTTCACAGAGTATTATTATTACTTTGTAGTTCTATCAATACAGTGATGCTTGTTGCTGCTCCATATTCTAGTCCTAGTTGACACAAGTATTACTAGTCTCTTCCAATTTTTTTTTTTGGTGGGGAGCAGGGAGGCCACACCAACTGGTGCTCAGTGGTTCAACCTGTCTCTGTATTCAGAAATCATTCATGGTTGTGCTATTATGCTTCCCCCTCTAGTTTTTTGTTTGTTTGTTTGTTTGTTTGGGTCACACCATCAGCGCTCAGAAATCACTACTGGCAGGCACAGGGGACCATATGGGATGCTGAGATTCGAACCACTGTCCTGATTGCAAGGCAAATGCCCTATGTCTCCTGCCTCACCCTAGGTTTTTTGTGAGCTAAAACTTATTTTATATTTTTATTTGTTATCTGAGCAATAACTTCTAAAGTATTGTGCTAATTTATTTTTATATAGATTCACATCTTTCCTTTTTTCCTCTTTGGTATTTGGACGACACTTGGGGGTACTCCTGGTTATGCATTAAAGAATCACCCCTAGTAAACACAAGGGACCATATGGGATACTGGGAATAGAATCCAGATCAGGCATGCTCAAAGTAAGCCTCTTATCTACTGCACTATCTCTAAAGTCCCTTTATCTATTTCTTAAAAATAATTTTATTATAGTGAAAATAAACTTCTTTAACTGTATTAAGGTTATTGTTTTTATAAACATTGTCACTACATGGCCAGAAAAACTGAAGTACCCAACACCTTTCTCCAATATCCATCCCTAAGTTACTTCTAGCTTGGCTCTTTCATCCTCTCCAATATCCAACCCTCTACCCAAACTCTTGACCTTGGCTTTTATTTATTTCTATTTTTTAAATATTTTTAGGTTTGGTTTGGGGTCACATCTGGCAGTACTCAGGGCATAATCCTGACTCTGTGAGCGGGGAGAATCTCTTTTAATAGAACTCTGGGGTCTATATCTGGTGAGGGGACTGAACAAAGATCAGGGGCATGAAACTACCCACATTATGTGTTGATATATCTCTCTAGCCTCACACAAACCATTGGCCTTTGATCCCTTACAAATTTTAATATTTTCAGCCTGTACTCCAGATACTAAGTTTTTGTTATTTGTCAATAATCAAAGTGTCTTTTTGCCATTATTTGGCTTGTATCCTCAATGTATTAGTGATTTATTTTTTAGTTGATATGTATTTCCTTTTTTATTAACCATAGTCCATTTTTTTGTTGAGCCATAATGGTCACTGCAAACTTGCAAATATATCTTTGACAATTCTCAAGATAAAAAGAGCAAACCTCTCATGACTACACTAGAACTTGATTATTTTATATATTATATTACTATTGATTACCCACCATCTAGTAATTTTTGTTTGTCATGTGGAAATTACAAGATTTATTTCCATGTAGTTACCCAGTTGATAAAAGATAAAAAGGCAGTATTGCACACAGGCATATCTGAGGGTCTACTATGTGCAGATACTCCTCAGCTTTATTTGTTTATTTTATATTTCTTCTTGTCAATATCTCATGACTATGACTGGAAACTTAAAAAATCTTGGTAAGTGGAAGTTAAAATCCCTCAGCATTGTTCCTTTTTATTGCCTCAAGACTTTCTTTTTTTTATTAAATATATTTTTATTTAAGTAACATGATCATATTTGGGTTACAGTCATAACCAGAACACCCCCCTTCACCAGTGCAACATACCCCCTCCCCCCTTCCCATCCCCTGCCTGTATTCGAGACAGGCATTCTATTACAGTAGTTTGGTTTTAAGTTCAGTAAGTTGTAATTTTTTCCTTAAAGGATAAGAGTAAAAAAATATAGTAAAGGTGTGATAGTGCAATCGCCAATGTTTGCATAGGTCCAGAAAAATGGAGAAAATGGAAAAAAAATCCTTGACCTGATTACAAAAAGGCCTCACCCCAGAAGTTTATTGGCATAAGACAGACTCTGGGTTTCAGGCATACCAGTCTATCCAACTCCAGTCATTCTCAAGGTCCCGGTGAAACTTTTTCACACTTTAGCTATAGTTGGTATCAGGCTTTTATATTTAAAAACTCTAGATTATGTGCATTACTTTCGTTGATGTCAGGCTGATGTGGAGCATCCTCTAGTTTTAGCATATCATTAAATGCAGAGTGATCTGCCCTGCATGCAGACTGTTGCTGAGTCACCTGGGTGTTGGGAGCACTCTTTGAAGTAAGTTAATGCCAAAGCAGTGGTAGGTCTTCTCTGGTAGAGGCTTGAATCCTGGGAATGTTAAAGACAATTGTGGTTGTTTTCATAGTTTAGGTGTGTGTGGGCGATGCCCATTCTTCTGAGGCCTGAGCCAAATCATATGCCAATATTCAGGGTAGAAGGCCTAATTACATTACCAAATTTGTGTTCCCATCTCTATTAGATAAGAACTTGTTTGCAAATGTATTATTTTCCCATTTTAATGTGCCTATGCAAAAGAGAAGCAATGCCACAAGATATTGTTGGTGCATCTGGGGGCCAATGAATAAATTCCAACATTTCCTATAACTTGGTATAAATGTGAAATCTACACAGAGTTACTCTTCTACCAGTATTACTTATAAAACAAATCTCACAGGGGGAGAATAAACAATCAAATAACTAATCTAGTGGGCAAAATTGTCACAAATGAGGATATTTGAAAAGTTATAGATGTTAACGGAATACATCTGAGATATACAAAAGAGATACATGTGACCCTTTCATATTTTAAAAAGAAAAAAAAAAGAAAGAAAACAAGGATACTTGAAGACAACAGGTGATAGTTGAGTTTGAGACATTTTTTGCAGCATTACAGAACCCTATATTGTCCTTGAACTAGGGGTTATGCTGAAGCTGATTCTGGTATCATGCAACAGTCCACCTCAAGACTTTCTTGACTGTTTCTAGCTGTTTCCCATTCTATGCTCATTATAAAATCAGCTTGTCTTTTTTTTTAATATTTCCTGCTGTGATTTTGATAGAAACTCTACTCCTTCATAAGTCACAAGGTGATAATTGCACTTAGAAAATATTTGGTTTTTTATCGCAGATGCACAGTATGTCCCTCTGTTTATTTAAGTCACCTTTAATTTTATTAATAATGCTTCATATTTTAAGTACAGATTTTTTACACATAAAAATTTTGTTTCTACCCCCTGTGATTTTGATGCTATTATTAGTAATATATTAAGAATTTTCAGAGTCTGAAGAGAAAGTACAAGGGTGGAACTTTTACGCTGCCAACTAGGTTCAATCTCTGCATTCCTGAGCCCACCAGGAGTAATTCCTGAGTTTAGAGCCAGGAGAAATCCCTGAGCAACACTGGTAGCCCCCAAAACAAGTACAATCTGTGGGCAATACAGTAATTTATAAGCATGTATACTAGCTAGATTCTGATTAGCTGTGGAAGCCCTTTTCAATTGTTAATGAATATTTGTACTGTCTATAGTATATTGTTTTAAAATTACTTTTGTACAGTTTGAAGATATAGTGTGTGTTATAGCTTACATTGTTAATATTTTATGCGCCTATTGACTTTTATTGATTTACAAAGTTTTTCATAGTTGAGTTTTAGATATAGTGTTCTAGTACTGATCCCACCATCAGTGTAAGCTTTTCTTCACCAATGTTCCCAAGTTCCATCCCAAATACCCACCCACTTCCCCAGTCTGCCATCTTGGTGGGTATCTGTCACATCCCATTCAGGAGAGGCACATACCACAAGGTATATTGCCCTCCTGAAAAGGAATTATTTGCCAAAAAGGCCCGCTTAGAGCAGTCAAAATCACTTGACCCTTTGCGTGCATTGTTTGGACATAATTCCAATAGTGGCTGTACTATCTCTCTCTTTATTTTTAACCAATATTAGAAATCAGGCCTTAGTAAATTCTTTCTAACAAGGACAGTACAATCCAGCCAAAAAGTCTCCCACTTAACAGCTCCCTGTAATTTTTTGCTACTTTGGCGCCAAAATCAGGTTTTTCCATATACTTAGCTCAAAACAAAGTAATTTTCACTTTCCCCCCCCCCCCCCGAAACTCTGAAACATTCCTCACTCTTCCAACTTCCCTGATAATTACCTGTTTTCCTTCTGTTTTACCCAATACAAAGGGAACCCAAAACAAACTGCCTTTTCACCTTCAGTATCGGCTCTTTAATATGCTAATTTAAGCCAGAGTCCTTATTTCTTCCCCAGTGTCTTTGATGTCTAGAATTTGCACCCTGCTTTTCCCTGCCTCAGCCTTTTAAAAGCAGCCAGCTCAAAAAATAAAACTGTCTTGGTCCTTTGAGATGTAAGTCCCCATGCAATCTGCGTGGTTTCATTCATTTCTACAATATTGTTCCGTCATTTCGCCGTTTCGTGTGCCCACTCTCTCCCCGCGGATTTTTTCCCGAAACTCCACGAAGGATCTGTTTGCAGGCGCTGGCGTCTTGCGAACAGAATTGGCTCACAGCAGGTATCTTTATAAATTTAGTTATTAGTATGCATATCATGATTTTAGTGTTGCTGACCATGTTGTTCGGATATTTAGGTCAATTATTCCTAAACATCATCTATGCACCTCAGTCCTCTTAAGTCCTAAATCTCCTGATTTTCTTTTATGTTTTTCTCCCTTTCTGTTCCACTCTATTATAACTTTTAAGAATTTGTTTTGCTCTGTTTAAATTAAAAAGGAACATGCCTGTTGTATAAAATTTAGGTGCATAGCTTTCTAAACCTACTTTTGTATACCACCAATCAAGGTCTCCATCAAAAGCCTTGTTTTTATATCATCATATAGTTGACCACCTTTAACCTAGTTACCAACTCCCATTTCTTGTTAACCAAGAAAATCCAGCATCTGAGTTTATATTTTTAGTTTGTTTCCTTTCCTTATATTTCACATCTAAGTAAAGTGATACATTACTTGTATTATTTTCTTATTTTTAAGATGCCTTTTAAATTTTGTCATTCTTTGTTTTATTTATTTATTATTTATTTATTTATTTATATATTTTTGTTTTTTGGGGCCACACCCATTTGATGCTCAGGGGTTACTCCTGGCTAAGCGCTCAGAAATTGCCCCTGGCTTGGGGGGACCATATGGGACATCGGGGGATTGAACTGTGGTCCTACTTTGTCTAGCACTTGCAAGGCGCCACCTCACCTCTAGCGCCACCTCATTGGCCCCTAAGTTTTGTCATTCTTAGTATTTATTATTTACCTATATTATCTTTACCTTCAACATGATGTGCAAAAATGCTCTCTCTGTCTATTCACTTTGGGGTTGTTGGTTGTTTATGATTTAGCTTTGGACAATACTAAAAAATTAGTCTATTTCATTTCCCTCTTCTATTTTCCTGACTCTCACCTCCATACATAGATGGACTTATCTCTATGTTATTGTAACTTTCATGGAATTTTTAGGGGGCGGGTGTTTTGTTTCCATCCCTTTTCTCTCTGTAGTTCAGTCTAAATTTTATTTTTTTAACTTTCCATTTCAACAATGTCAGTTTGATGTTAATTTTTTCATGTAATTATTAACTTAGTAACTGTTTTAGATAACTTTTAATTTATTATTTAATTTCTTTCACTGAGTTAACATTAGTTTAGAAACATGTAAAAGCTTATGTTTTAGGGGCACAATGTTCTCAGACCACATTAATCACTACTTACGTTTATTCCTATGTTGTTTGATTTTTTCTGTTAGTTCTTGGGCCACACCCAATAATATGCAGAGCTTATTCTTGATTTAGATAATGGATCATTTCCAGTTGCGCTTTAGGAACTGTATGAGTTATTGAAAATTGAACATACAATAATCTGCTGGGCCCCTTAAGCTCGGGAGACACTTTGGGGTTTCCCTGGGCTTGCTTGAACCTGGGAACTTTGATCTTCTCTGGCATACATCCCCTGCCAGCTTGCCTCAGCTGAGGTGAGTGTTTCCGGGCCAAAGTTGTGTATAAAGCTGACAGATGGGCCCCTAAATCTTGGCAGGCATTTTGGGGCCTCCCCCAGCTTGCTTCAACCTGGGAACTTTGATCATCTCTGACATTAAATCCCTGAGGGCGAGCCTCGGCTGAGGAGTGTCTTTCCGGTTGGAGTTGTGGATAAGACAAACTCTGCTGGGCCCCTTAAGCTTGAAAGACATTTTGAGGCTTCCCTGGGCTTGATTCAACCTGGGAACTTTGATCTTCTCTGGCATTCATCCCCTGACGGCTTGCCTTGGCTTAGGTGAGTGTTTCTAGGCCAGAGTTGTGGATAAAGCTGACTCTGCTGGCCCCCTTAAGCCCACCTATAAAAGACCGAAACAGAGGAACGCAGCCACTACGATTCAGTTCGCGGCTTTGCACTCCACCTAGCCAATGAATACCACCATAACACGTAGAAAAACCCACAGCATAAGCATGACCATTGGGAAACTACGCAGACCAACTTCAGCCATAGAGAATGAAGATGGAAACTCTGATGACCCAACAATGGCCAACCACCTAAACAGTCTTTCAGAAATGGAGTTTAGAGAAGAAATATGGAGGTTGCTCACAGAACTCAAAGAAAGTATAAATCAGAACACTAATAAAAATCAAGAGAATATGAAAATAGAAATCAGAAAACTCCAAACTGAAATATCAGGTCAAATAACAGGTCTGAAAAACTCAGTAGACGAATTGAAGAACATAATGGATGAGCTTTCCAACAGGTTAAAAGCAGCTGAGGATAGAATTAGCTAATGAAAACATGTGACCAAATCCTGCATGCCTGAAGAGTACCAGCTAAAAAAGACCCCAGGAGAAACACCCCAAGACACATCCTAGTCACAATGATGAAACCCACCGATAGAGATAGAACACTGCAAGCAGCAAGATCAAAAAGGGAAATTGCATTCCAGGGAGCATTCTTGAAATTTACAGCAGACCTGTCACCAGAAACACTCAAGGCCAGAAGGCAGTGGTGGAATATAGTGACAAAACTCAATGAAATAAATGCTTCACCAAGAATACTGCACCCAGCAAAACTCACTTTCAGTTTTGAAGGAAGTATATATGGCTTCACAGATAAAGAACAGCTCAAAAACTTTACAGACTCAAAACCAGCCTTAAAAGAAAAACTGAAAGATCTATTCTAAAGACAAGACAAAACAAAAAACACACCAAACTTCTACACAAAAGTGGCAATAAGTCCCATGACAATGATTTCTCTCAATGTCAATGGACTAAATGCACCCTTTAAGAGGCACAGAGTGGCAAAATGGATCAAAAAACTGAAGCCAACCTTCTGCTGCCTACAAAAAACACACTTGAATAGTCAGAATAAACATAGACTCAAAATCAAAGGCTGGAGAAAATCATACAAGCAAACAACACCCTTAAAAAAGCGGGGGTGGCCATATGAATATCAGATGACACAAACTTTATACTCAGAAAAGTTGTAAGGGACAAAGATGGATATTATGTACTAATCAAGGGATTTGTACAGCAGGAAGAAATCACTCTCCTAAACATATACACACCCAATGAGGACCAGAAAAGTATTAAATACAATTGTTGACAAATCTGAAGAATGATATCAAAAACATACAATAATTGTGTGAGACCTCAGCACAGGCTTGTCAACACTCGATAGGTCAACCAAATGGAAACCCCCAAAAAATATACTAGACATGAAAAGAGAAATGGAAGAAAGACGCCTAGTAGATATACATAGGACACTCCATCTTCAGAAACCTGGATACACATTCTTTTTCAAGGTTCATGGGTCATTCTCCAGGACAGACCATGTGCTGGCACATAAAACATACCTCCATAAAATCAAAAAGATAGAAATTTTGCAGGCTACCTTTGCTGACCACAAGGCTCTGAATTTATATGTGAAATACAAAGGGACACAGAAGAAAAAAATTTAACACCTGGAAATTAAACAGTCTACTACTGAAGAGCCAGTGGGTCCGAGATAAAATCAAAGAAGAAATAAAAAATTTCCTGGAAACAAACTACAATGAAAACACAAACTATCAGAACCTATGGGATACAGCAAAAGCTGTACTGAGAGGAAAATTTATAGCTTTGCAAGCACATATCAGGAAGGAAGAAGGAGCATACATGAATAGCTTAATGACACAGCTTGTAGAATTAGAAAATGATCAACAAAAGAAACTAAAAATAGGGAGACAGAAGAAATAACAAAGCTGAGAGCAGAAATCAATGAACTGGAAACCCAAAAAACAATCTGAAAGATCAACGAAAGCAGAAGTTGGTCCTTTGAAAAAAATAAACAAGATGGATAGACCATTGGCAAAACTCACAAAGCAAAAGAGAGAAACTTGATAACGCGTATTAGAAATGAGAAGGGAGAGATCACTACAGATACTGCAGAGATTCAAAGGGTATTCAGAGAATACTTTGAGAAACTCTATGCCACTAAATATGAGAACCTGGATGAACTGGATAAATTTTTGAACTCATATAACCTTCCATGGTTGGATAAAGAAGATATAGCATATCTAAATACCCCCATCACTATTGAGGAAATTAAAACCGTAATCAAAAATTTGCCCAAAAACAAAAGCCCAGGCCCTGATGAATTCACAAATGAATTCTTTCAAACCTTTCAAGATGAACTACTACCGATCCTGGCCAGACTCTCATGAAATCAAAAAAACAGGAACACTTCCAAATAGCTTTTATGAAGCCAACATCACCTTAATACCAAAACCTGATAGAGATGCTGCCAAAAAAAAAGTAAATTACAGACCAATATCCCTGATGAACACAGATGCAAAGATCCTCAACAAAATCCTGGCAAACAGGATCCAGTGCCTCATAAAGAATATCATTCACTTTGATCAAGTTGTTTTCATCCCAGGAATGCAAGGCTGGTTTAACATCCATAAATCTATCAACATAATACACAACATAAACAACAGGATAAAAATCACATGGTTATATTAATAGACGCAGAAAAAGCATTTGATAAGGTTCAACACTCATTCTTGATGAAAACTCTCAGCAAGATAGGAATAAAAGGAAGCTTTGTCAATATAGTTAAAGCCATCTACCAGAAGCCAGTGGCAAATATTATCCTCAATGGAGATAAACTAAAATCCTTCCCTCTGAATACAACATAGTACTGGAATTACTGGCTATAGCGATTAGGCAAGAAAAAAATATCAAGGGAATCCAGATAGGAAAGGAAGAAGTCAAGCTCTCACTGTTTGCAGATGACATGATACTCTACTTAGGAAACCCTAAAGACTCTACCAAAAAGCTTCTACAAATAATAGATTCATATAGCAAAGTGGCAGGCAACAAAAATCAATGGCCTTTTTATACACTAATAATGATAGGGAAGAAATGGACATTAAGAGAACAATCCCAATCATATTAGTGCCACACAAAATCAAATATCTTGGAGTCAACCTGACTAAAGATGTGAAGGATCTATACAAAGAAAACTATAAAACACTGCTCCAAGAAATAAGATAGGACATGCGGAAATGGAAACACATACCTTACTCATGGATTGGCAGGATCAACATTATTAAAATGGCAATACTTTCAAAAGCATTGTACAGATTTAACGTGATTCCTCTAAAGATACCCATGACATTCTTCAAAAAAGTGGATCAAGCACTTCTGAAATTCATTTGGAACAATAAGCAACCTCGAATAGCTAAAGTACACCTGGGAAAAATAATATGGGAGGCATATTCCCCAATTTTAAGTTGTATTACAAAGCAATAGTTATAAAAACAGCATGGTATTGGAATAAAGACAGACCTCAGATCAGTGGAATAGGTTTGAGTACTCAGAGAAGGTTCCTCAGACATATAACCACCTAGTTTTTGATAAAGGAGCAAGAAATTCTAAATGGAGCAAGAAAAGCCTATGCAACAAGTGGTGTTGGCACAACTGGTTAGCCACTTGCAAAAAAGTTAACTCAGACCCCCAGCTAACACCATGTACAAAGGTAAAATCCAAATGGATTAAAGACCTTGATATCAGATTTGAAACTATTAGGTATATAGAACAATATGTAGGTGAAACACTCCAGGACATTGAGACTAAAGGCATCTTTAAGGAGGAGACAGCACTTTCCAAACAAGTGGAAGCAGAGATAAACTGATGGGACTATATTAAGCTGATAAACTTCTGCATCTCAAAGGAAATAGTGCTCAGAATACAAAGGCCACCCACTGAGTGGGAGAAATTATTCACCCAATACTCATCAGATAAAGGACTAATATCCAAAATTTACAATGTACTGACATAACTATACCAAAAAAAAAAAAACCCAACTAACCCCATAAAAAAATAGGGAGAAGATATGAACAGACACTTTGATAAAGAAGAAACCAAATGGCCAAAAGACACATGAAAAGATGCTCAACATCACTAATCGTCAGGGAGATGCAAATCAAAACTACTATGAGGTACTATCTCACGCCACTGAGATTGCCACACATCACAAAAAAGAAAAACAAGCAGTGCTGGCGGGGATGTGGAGAGAAAGGAACTCTTTTTCACTGCTGGTGGGAATGCCGTCTAGTACAACCTTTATGGAGATTCCTTCACAAACTGGAAATTGAGTTTCCATGTGACCCAGCTATACCACTATTAGGAATATACCAGAGGAACACAAAAATACAATAAAAAAAAAATCCCTTCCTTACACCTATATTTATTGCAGCGCTATTTACAATATCCAGACTCTGGAAACAACCAAGGTGCCCTTCAAGAGCTGAGTGGCTAAAGATACTGTGGTACATATACACAATGGAATACTATGCAGCCTTCAAGAGAGATCAAGTCATAAAATTTTCCTATACATGGATATACACGGAATCTATTATGCTGAGGGAAGTAAGTCAGAGGGAGAGAGAAAGATGCAGAATGGTTTCACTCATCTATGGGCTTTAAGAAAAATGAAAGACATTTGTAACAGTATCTCAGAGACAAGAGAGATGAGGGCTGGTAGGTGCAGCTCATGACATGAAGCTCATCACATAGAGTGATGAGTGCAGTTGGAGAGATGACTACACTGAAAACTATCAAAACAATGTTAATGAATGAGGGAAGTAGAAAGCCTGTCTCGAGTACAGGTGTAGGGGGGTGGGGAGGAGGAATATCTGGGAAATTGGTGGTGGGCATGTTGCACTGGTGAATGGGGGTGTTCTTTACATGACTGTAATCATACAACTATAATCATATTTGTAATCACGGTGTTTAAATAAAGATAATTATAAAAACAATAAAAAGAAGTATCAATAAAAAAAGAAAATTAGAACTCACATTAAGCAGGGTCTACCACGTTTATATTGGTGGAGCTCAGGGAAATAATTCAATTTCTCCATCAGAAAAATAGCACCTTCCCCCTAGAAGAGTTATGAGTCTAGAGTTTCCATGAAAAAGAGACAACATACAAAAATTAAATTTTTTGAGGAGAGTTGAAAATGGATCTCTTTCCCAAGCTTTGGGCAGGGGGAAGGTAAACCTACAGTGAGCAGAATAGACCCCAGGAACAGAATGCCAGGTGGTCTCCATGAGCTATGTATGTTAGATAGTCTTATGGTTTCAGTCATGGCACCCAAGGACATACTTACTTTTCTCATCCCCAAACTGATGGGCACAGCTCTGCTTCAGACCTGTGTGGACTGCTTTCAACTTAGTTTCATGACTTATTTTGGGAAGTCAAACCCAACAGGCATGGCCATTTCTGGCCTTCCTGCTCATCCAAATCTGTAAATACTCCTTTAGCCAAAGTGTGTCGGATGACTGAGCTTAAAATAAATAGATATTATATGCCAGGATCTCTCCTAGATGTTGAAGTTGAATGGTAATCCCTCACACACAGGGAGAGTGAGAGCATCTAGTCAGTAATGATACAGTCTACCACAGCTCATCATTGGCCAAACCCAAGGGAACCAAGATGCAGAGGGGGTTCCTAACATGGCTGGGTACAGCACAACACAGGAGAAGACCATTTTGCAACTCTTCAACCTCTGGCTTGTGCAACCTGTCATATTGCTCAGGTTTCTAACATTCATGCATTATACTATGTAATCACACATATGTCTGCAGTTAAAAAAAACCTTCAACTTTGCTTTTTCATGTTTCAAAGGCTACTGATGTTGACCTAGTTTATCATTTTATTAGCGGAGAGAAATCTCAGTTTTCTAAAATTATTCCTATAAAGGTGCATTTTACCAATGTTTGAGAAACCACTGCAGTACTAAAAGGAGCTGTTTCATGCATGCAGCATCAATAAAAGAAACATGTTTGCCCTGAAAAAAAATTGAACATGCAGACACATGCAGGGATATCTGCTATACTTTATCTCCAACTGTCTCTTCCTTTTTTTCTTTTAAAGCCTACACTTTTTCAGAAATTTTACATTGTATTCCACTATCAGAATAATTTTTGCTGTATATTTAATTTGGGATAGCTTTGAGTTGTTTGATATAATCTATATTATAAACCAAATAATAACAATTATTTGAACTCTACCCTTAATTATTGCAATGTCTCATGCCAGATTAAAAATAAATATACTTTTGTTCTGAAAACACTGTAATATTTCCCAAGGTGGTTACAATAATTTACATTCCTGTATTTTTCTTTCATTGATTTTTGTTTCTGAATTATTTTACAATACATATATATCATTTATATTTATGCTTGACAAATATAATACATATAAGTATAAATACATATATATTATACATATAAGTACATATATATTGCATAACATAATATAAAATAAAGGTCATTTAAGTAAATTATTTTTTTTAGGAAGGATGTAATTTTGCAAGGCTGTTTGTCGAATCTATTGTTTGTCTAATCTATTGAATAGATTAGAGCCTGGGCTATAGTCCTTACCATGTTGATCTGTTTCTGACATACATATACCTCCATTCTGCAACTCTGTGTTCCAATTAAAAGCTGGATGCTTACCAGGATCCTCTTTCCTTATAAAATCTAGTATTCTAGTTTTAGAATCTTTGTTTTATGACACTACAGCATTTTTCTTAGCTTCTCATTCATTAACTTACAGGTTTTAAAAAGGACAGTTCTCCAGGGGCAAGGGACACTCAATATTAATCTCACTTTCTATTCTAGACACCATAAATCCTGTTGGCATGGTAACTCTCTAATGCCTTTAAATGTATGTGATTCAATCTAACATGTCTTTAGTTTCTCATGTTGCTTATAATGGAAATATTGGGCTGAAAATAAGCAAATCCCCTGTTTCTTGATGAGAATGTGAACTTTTCATCTTTGGTTTTTTTGGGCCACACCCTGTGAGGCTCAGGGGTTACTCCTGGCTATGCGCTCAGAAGTTGCTCCTGGCTTCTTGGGGGACCATATGGGACGCCGGGGGATCGAACCGCGGTCCGTCCTAGGTTAGCGCAGGCAAGGCAGGCACCTTACCTCCAGCGCCACCGCCCGGCCCCGAACTTTTCATCTTTTTGTCACATTCAAAGGACCTTGCTTACACCATATCTGTTAAAAATTAAAATTACAAGAAGTGGGGTGTTTTTAAATGTGTACTTTTACAAGTATAAACTATGTTTTAGAATAAAGCAATAACCTATAAATTAGATAATTCACAAAATACTAATAAGTATATTTTGTATATCTCCTGAAAATGAGGTAATTTAAGAAAAAAGAAAACATGAATTAACTAGGAAGATGCTTTGATACATTGTCTTTTAGATAAATGTATCATAAGTAGCATGAAAAATACCATGGCACCATAAAAACTTTTATTGAGAACAGTTAAGATGATAATTTTCCAAATGTTTGTGTCTCTGTGCATAAATGATTAGCTGGATATGGGGCTGAAAAAATCTATTATGAAATTATCAGCATTTGTTTCAGCACATTAAAATGAAAAGTATGAATTGGAATGTTGAAATTATACTATATTTTAAGGATACAGGTAGTTAGGTTCAATGTACATTCAGTTTAATGGACCAAATTTCTACATGCATAAATATTACAATAATTGCAAATAAATACATATATAAATAATGTCCATGATAATTTTAAAAGTTTGAGAATACAGAATAACTTTGTTTTATGTTTTGAGGTCATATCCAGGAGTTATCAGGAATCACATCTGGAGAGCTCAGTGTACCATATGGGGATGGAACCTGGGTCGGCTGCATACAAATCAAGCTTCTTACCTACTTACTATTTCTCCAGCTCCACAAAATAGCTTTTAAAACTCTTAGAAATCATGCATAAAAATATTCTATCCTGGTCATTGAAATAATTAACATACCTAGGATAATTTATTTCCTTAAAAACTTAGGATTTCCTTAATTCATTCAATTATAGTTTGTCACGTGATAATTATCTGCACAAGGTGTTGAGGTATTAAGGCATATCTGGGAATAAAATTTCATGTTAATTTATTTTATACAAATAACAAATACCAACAAGAATGCGATGGTATTTCCACCAAATTTATTTGTTCTTTATTAATTTTTATTGATTGAGGCCACATGATATATAGTACTGTTAATGTTTGCTCGTTTTCATAATTCCAACCCCACATCCATCACCAGTGTACCTCCCTCCCTTCCCTCAAGACTTCAGTGTTCCCCTCTTGCAATATTGTCTCAAACTCAGTTGTGTGGATGAATTCCCCCACTGTGTTGCCTCTGAACTTTTGTTGTTATCTTGCTATATATCTTTAAGTCCCACATATGAGGAAGAGCATTCTAAATCTTTCCATTTCCTTCTGCCCAACTTAGTAGATCCTCTAATTCCATACATGTCATGGCAAACTGCATCCTTTTTTCTTTCTTTCTTAGTATATTCTGCTGCCTACTATTTCATTATAGTTCTTATAGAGCAAGGGGCTGAACCATTCATTCATATTTACTTTCACCAAATTTAATGAAATACTAGTAAATAAAAGAAATATTCAGATAACTGGGAGTTGAAAATTAAATTCCACTTTACACATGGTGGGGAGAAATCTCTGCTTTCCCTACCTCCATTTTCTATTATATCTAATTTATTATCTACAGTAAAAATAAAAATAATACACAAAACACTTGTATCAATTTGGCAGATTTCAAGTTACAGTTCTACAAAATCAAAGAAACAGATGACATTGTATACCCTATGTTCATTCCTGACTTCTGTAGAAGCTGTCTTGTACGTAAGCTGTAAGCTATTTAGTTTGACACACATTCTCCATATTGCAATGGAATATGTTTAACTCAGGCAATTGCCTACTTGTGGTTACTCTGCATTCAGAAATATTGCCACCATTGACTAGATGCCTACCTAGTCCATTGCCTCTTATTACTCGCCTCCATTAAAAGGCGATTTCTAATGTTTGATGGAATCACAGAATCTTGCTGTGGAGAAAATGGCCAGTGACCTTGTAATTCCAGAGTGTCCAGTAACTCTAAGGAGAACTGGATAAATTGCATTTGGTGGGTTGCTTGACAGACAATTTTCACAAAGGATGTCATGAGCTATGGTGAAATAATGTGTCTATTTGTGGCAGGCACCCTTAAATTAAAAACACCCCTGTGCTCTAGTCTCAGTAAGGTCATACAGGAAATAAGACAGAAATTTAATGAAATAGCTCTCTTGGTCTTTTAATATACATTCCCCAAAGCACGCTAAAAAAATCGAAACTCCTGAAGACAAGCTTTTTTACTTTATGAGTAAAATTATTTTTCATAGAATAAACTATATGTCTAACTATACTAAAATAAAAAACGGATTTATTTTTATTATAAAAGAAAAATCAATTTAATATATATACAATCAAATAAAAGTATTAAAATAATGAAACATTCCAGAGATAACTTAATAACTTCCATGTGACTATGTACATGATTTATATGTACATTATTTAATATACATTATTTATATTATGTGCATATATTACTTCTAATAAGATAATGTGCGAATCTGCTTTTCACTTGGGTGCATGAGAAAAAATGTTTGGGTCATATACAGTGGAGCTCAGGGCTTAGTCTTGGCTCCTATACTCAGGGACCACTCTAGAGCTGCTAAGGAGACCAGGGAACCACATGCAGTGCCAATAATTGAGCCCCATGGAGTCAGCAGCATGCAACACATGTTCCTTAAGAGCTCCTTAATCCCTGTACTATTTTACTGTATCCTGAATCAGTTTTTATTATTGTTCAATTTATAGTGTATGGAGAGATAGGATTGTGACTCAGTAGTAGAACATGCACTTAACATGTATAAGACCTGTGTTTGATCCCTAGCATAGCAACAAATAAAAGCTACACCAACTAATCAACCCACCAACCAAAAGATATTTTGAATAACAAGTCAATGGGAACATTTTAGAATAATTGATGAATGCTTATCACTATTTATATTCATTATATTTATATAATATAAATATATTATATACATTACATTTATTTTATCATTCATTTGGTTATGAGAATTTTCATTTTTTTCACCTTTTTATTCACCCCTTTCTTTTATTTCTAGCTTATTTTGACAATAATTCACATACTATTCAATTATTATTGGCTTAATGTGTGTTCCATGCATCATGATTCTTTTGTCCAATAAGTAGGTAGGTGATGGACCAAAGAATATGGGTTATGACACAAAGACAGCTGGATCAATAGGAGAGTAGTAAAAATGCTTTATTCTTTTCATCACTTTCCCTCTAAATGTTCATTGTGATCTAGTTCCTTTTTTTTTTGCTTTCTTTTTTTTCATTTTTTCTTTATTTAAACATATTGATTACAAATATGATTGTGATTAGGTTTCAATCATGTAAACACCACCCACCTTCACCAGTGCAACATTCCCACCACCAATGTCCCAAATCTCCCTCCATCCCACTCCACCCTTACCTGTATGCCAGACAGACTTTCCAGTTACGTCATTCATTCACATGATTATGGTAGTTCTCTGTGTAGTTATTTCTATAACTGCACTCACCACTTTTTGTGGTGAGATTCATGAAGTGAGCTAGAAGTTCAAGCCCTCCTCTCATTATCTCTGAGGATTGTTGCAAAAAAAACTTTTATTTTTATTAAAAGCATAGAGGAGTGAAAATATTCTGCATCTTTCTCTCTCTCCTTCTGACTTATTTCACTCAGCATGATAGATTTTATGTACATCCATGTATAGGAAAATTTCATGACTTCATTTCTCCTGAAGGCTGCATAATATTACATTGTGTGTATATACCACAGTTTCTTTAGCCATTCGTCTGTTGAAGGGCATCTTGGTTGTTTACAGAGCCTGGCTATTGTGAATAGTGCTGCAATAAATATAGGTGTGAGGAAGGGGTTTTTGTGTTGTATTCTTGTGTTCTTACGGTATATCCCTAGGAGTGGAATAGCTGGGTCGAATGGGAGCTCAATTTCCAGATATTGAAGGAATCTCCATATCACTTTTCATAGAGGTTGGACTAGATGGCATTCCCACCAGCAGTGGATAAGAGTTCCTTTCTCTCCACATCCCCACCAGCACTGATTGTTCTCATTCTTTGTGATGTATGCCAATCTCTGTGATGTGAGATGATATCTCATCATTGTTTTGATTTGCATCTCCCTGATGATTAGTGATGAGGAGCATTTTTTCATATGCCTTTTGGCTATTTGTATTTCTTTTTTTTATCAAAGTGTCTGTTCATTTCTTCTCCCCATTTTTGATGGAATTAGATGTTTTTTTCTTGTAAAGTTCTGTCAGTGCCCTGTATATTTTGGATACTAGCTCCTTATCTGATGGGTGTTGGGTGAATAGTTTCTCCCACTCAGTGGGTGGCTCTCGTGTCCTGGGCACTATGTCTATTGAGGTGCAGAACCTTCTCAGCTTAATGTATTCCCATCTGTTTTTCTCTGCTTCCACTTGTTTGGAAAGTGCAGTTTCCTCCTTGAAGATGCCTTTAGTATCAATGTCAAGGAGTGTTTTTACCAACGTGTTGTTCTATATACCTTATGGTATCCAGTCTGATATTAAGGACTTTAAACTATTTGGATTTTACCTTCGTGCATGATGTTAACTGTGGGTCTATTTTCACTTTTTTGCAAGTGGCTAACCAGTTCTGCCAGCACCACTTGTTTAAGAGGTTTTTCCCTGCTCCACTTAGGATTTCTTCATCCTTTGTCAAAAATTAGGTGACTTTATGTCTGGGGAACATTTTCTGAGAACTCAAGCCTATTCCACTGATCTGAGGGTCTGTCCTTATTTCAGTGCCATGCTATTTTGATAACTATTGCTTTGTAGAACAGTTTAAAGTTGGGGAAATAATGCCTCCCATTTTTTTTTCCCTAGGAGTGCTTTAGCTATTCAAGGGTGTTTATTGTTCCAGATGAATTTCAGAAGTGTTTGATCCACTTCTTTGAAGAATTTCATGAGTATTTTTAAGGGGATAGCATTAAATCTGTATAATGCTTTGGGGAGTATTGCCATTTTAATGATGTTAATCCTGCCAATCTATGATCATGGTATGTGTTTCCATTTTCATGTGTTCTCTGTTATTTCTTGGAGCAAGGCTTTTAGTTTTCTTTGTAAAGGTCCTTCACATCCTTGGTCAAAATTGACTCCAAGATATTTGAGTTTGTGTGGCACTAATATGAACGGAATTGCCTTCTTGACGTCCATTTTTTTCTTATCATTATTGGTGTATAAAAAGGCCATTGATTTCTGTAAGGTGATTTTGTAGCCTGCCACCGTGCTATATGTCTATTGTTTCTAGAAACTTTTTGGTACAGTGTTTGGGGTTTTCTAAGTAGAGTATCATGTCATTTTCAAACAGTGAGAGCTTTACTTCTTCCTTTCCTATTTGGATTCCCTTGATATCTTTTTCTTGCCTGACCGCTATAGCAAGCAATTCCAGTAGTATGTTGAAGAGTAGTGGTGAGAGCTGACAGCCATGTCTTGCACCCAAATTTAGAGGAAAGGTTTTAAGTTTTTCTCCGTTGAGGATATTTGCCATTGGCTTGTGGTAGATGGCTTCAAATAGATTAGAAAGGTTCCTTCCATTCCCATCTTGCTAAGAGTTTTGATCAAGAATGGGTGTTGGACATAATCAAATGCTTTCTCTGCATCTATTGATATGATCGCGTGATTTTTATTTTTCTAGTTGTAGATGTTGTGTATGATGTTGATAGATTTATGGATGTAAAATGATCCTTGCATTCCTGGATGAAACCTACTTGGTCATAGGATTTGATCTTCTTGATGATGCATTGGATCCTATTTGCAGGATTTTGTTCAAGATCATTGCATCTGCATACATCAGGTATATTGGTCTGTAATTTTCTTTTTTCGTAGCATCTTTGTCTGGTTTTGGTATCAAGGTGATGTTGGCTTCATAAAAGCTGTTTGGGACCATTCCCATTTTTTCAATTTCATGGAAGAGTCTTGCCAGGATTGGTAGTAGTTCCTCTTGGAAAGTTTGAAAGAATTCATTAGTGAATCCATCTGTGCCTGGGCTTTTGTTTTTGTGCAGATATTTGATTACCATTTTGATTTCATCAATGGTGATGGGGGTGTTTAGATATGCTACATCCTCTTTCTTCAACCGTGGAAGATTATAATAGTCCAAAAATTTATCTATTTCTTCCAGGTTCTCATTTTTAGTGGCATAGAGTTTCTCAAAGTAGTTTCTGATTACCCTTTGAAACTCTGCCTTATCAGTAGTTATCTCTCCTTTTTCATTGCTAATATGAGTTATCAAGTTTCTCTCTCTCTTTCTTTGTTAGTTTTGCCAGTGGTCTATCAATCTTGTTTATTTTTTCAAAGAACTAACTTCTGCTTTCATTGATCTTTTGTATTGCTTTTTCCATTTCCACTTCGTTGATTTCTGCTCTCAGCTTTGTTATTTCCTTCTGTCTCCCTATTTTTGGGTCCTTTTGTTGAGCACTTTCTAGTTCTATTAGCTGTGTTATTAAGCTACTCAGGTAAGCTCCTTCTTCCTTCCTGATGTGTGCTTGCAAAGCTATAAATTTTCCTATCATTACTGCTTTTGCTGTGTCCCATTAGTTCCGATAGTTTGTGTCTTTATTGTCATTTGTTTCCAGAAACCTTTAGATTTTCTCCTTGATTTCATCTTCAACCCACTGGTTATTGGGTATGAGGCTGTTTAACTTCCAGGTGTTAAAGTTTTTCTTCTGAGTCCCTTTGGAATTCACAAATAATTTCAGAGCCTTGTGGTCAGCGAAGGTAGTCTGCAAAATTTCTATCCGCTTGATATTATGGAGGTATGTTTTATGTGCCAGCATGTAGTCTATCCTGCAGAATGTCCCATGTACATTGGAGAAGAATGTGTATCCAGGTATCTGGGGATGGAGTGCCCTATATATATCCACTAGGCCTCTTTCTTCCATTTCTCTCCTCAGGTCTAGTATATTCTTGTTGGGTTTCAGTCTGGTTGACCTATCCAGTGTTGACAAAGCCGTGTTGAGGTCCCCCACAATTATTGTGTTGTTATTGATATTATTTTTCAGATTTGTCAACAGTTGTATTAAATATTTTGTTGGCCCCTTATTCGCTGCATATATGTTTAGGATTGTTATTTCTTCCTGCTCTACATACCCCTTGATTAATATAAAATGTCCATCTTTGTCCCTTAAAACCTTCCTGAGTATAAAGTTTGCATTATCTGATATTAGTATGGCCACTCCAGCTTTTTTATGGGTGTTGTTTGCTTGGATAATTTTTCGCCAGCCTTTTATTTTGAGTTTATGTTTGTTCTGACTATTCAGGTGCGTTTCTTGTAGGCAGCAGAAGGATAGATTGAGTTTTTTGATGCATTTAGCCACTCTGTGTATCTTAACTGGTGCATTTAGTCCATTGACGTTGAGAGAAAGAATTGTCCTGGGATTTAATGCCATCTTTATATCGAAATTTGGTGTGTCTTTTGGTTAGTCTTGTCTTAAATTAGGTCTTTCAGTTTTTCCCTTAAGACTGGTTTTGAGTTTGTAAAGTTCTGAGCTGTTTTTTTGTCTATGAAACCATGTATTCTTCTGTTAAACCTGAAAGTAAGTTTTGCTGGGTACAGTATTCTCGGTGAAGCATTCATTTCTTTTAGTCTTGTCCCAATATCCCACCACTGCTTTCTGGCCTTGAGTGTTTCTGGTGACAGGTTTGCTGTAAGTCTCAAGGATGCTTGCTTGAACATAATTTCCCTTTTGATCTTGCTGTTTTCAGAATTCTGTCTCTATCTGTGGGATTCGTCACTGTGACTAGGATTTGTCTTGGGGTATTTTTTCTGGGTTCTCTTTTATTTGGTACTTTTCGAGCGTGCAGGATTTGATCACATATATTCTTTAGCTCTGGATGTTTCTCTTTAATGATATTCTGGACCATTGATTTTTCCTGGAAATTTTCTTCCTGGGTCTCTGGGACTCCAATGATTCTTAAGTTGTTTCTGTTGAGCTTATCATAAACTTCTATTTTCATCTGTTCCCATTCTTTGACTAATTTTTCCATTGTCTGTTCATTTGCTTTAAGTTTTTTTCCAATCTCTCCTGCTGTATGGAATTATTATTTATCTCATCTTCCACAGCACCAATTCTATTCTCAGCTTCTGATACTCTGTCCCAGAGCTTATTCATTTTGTCATTCACTTCGTTTAGTGAATTTTTCAGGCCTGTTCATTGACATGTTATTTTAGTTTGGAGTTTTGTGATTTCTGTCTTCATATTTTCTTGGCTCTTATTAGTGTTCTGTTCAACTCGATCCATGGTTTCTTTGAGTTCATTGAGCATCTTCCATATTTCTAGTCTAAAGTCCTTATCTGAGAGGTTGATTAGTTGGTTGATCATTATCTGGTCATCAGAATTGTCATCTTCATTCTCTATGTCTGGTTCTGGTCTGCCTTATATCCCCATTGTCACACTTGTATTATAGGTTTTTCTACGTGTTGTGGTGGTTTTCATTGGCTAAATGATGCAGTCACCACACTCCTCTGGCTCTGCCCTTTCTGGATGGGTCGACTTGCCTCCAAGGGAGGGGAGTCCTCCATGGATGAAGCCTCACACAGGATCAAATCTTAGGCCCGAGCACACAGCAGAGAAGACAGTCTGGAGAGAAATGCTGATCTTCAGTGATCCAGCACAGTTCTTAGTATGATTTTTTTTTTTTTTGCGATGGTGTTCTTTTCTTAGAAAGAGCTAATGGCCACGTAGCGAAGCAGAGCCAAAGTGCTCTGCTGGAGCCTCTTTTTGGCCCTCTCCCAAGAGGTTCACGCAACAGGATAATAGACAGACACACACAGGCAGCACTCACAATTTTTCACAGTCGGTTCCCACTGGGCAGGTGTAGTTTTGTCGAATTTTTCCATTTCTTAAGGTTCTCATGGTTAGTAGCATAAAGTTTCTCAAAGTAATCTCTGTTTACCCTTTAGATCTCTGCAATATCTGTTGTGATCTCCCCCTTTTCATTTCTAATATGGGTTATCAGGTTTCTCTTTCTCTCTTTCTTTGTAAGTTTTGCCAAAGATATCTCAATCTTTTTTATTTTTTCAAAGAACCAACTTCTGCTTTCATTGATCTTTCGGATTGTTTTTTGGTTTTCCACTTCATTGAATTCTGCTTTCAGCTTTGTTATTTCCTTCTGTCTCCCTATTTTTGGTTCCTTTTGTTGGTCATTTTCTAATTCTATGAACTGCGTCATTAAGTTATTCAGGTATGCCCCTTCTTCCTTTCTGATGTGTGCTTGTAGAGCTATAAAATTTCCTCTCGGGAGCACTTTTGTTGTGTCCCATAGATTCTTGCAGTTTGTGTCTTCATTGTCATTTGTTTCCAGAAAAGTTTAATTTCCTGTTTGTTTTTATTTATCTCTGACCCATCGGTTGTTCAGTAGCAGGGTGTTTACTTTCCAATTGTTAAAGTTTTTCTTTTGTGTGCCTTTGTAGTTCACATCTATTTTCAGAGCCTTGTGGTCAGCAAAGGTAGCCTGCAAGATTTCTATCCTCTTGATTTTTTGGATGTATGTTTTATGTGTCAGCATGTAGTCTATCCTGGAGAATGACCCATGTTCATTGGAAAAAAATGTGCATCCAGGTTTTTTGGGATGGAGTGTCCCATATATATCTACTACTCCTCTTTCTTCCATTACTCTTTTCAGGGCTAGTATGTTTTTGTTGGGTTTCAGTCTGGTTGATCTATCAAGTGTTGATAGGGCCGTGTTGAGGTCTCCCAAATTATTGTGCTGTTATTGATGTCTTCTTTCAGAGTTGTCAGTAACTGTATTAGATAATTTGCTGGTCTCTCATTAGGTGCATATATGTTTAATAGTTTGATTTCTTCCTGTTGCACATATTCCTTGATTAGTATATAGTGCCCATCTTTGTCCCTTACCACTTTTCTGAGTATAAAGTTGGTGTCATCAGATATTAATATGGCCACCCCAGATTTTTTAAGGGTGTTGTTTGCTTGGGTGATATTTTTCCAGCCTTTGATTTTGAATCTATGTTTGTTCTTACTATTCAGATGTGTTTGTTGTAGGCAGTAGAAGGTTGGATTCATCTTTTTGACCCATTTTGCCACTCTTTGTCTTTTAATTGGTGAATTTAGTCCATTGACATTGAGGGAGATGATTGTCATAGGATTTAATGTCATCTTTGTAAATAAATTTGCTGTGTTTGTTGATCTCTCTTGTCTTAGAGTAGACCTGTCAGTTTTTTCTTTAAGGCTGGTTTATCATCTGTGAAGTTTCTGAGCTGTTGTTTATCCATGAAACTATGTATCCTTCATTCAAACCTAATGTGAATCAGGCTGGGTGCAGTATTCTCAGTGAGGCATTCATTTCGTTCAGTCTTGTCACAATATCCCACCACTGTTTTCTGGCCTTGAGAGTTTCTTGTGACATGTCTGCTGTAAGTCTTAGGGATGCTTCTTTTAATGTAATTTCCCTTTTTGATCTTTCTGCTTTCAGTATTTTATCTGTGAGATTTGTTATTTAGTTTTTTTATTCTACAACTAGACACTTTTCCCAAGGTTTTTGAGGCGTTCATGACCCAGTAAACAAATTCTGTGTTTGACAGGAAAAACAAAAATACAGAATCTGGAAGGATTTTACAGTTTATATGATTAAGAGTTGGTGGTTATTTTTAGTATTTTATCACTTCTGATACAATTCTTCAGTGATTTTATGATATAAATAATAAAATTAGAGCCCCTTTGGCCTAGAAAAAGCATAATTTTTAACTAGCTTTACAGCATCTATAATGTTTAATAAGCATAGTAGTATAATTTATCTAATGTAAAACTATTACACAGCTATTTTCCTACTTAAAATATTTCTCACAGAGGAACTAACTAAATAGTCATTGTATAAGCTGATTTCTTTGTGACAAATTTCCAGGAAAATTCTGGTATATACTTACAGTCAATTTGTCTGAGAAGATGTTCTAATAAACATTTTAGAAAGCTCTTTGTGAGGTAAAGAGGGATTTATTTTAGACAAAGAACAAGATTATGTCCTATACTATTGATTTAAAAAATGTCACCTGGCACCTTATATGATCCCCCAGGAACTACCATGAGTGATATCTGTGCACAGAAAATCAAAACAAACAAAAAATAACATCCCCCAAATTTAAAAATAATAATAGGCTAACACCCAAACTGCTGTGGATTCTACTTATTCTGTTCCACCTATGACTCCCTAGCACAGTCTGGCTAGACCCCAAGGCCAATGTGTCCTACTGGAAGTTTTTGGACACTCTGCATAGCCTGGTACCATTGAACACAAAGGAGATGAAGAAAATATATAGAAAATTTGCAAAGCAAATGCTGTGCTGATAAGTATGCAAACTGTGGGAAAAAAACTTAAAGAAATAAGCTTTGGGTATAAAGTATTACTAAATTTTGAGAAATGTGCTATATGACAGATATGGTTTTCAGGAAAGTAGAAATAGATGAGATAGAGTGGAGACATTCTCACAGTTTTGGTGAAGGATTGATTGACTCAATGGACAATAGCAGCAGAGGTCCAAAGGACAGAAGAGATGTTGTATCTGCTCAAAGTATCTTTAAAAGATTTGGATAATGACAAAAGAACCAAACTACAACTTAGCCATAATATAATATGTAGTGAAGAGTTGTGCAGAAGTATAGAATAGTGAGTTGTGTGTATGCATCAATGTATCAAACAAATGGCTTCAGCAATTGTACAAAGATATAGTCTGTCTGAATGTCATGAAAAAAGAATTACTTATTGAAGGAGACTACTATAAAAATGATAAAGACTGTGACTACTGTAGTCAATATTCTTTTTATTAATGTATTCATTTTTGAGCCACACAAGGCTGTTTGCATGAGTTACTACTGGTTCTGTGCTTGGAGATGATCTGGAAAGGACCTTTCTTGGTGTACTTTATCTTCAATCTTGGAAGTCAAGATTCTTGAAGTTTATATGGATGATGATTGCATGAAATGTGTTCTGTGTGAAATTTAGTTCACATTTAAATGAATTTATGGACATACTTTTGTGGTAAAATAGCTTCCTGGCAAAATAAATGAGATGTGTTTGTATAGTTTGATCTGAAGGAATGCCACAGTATTGCTAATAATTTAAAGGATTCTCCTATAGAATGCTAAGGCAAGCAAATCATGAATAAATTGACTAAAAGTTTAAAATTGAACCAAAATGATTATGCATTTATCAACCTGGATAAAATATTTAACACACAGTGTCACAAATGTAATCCTTTCCAAAGCCTATATCCATGCCAATATGGTTGTTTTTGTTTTATTTGATGTGTGCCAGGACATCCCGTTTTATGTGAGGTGATATCTCATTTTGTTTTGCATTTCCATGATGAAAAATATTCTTTAATATGGCTTTAATATGTCTTCTTTAAACATGCAATATTACAAATAAATATACAATATAAAATATACAAATAAACATACAAATTTTTAATAGCTACAAATAAGACACATCTTCATCTTTACACCCCATTTTGATGGGGTTGATTGTTTTCTTAAGGTTTACAAGTGCTTTATATATCTTGGATACTTATCCTTTGTTAGATAGTGGGCAATTAGTTTCACACTTTCAGTGGACTATCTTTTTATTCTAGTCATTATTTCTATGTGGTTTAGAAGTATCTTAATTTAATGGAATCTCAATTGTTTATCTTCAGTTTAGTTTAGTTGATCAATGGCATTGAATCAGTGAAGATGTTTATAGATTCATTGTCAGGACAAGTACTACCTGAATTTCTCAGTATAATTCTTGGCTTCAAGTAAGATAGAGAAGTATTTAATCAATCTTAAATCACCTTTGTTTGTTGCACGAAGGGGCATGAGTTCAATTTTCATGTAGGACTGACTCTTTTTCCCCAAAATTATTTATTGAAGATGCTTTTCTTATTCAGCTTAGATTATTTTCTCCTTTGTTGAAGAATAACTTCCCTTATATGTAAGAATCTATCTCTGGGATCTTAATTCTATACATTAGTCTGAGATTCTGTTTTTATTTAAATGCCACCCTGTCTTGATTATTATAGCTTTTTATTATAATTTAAAGTTGTGGAGAGAAAATTATCACATATTGCCTATGATTGTTTTGACTATTACTGGGGGTCTCTACTACTCCATCTATATTTCAACAATGCTTGGTTTATGATAGGAATGTTGACTGATTTGACCTGCTTAAAAATAATATAGGCATATCTCAAAAATAATAATTTGAGCATTATGTGATCTAGAAATTCTACGTTTTTGTCATCTACTACAAGGGTCTAAAAACACTATTTCAAAACAGACATTTGCACTCCTATGCTCATTGTAAAGTTGTTTACTATAGCTCATATGTAGAAATAACCTGAGTGTCTAAGAACAAATCATTTGATAAAATAAGAGTTGAATATAGGCACAATTGAATACTCTTTTCTCGAAGAAATAATAAAATTCTGCAATTTATAGTTATGTGGATGGAACTAGAAGGTATCATGATGAGTGAAATCAGTGAGGAGAGGTACATATATAGAATGATCTCCCTTTATGCGATATGTAAAGAAAAATAGTAACATATCCACAAATAACAAAAGGCAACAAGTTTCAGATAATTAATCTAGAGTAATAAGCTTATCTGGGGGCAGAGATGAATGGAAGGTATCTTTGGCACATTGATGCAAAAAATAAAAATATATTAAAAAAATGAAAAAATGGTGCTGGTAGTAGTATTGAAGTAATATATACATGATATAGCAGTATTGAAAATCATGGTGCTTCAAAAATTAAATTAAATAAATTATTTCTTTAAAACACAGGTAAAATGGACACCTTATTTATGTTCAGTAGCATGCTGCCATAGATATATTGTGACCCTCTTCCCAAATTCATGTGTTGAGGTCATACTTACAATTTTTCAAATTTTGCTCTTATTAGGTAATTGAATCATTGCAGGTATATTTAAAATGAAGTCATATTGGCCTTGGAATGGGGATCCTAATAAAATAAAATTATTTCTTTTAAATGAGGAAAATTTATACACGTATGATTAAAGATAATGTCAGAGATCAGGAGGAGTCACTGACACACTACGGAGCTCCAGATTGGGAGCATAAAATCTAAAAGAGAAAGTGGAACTTAGCAACTGTCATTATCCTCAAAAAAAGGAACTCTAGGAACACCTGGAACTTCCAGCCTTTTAAAACCCAAATGAGACAATATATTTCTATTGTCTGTTATATTCTCTGATGGAAATAAAACCAGTCAATAAATTCAGATATTAATGTTCATTTTCAAAAACTCTGAAAATATTTAGACAAAAACTTAAAACCCATTATTTGCAAAAGTAGTTGAAAACAGATTTATACTCAAAGTATGTGTCTGCATGATTATACAATAGAAGTAGAATAAAATACATGTGAAATGGCAAAAGTGGAAATTGATACAAAATGATTAAAATACATTTAAAATGTCTTAACTATAACATCAAACCAGTCTAAATTATGCTTTCTTACGATGTTTCTTTAAACAAAAAGCAATTTTCAATAAGGGGTAGAAATGCAAATAACTCTCACTGGGAGCAAAGCTTGAGGTACAGAAACATAGTTTATCATTAATTGGTTTTACCATTAGTCTCTTGATTTTTTTTCTGGTTCAAAACAGCAAGATATTCCACCCAAAGGTTTAAATTTAGATAAAAATGTCTTTAGACTATCACAAGTAGAGCCATGTAATTTAAAATTTCCCTTTATGCTTAAAGACTAATGGAATTGGTATGTGAATTATTATTAAAATATCTTTCAAGTTCAAGTCATTTCTCAGCAAGTCATTCAGAATGCACGTTGTTATCCTTTAACCAGCTTTCATTTGTACTTTAAGGGTCAGTGACTGAAATGTAGGATGCCCTGTGAGTCAGAGTGACTTCAATCTAAAGGACGGGGAGGAAGCGAAATTGCTCGCCAAGCAACTCTTTATCTTAATTAGCCATTAGAACAGCCAGAGTTTGCTTCAGTGCCTAAAAAGTAATACAGATGCATACTTATGAGAAGCCTTTATTGTACTATCCAATACAGATTATTTTCCATAGGTCAGTTGACATATGGTGAGAAAAATAAGCCCTTTTTCTTGATTGGAATATATTAAGTATGAATATAGAAGAGAGAAGCATGCATATTTACATCATAAGAGAACAGACATACTTTGAAATATACAACATTGAGCCTGACTTAAAATTCTAGACCACAGTGTTTAAATGGCAATTGTTACAGGCAATTCATCTTTGTGTGCAAGAAAAGATATTCTTGCATTTATTTCCCATGAAAAGTGGCTGGCACCACAATTTTTTATAGGCATTTTTTTTCTCACTGTGGAAAAGAGGAGTTTCTGAATTTCTTCTAAACATGTATTTCCTGTGCATCATTATGTGAAACAATGCCACAGTAAAACCACAAATTATTCTATGAGGTTTTCTAAATGAATTCGTTTGACTGAGGTGATTTGATGCTGAACTCAATTGCCTTGGCTAGGGTAACTATCTACTATCTTGAACATACTGTTTAAAAATATTATATTCTATGTACTTTGTTCAAATTTGACTTTTCATTGCATGTGTCTATGGGTCTTTGCTTGCGACTCTTAAACTCTGCTGATGGTAGTTACTTTAAGACCAATGATTAACAACAGAGGTAGAGAACTTAAAAGGAAAGTTACTTAGTGACTCTTCAAGACTTTACTGACACTACATAATATGCATATTTCATGATGCATCTTCTGCATTCATTACGCATGTAACAACTATGTTAGATCTTCTGGTTGGTATAAGGAATTATTTCAAAAATTAATAAAAATGTCTGATGATATATGTTACAAATTGCATCCCCATGAAACTATTTGCAAATTTCTTCTCCAATGTCATTCTAGCATTCAAAACTTTTGCTTTGGACAGAGAGCTATCTTATTGTCTTTTTCATATTGCCTCACTAGGTCAACATTTTTCTATAATATATGATAAATATATAAATATATAAGCTATAATATAGTGACTATATTGATGTGTTTCACTTAGAATTTCTAGTTCCACCTAAACACTGTTTTCTTTTTTTATATTTTATTTAAATACCTAATTACATATATGATTGTGTTTGAGTTTCAGTTATGTAAAGAACACCACCCATCACCAATGCAACATTCCCATTACCCATGTCCCAAATATCCCTCCTCCCTACCCAACCCCTGCCTGTACTCTAGACAGGCTTTCTATTTCCCTCATACATTCTCAATATTAGGATAGTTCAAAATGTAGTTATTTAACTAAACTCATCCCTGTTTGTGGTGAGCTTCATGAGGTGAGCTGTAACTTTTAGCCCTTCTCTCTTTTGTGTCTAAAAATTATTATTGCAAGAATGTCTTTCATTTTTTCTTAAAACCCATGAGACCATTCTGCATTTCTCTCTCTTTGACTTATTTCACTCAGCATAATAGATTCCATGTACAACATGTATAGGAAAATTTCATGACTTCATCTCTCCTGACAGCTGCATAATATTCCATTGTGTATATGTACCACAGTTTCTTTAGCCATTCGTCTGTTGAAGGGCATCTGGGTTGTTTCCAGAGTCTTGCTATGGTAAATAGTGCTGCGATGAATATAGGTGTAAGGAAGGGGTTTTTGTATTGTATTTTTGTGTTCCTAGGGTATATTCCTAGGAGTGGTATAGCTGGGTCGTATGGGAGCTTGATTTCCAGTTTTTGGAGGAATCTTCATATTTAAACACTGTTTTCTATACACCTGGATAAAGTAGATGAATTCAGATCATAGGCTTATCCCTGTATAAAGTACATAGAATACAGACTAATCCAATTAAAAACCCCAAAAAGATAGTATGTTAATAATATCCAGAGACATTAGATACAATGAGCAGGAGGACCAGTCCATGGTAGGAAGCTTGTTCCAAATAGCTTCACAGTTTGCTTGTTACAAATGGGGGCGTGCAGTTAGGGCAGAGAAGGGACCACTGTGACGATGACAATGGAAATTATCAATCTATACAAGAACTGAGTGTTGAATGAGGATAAACTGATAGGTATAATACCTGTCAGTAAAAATATTGCAAACTAATGTCTAAAAGAAAATAAAGGTAGGAGATGGAGATAGATGATTGATAGATGATGATGATGATGAAGATAGATAGATAGATAGATAGATAGATAGATAGATAGATGGATGGATAGATGGATAGATAAGATAGAAAGATAGATAGATGCTAGAGAAGAAGAAAAAAATTTTCTCAGAGGCGGGCAGTGAGGAGGGCATAAGGGAAATTGGAGACATTGGTAGTGGAAAATGTGCACTGGTGAAGGGTGTTGTACATTGTATGACTGAAACTCAAACACGAGACTAATCTAGACATTGGTTTGCTGTTCTCTTAGTTCAAATTAGGTTCAGCCCACATGAAATACAGGGCAGTGAATTAGGCTATATATTCCTTATACTCTTCTCAAAGGGTAGACTTGTTTCTTTTACTGGAAGCCTTTTCCCAATAGTCAGTGATTTCTATTCTACACATCTGACCTAGGAATAAGAAGTCTTTGTGCAGGTCTATTCTCAGATTCAGTACTTATTCTCGGTTTGTTTTACTAAACCAATCATCATCTATTTTAATCACCTCTTTGTTTAGCCCTCCAAGTTACAAATTACTTAATTTGAGGGTAAAATTTTCTTTTCATATAAAGATCCCAACTGGTACAATGAATACATTTATGATTTGCATACCTCAAGAAAGACCTTACTTTTTTTTTTTTTTTTTTTTGGTTTTTGGTTTTTGGGTCACACCTGGCCATGCTCAGGGGTTCTTTTTGGCTCTATGCTCAGAAATCGACCTTGGCAGGTACAGGAGACTGTATGGGATGCCATGATTCGAACCACCGTCCTTCTGCATGCAAAGAAAATGCCTTACCTCCATGCTATCTCTCCGGTCCCAAGAAAACCTTACTTTAAGTAAGCAGATGTTTGTATTTTGAATTCATTTCTTGCGTAATAAAGAAAATTAAATAAAGATAAAAATAAAATAAAATAAAATAAAAATAATGATAACTGTGAAAATTTAGATGTTTGGTTCATGGGTCTTTGAATGCTTGATAATTGAGGAAAGGAAATAAGTTTACAATGTTTCCATTTTTCCTGATCAGAGACTAGAATGACAGGGAAATTTTCTAAATCATTTTTGGAATGCTACTTGCTACTACAGAAAATGAATATTAAAATAAAGATGTCTTGCCATAGAAATTTTCAAGGATATTCTGAATTTTAAATGTTGGATTTGAGACATGAGTATGTTTATGTGAATGAATGTGTGTTGTGTAGACATAATAGGCAAAAAAAAAGATTATAATTTATGAGTCCTACTTGTTGATATGTCATTATAGAGAAATCATTCTAGGGACTGGAGAGAAAGAGCATGGAAGTAAGGCATTTACCTTTTATGCAGAAGGTTATTAGTTGGAATCCTGGTGTCCCATATGGTCCCCCATGCCTGCCAGGAGCAATTTCTGAGTGTGGAGCCAGGAGTAACCCCTGAGCACTGCTGGGTGTGACCCAAAAACCAGAAAAAAAGAGAAATCATTCTATTAAAGTGTAGATATATGCTCTATTTTTACATCTTAACCAAAATATTTATGGTTAGTGGTATTATGAGAGAAAAATTGATCTGAGTGCAAGATAAAAAGCATATGAATAACATCCTCTTCCAAAGTCATTAGTAAAAATAATAAGCTGCTAGATACAAAGTGAAAATAATTCTGGAAGAATAGTATAAAACAGCCATTAATGTTTCTAAAATTATTTATTTGAATGAGTTATTAGATGAGTTATGAGAAGAATTATTTTTCAGGAAATTTGCTAGCCTGGCAAAATAATATTAACTAAGTATTAGATAAAAACATCAAAAGAAAACCCAACAAATGAATGGGAAAACTCTGGAAAGCTGTAGTTAATATATAATAATACACCAAGAGTGATCTATTTCTTTGATAGAATGATAACATTAAACTGAGAAAAGTCAAGGTATTTTTGCTTTAATCAGTTGGTGATATTTTTCACAACAAATAATTAGGCTACCTACTTTCCATACTACATTAGTGAGTATAATCTAGAAATGATAAGAACCTATTGGACTGCACTTTATTTTTATATATTTCTTATATTTGGAAACACAACACACTATATTAATGAATGCCTAAAGAAATTGTGTCAAGTTTTAAAGAATCTCATTTATTTCTAAAGTTTATGATTTTGAGGTCATTGCTATGAATACAGAATCATTTCATCTTCTCTTTAGATTTTTTTAATGTCATTTGCCCCTTCAAAGTTCCTTACATACTTTACATGTCTCACCTGACTGTGACAGTTTCAAGCTTCATTGGTAAAATGGCATTGTATGGAGCAATTTCACTGTATTCTGTGACTTTCACAAATTTATCTATAATGTGCAACATAATTAGAGTAAGAAGGGAGCAGTATCAATGACTCAAATTCTAATATAAAATATAATTGAGCAAAATACAATAAAATATTCTCCTGTTACTTTTTAAGTTTTTCTGAACATTGGTCAGGAAAGAGCAATGGAAACATGCTGATCTTATTTGCAATATTTTGCTTTGAAAAGTGCCATTTTCTCTCTTGTGCTCTCTCCTTCCCTCCCTCCTTCCCTCCCCCCCCTCCCCTCCCTCGCATAAAAAAAAAGAAAAGTGCCATTTTTTTTGTTTGTTTGGTTTTATTTGTTTGTTTTTAGGTCACACCCGGCAGCACTCAGGGGTTACTCCTGGCTCTATGCTCAGAAATTGCTCCTGACAGGCTCGGGGGACCATATAGGATGCCAGGATTCGGAACACCGTCCTTCTACATGAAAGGCAAATGTCCTACCTCCATGCTATCTTTCAGGCCCCAAAAGTGCCATTTCTTTCAAGAAAACAGTTTGGTAATTGTGTTAAAAAAGTATTGACATTCCTTGAGCAAATAGATAGCTTTTATTTTGTGATTACTGTGGTAAATAGAGTCAATGATACAATTATTTTTTTCCTGTATTTATAATCAGAACAGCTATGTTTGCCCCATCTCAGAGTAAACATTTTTGGGGTGAGAAGGGTTTATACCCAGAAATACTTGGAATAACCACTGACTCTGCACTTAAGAATTGATCTTGGTGGTGCTTTTGGGGCCATATTGGATGCAGGGGACCGAGCTTGTGTCATCTATTTGCAAGGAAGCACCCTACCCACTATAATATCACTGCAGCCCTCAGAGAAGAAATATTATATGTTTATACTCACCCCATTTTTTTGCACTAAAACTGTATTCTTATTTGCTTATTTTTCTCTTTGAGATTCTCTTTATTTTCAAGATTTTCTTTTTTTCTCTTTTTGTTTCTTTCTGGGTTTTTGGTCACACCCGGCAGCACTCAGGAATTATTCCTGGCTCTGAGCTCAGAAATCTCTCCTGGCAGGCAAGGGGGACCATATGGGATTCAAACCACCATCTATCCTGGATCGACTGCATGAAAGGCAAATGCCCCACTGCTGTGCTCGAGATTTTTAATATTTATTGATAATTTGTATTTACAACCAAAATAATAATCTCCATTTACCACTGTCCATAAGACCTTTTATTTATACTCCTGAATCCTGAAATTGTAGGACATTAATGAGTGAGGTCTTTAGTTTTGTTTCCTTGTATTTTCTTTTAATTTTAGTGTTACATCCAGCAGAGCTCAGGACATTCTCCTGACTCTGTCTGTAATAAGGGACCACTCCTAGCAGTGTTTTTGATACCCCTGAACAAAATGTTGATTGTATGCCAGGAAAGTGTCTTAAGCCCTTTACTCTTCCTAAGCATTGAGTCTTTAGGAGGTAAATATAAGGGTGAAGTCTTCATTATCAAGATTTTTGCTTTTTCAACAACAATGGAATCAAGAGACATAAACAATCTAAACTTAAAATGAACCTGTTTTACTGGCAACCTGGGGAACATGGTGTGTGATATGAAATGCACTTGGGGAACATTGATGGAGAGATTGGCCCTGATTCATTGTATGTCTGAAACTCAACTATGAATAACTTTGTAAATCACAATGGTTTCAACAAAATGAAATAAAAGTATTTTTGCCTTATAAACATGTGTGTGTTTAAGAAAAGTTACCAGTGGAATTCACTCAAGGGGGAAGCCTCATCTCTGAATTTTAGTTTCTAGTTTTGGAGATTTGTGGGAATAAAATGTTTCTGTTAATAAGCCAGCAATCTGGGGCCTGAGAGATAGCTCAGCAACTGAGAAGCTTGCCTAGCATAGCCAACAAGGGTTTGTTTCTTGGGACTGTATATAACCCCTTAAGCCCCTTAGAGACACAGAGCCAGAAATAAGCCCTGAACACATCTGCAAGTGACCCACCACCTTCTTAAATAAAAATAATAATAAAACAGCAGTTCTTGGTATTTTATTATAGCGCTACAAGTAAATTAACACTTCTTTTTTTCATCCCCCAAATTAATACTTCTAACATCTTTCAAATTCTATATATTTAAATATTTAGATGACTTAATTAGACATTATAACTTAATTGAATATTAGACTAAATATTTTGGGTGTATTACTGAATTAATTTCCTTTATTAGGCTTTATTGAATACTTGAAAGAGCAAGAAGCTGATTTAGCAATGAAGGAATTCTTTTTCTCAGGATTTTGTTGATGAGATTATGTCTATATACTTCTTTATTACTGATGCACTATTAAGGGAATATAAAAGGAAATAATATTGAAGTTCTCAGAAAATATGCATAAAATTATTTCTCCTGTTGCTAACTTCTTTCATGTTCTGAACAAATGAAGGAATATATATTGGGCTATAGCAATATGGATGATTTATATAATCAATTTCTTTTTGCCAATTTTATTAGCTAGATCTTGATCCATTTGTTTTCAGTTGCTTTTCTTTCCTAAACAGCAATGCATTCTCAATGAATTCTCCCTTTTCCTACTCTTCCCCCCACCCCTTATCAGTGCAGAGCTACTCTGCTCCAGGATTGCTGCTGACCATGTTTCTAGGACTATGCAGTGCTAAGAATAAAACCCAGGGTTCCAGAATACAAAGCACATGCTCCTTTTATTCATGTTCCTGTTTTAAATTGTATTCTCTTAAATCTAATGAAGGGAAGAGTAAATATTAAATAATATTTACCAATGGCAACAATGTACAAGGTTTGAACTACACATTCTTTAACTCACTTCTATTATCAAACTCCACTTACTAGAGATAAAAATGATTTAGAGTCAGAGATAGTCAAATGGATGCAATGACTAAAAGAGGTTCAATCCTTCACACCACAGTCATGGAAACCTCCTGTGCACTGTCACTACCTGAACATAAAATCAGGATTATGCTCTGAGTGAACACAGCTGATGCCTTCTCCAAAGCATAACAGCACAAAATAATTCAAGATTCTCTGAAAATTTTGTTTGTCTTAGTTCTTTCCTTCTTTACTTTTTGCTCTCTCCATCTCTTCGCTCTCATTCTCACAATTTTTTCTCTCTCTATATGTCACTATATGTCTCATCTTCAGTATCGGAATGACTAATCTCCAAATACAACCAGATGAATTGATAATGAGAATTTCTCTAAAGTGATGCCCCAGGGCTGGATATGGTGTTAGAATGCTGTAGCAATGACTATCATTAACAACAGTACTAAAAACCATAGTGCCACAATAAAAATTGGAAACATATTAGTTAGCTATATCGTATCATTAAAATTTTGTTTGAGTAAACATCATAGTTAATAAAATCTATAAATATTTTCCAAATTAATAATGACAATACCTAGCATTTATGTTGGTTATGTAAGATGTTAACATTATAATGAATGAAGCAAAGTAGGCTAAATTACAATAAAGGTTTAGAATCTTAGGTGACAGCAAAGATGAAAATCTGGAAGTTCACTGTGTCTTTTCTGTGTCTGTTGTGTTTGATAATTTTAGTACCACAATTTGCGATGCTGGGATGTTACTTCTACTCTGCTTTCAGGAATTTCTCCTGGTAGGTTTCTGGACCGATGGGATGCCAGGGATAGGATCTAGGTCAGCTACATGTAAAGTAGGTACCCTGTCTCCTGTACATCTCTGTGGCCCCAAAAGCTTGCTCTTTCTATTTATCAGTCTTTCCTAATATTCCCATTAATTTAAATATATTAAATTTTGTTTTAATAAAGCTTATGTAAATTAAGTAGGGAAAAAAGGATTCCAGTTATAATTCTTAAAATTAATAGATCATGAAGTATAAATTTTTCAGAAAGTTAAAATAAATTTTTTTTTAGTTTTTGGTGGGCCACACCCAGTGACTCACAGGGGTTACTCCTGGGTGTGTGCTCAGAAATCGCTCCTGGCTTGGGGAACCATATGGGACACCGGGGATCAAACCATGGTCCATCCTAGGCTATCGCTGGCAAGGCTTACCTTGCTCCACCGCTCCGGCTCCTAAAATGAATATTTTTAAAACTGTCACCTACCAGAGTCCACTAAAATCAACTAGAATTTTTGTTTCCTTGACAGACAAAACACTATTAGAAAATTTCTCTGCACATTAAGATTTACTTGTTTTGGCTTTTACCCCTTCTCATTCCTTTCTACATTATGATTCGATCTTTCTACTAAATTTATTTAATGTATAAACATTTACAAATTGCTCTGGAATCAATAATACTTCTATAATTGACAGTGATAAACCAAGAAGAACAACTTTGTAAAACCTATGTTAAGACCTCATTGTCCTTATTCTTTGTTTATATTTTATATACAAGAAAAGTACCAGTTCCAATTAATAATGTGGTAACAGACCATAGTTTTGTGCTTAAGTAGATAGATATCACCCAGAAGCTCCAAGAAGACTCACTGCCTGCATTGAATAACCACATTACAAACCTGAAATATCAAGAAAAAAACTCACAGCCCTCTTAAGAATGCAAAGTCACTGAAAATAAAAATAACAACAGAAAAGTAAGATTTCAGCTATATGCATATCCCTTCAAAATCTCATGTGGATTCTCCCATTTACTGGAGAAAAGGATTGCCAGAAGAACAGATGGGTCAATTGTAGACTCATCATTTGACTTAAAATATTGGCTGCTGACCTATTCTAGTTGTGAGAGAAGAAAGACATAATTTTTCAGGAAGTACATTTATAACCTAGTGTGGTGTTTTCAATGCCCAATAGTAGCTATTAGGCTCCCTTGTTGTTCCCACTAGGTCCCACATCTTTTCATTTGAAAATTGCAAATTGTTCTTCTCTGATGGTGACATGTGACTTTCCAGCAGGCTACACCTAGAAATCATTTACACTCAGAGTTGCTTTTCTAACCACTGTTATTTGTTTGAGACCTCACCTCATAAGACAGACCCAAATGTGAGGAGACTCTGTTATCTGACACTACCTTTGATTTCATCATTTACTTTTCTAAGACTCTTGTTTTTCCAGCAAATGTCATAGAAACATTCACAATGGGACAGTATGGCAATCAGAAAATGATGCGATGCTACTCCCTTCAGTCCCAGATGGATAAGGTAAGACATTTTCAAAGGACAAATGCACTGAACAACAGTCATTAGGGCATGTTCTGGGTGAGTGCCAAACTAGTCAATCAAATCTATTTTTGCTTTAATTTCTTAAAGAATGTTGGTTTTCTACATGAAATAAAAAAGGACAGTGTCATTCTTAATATTTCTACTTATTGAAAGTGTCAGATATAAAACCAGGTTTTAACATATGGAACAACTACAAATGAGTGGAATCATTATTAGACCTTAATATTTTAAAATATTGATGGTAATGCTGGGAATATGCTCCTTTAGGGGAGGAAAATCTAATAAAGTTTATGTCAGGATGACAATTATATTTCTTTACATAGTTATCCTAAGCGTATTTCACTGATCATTTAAATGAATGAAGCAATGGTAAAACATTAATTAACATTACAAATAGAGCAAAGAAAGGTAATTTGGTAGAAAAAGTAGATTTTACAGCTAGGAATATAAAGCATATCACTACAAAGTTTAAAAGTTTTCCCATCCCATTGGGAAGAGACACATTATCAATTAATTGATCCTTACATTAATTCCAAGATCGTGTTGAAAACATGAAGAAGCCTTGACAATTAACATAACTTTGAAAAATTGCACCCGCTTTTGCTTGTTTTTGTTTGGGAGCCACACCTGGCAGTGCTCAAATGTTACTCCTAACTCTGCACTCAAATGTCACTCTTAGCAGGCTTAAATGCTTTTCTGATCCCCAAACTAAGAATAGATTAGTTATTAATTTCATAGATATTGATTTAAAATAGAATAACTTTAGGTTGAAGTGGTATCATTGTCGCTGAAGCATTTACCTTGCATATGACCAAGCTAAGTTTGATTTTTAGTGAACACATAAGAACCCATGAGTATCCCTGAGCACAGAACTAGGAGTGAAGCCTAAGCACTTCAAATGTGTTCCAGAAACAAATGAGAAGAAGGGAAGAGAGATGAGAGGAAGAGAGAAGAAGGGAAGAGAAGAGTGGACAGAACAGGAGAGAGGGGAGCAGAGAAGAGATGAGTAGAGAGAGATAGTAGGGAGGAGAGAAGAGGAACATGCATTATATTGATATTATGAAATTTCAAAAGGTAACAATAATTCGATTTTATTTTGATTATTTATGTTGAACATATGATGTTTCTAAACACTGAAGTACACTGAAGTACACTGAGTTGATCTGATACATCAAAACTACAATTTGGGGTCAAGAAGACAGACTCAGGACTGAGGTATTTACTTCTGAGAGTCCTGGCTTTAATCTCCAGCACAGCATGATTCCCAGAGCACTGCTGGGAGGGATCCCTTAACACAAAGTTGAGAATAGTCTTTGAGTACTACAAGGTGTGGCATTATAGCCAAAGGCACAAATAAGAAAAGTAAACCAAAGTTAGAATCTAAATTGACTTCAATAATTAACAAATAAGAATAAGAAATAATTGGAATAATTTAAAACAGATCATTGATTTATGCAAAAGAATGGAGATCTGCTATATAACCATATATATATATATATATTCCTCAAAAATATCTATCCAAATTCTTATAATAAATATCTATCCAATGAACAACAACAACAAAAAATCTAATGCTTGGGGCTAAAGTGATAGTACAGCTAGTATAGTACTTGCCTTGCATGTGGCAGGCCTGGGTTCAATCTTTCACATCCTATACATTCCACCAAACACCAGCAGGAGTGATGCCTGAGTACAGAACCCACAGTTATTCCTGAGAATTTTATGTGTGATACAAAAAGCAAAACACACAAGTGAATTAAAACTCACTAAGAAGTAAAAGAAGGGGCTGGCGAGGGGGCGCTAGAGGTAAAGTGTCTGCCTTGCAAGCGCTAGCCAAGAAAAGACCATGGTTCGATCCCCCGAAGTCCCATATGGTCCCCCAAGCCAGGGGCAATTTCTGAGCGCTTAGTCAGGAGTAACCCCTGACCATCAAACGGTGTGGCCCAAAAAACCAAAAAAGAAAGAAAAAAAGTAAAAGAAAATATAAGAAAAATCAAAACACATCCCCGATTAATGATTTGGAAACATAAATACTGTCATAATGGCAATCCTATTCAAAGCACTATAAAGATTCAATGCAGTCCTCACAATTTTTTTAAAAGACATAAACCAAATTCAATTGATTTTTCTTTGAAGCAGTAAAACCTCATAAATGCCAAAACAATCTTAAGAAAAAAATAGTATTAGATGCAGCTCCGACTCCAATTTCAAATTATACTATAAAGTGATATAATCAAGACTGTATGGCATTGGAATGAAGAAAGACTCTCAGACTAGTGGAATAAAATTTAAATCCCAGAGGCAAATCCTAAAGGCAATCCATAAATCCATATCTGGATGATCAGGAGCAAAGAATCTGAATTGGAGCAAAAAGTCTCTTTAACAAATGGTGTTTTTAGTCAAGTTGAAGGACCTATACAAGGAAAACTATAAAACTCTGCTCCAAGAAATAAGAGAGGACACGCGGAAATGGAAGCATATACCCTGCTCATGGATTGGCAGGATTAACAACATTAAAATGGCAATACTCCCCAAAGCACTGTACAGATTTAATGCGATCCCCCTAAAGATACCCATGACATTCTTCAAAGAAGTGGACCAGGCACTTTTGAAATTTATTTGGAACAATAAACACCCTCGAATAGCTAAAGCAATCATTGGGAAAAAGAATATGGGAGGAATTACTTTCCCCAACTTTAAACTTTACTACAAAGCAATAGTTATCAAAACAGCATGGTATTGGAATAAAGACAGGCCCTCAGATCAGTGGAATAAGCTTGAATACTCAGAGAATGTTCCCCAGACATACAATCATCTAATTTTTGATAAAGGAGCAAAAAATCCTAAATGGAACAAAGAAAGCCTCTTCAACAAGTGGTGTTGGCAAAACTGGGTAGCCACTTGCAAAAAATTGAACTTAGACCCCCAGCTAACATCATGTACGAAGGTAAAATCCAAATGGATTAAAGACCTCGATATCAGCCCCAAAACCATAAGATATATAGAACAATACGTAGGTAAAACACTCCAGGACATTGAGGCTAAAGGCATCTTCAAGGAAGAAACTGCACTCTCCAAGCAAGTGAAAGCAGAAATTAACAGATGGGAATATATTAAGCTGAGAAGCTTCTGCACCTCAAAGGAAATAGTGCCCAAGATACAAGAGCCACCCACTGAGTGGGAGAAACTATTCACCCAATACCCATCAGATAAGGGGCTAATCTCCAAAATATACAAGGCACTGACAGAACTTTACAAGAAAAAAACATCTAATCCCATCAAAAAATGGGGAGAAGAAATGAACAGACACTTTGACAAAGAAGAAATACAGATGGCCAAAAGACACATGAAAAAGTGCTCCACATCACTAATCATCAGGGAGATGCAAATCAAAACAACGATGAGATACCACCTCACACCACAGAGAATGGCACACATCACAAAGAATGAGAATAAACAGTGTTGGCGGGGATGTGGGGAGAAAGGAACTCTTATCCACTGCTGGTGGGAATGCCGTCTAGTTCAACCTTTATGGAAAGCGATATGGAGATTCCTCCAAAAACTGGAAATCGAGCTCCCATACGATCCAGCTATACCACTCCTAGGAATATACCCTAGGAACACAAAAATACAATACAAAAACCCCTTCCTTACACCTATATTCATTGCAGCACTATTTACCATAGCAAGACTCTGGAAACAACCAAGATGCCCTTCAACAGACGAATGGCTAAAGAAACTGTGGTACATATACACAATGGAATATTATGCAGCTGTCAGGAGAGATGAAGTCATGAAATTTTCCTATACATGGATGTACACGGAATCTATTATGCTGAGTGAAATAAGTCAGAGAGAGAGAGAAAAACGCAGAATGGTCTCACACATTTATGGGTTTTAAGAAAAATGAAAGACATTCTTGCAATAATAACTTTCAGACACAAAAGAGAAAAGAGCTGGAAGTTCCAGCTCACCTCAGGAAGCTCATCACAAAGAGTGATGAGTTTAGTTGGATAAATAACTACATTTTGAACTGTCCTAATAATGAGAATGTATGAGGGAAATTGAGAACCTGTTTAGAGTACAGGCGGGGGTCGGGTGGGGAGGAGGGAGACTTGGGACATTGGTGATGGGAATGTTGCACTGGTGATGGGTGGTGTTAAAAAAAAAAAAGAAAAAGTATAAAAGATGCACTACAATTTAGGATTAACTGGAAAAAAAATGGTGTTGAGAAAACTGGTCCATCACCCATTTAAAATATCTATCTATCTATATATAGATAAAAATATATTTTCTACCTCAAACACTCTATCTCACACAAGGTACAAAAACTCATTCAGGGGCCAGAGCGGTGGCGCAGAACAGTAAGGCGTTTGCCTTGCGGGTGCTAGCCTAGGACCGAACACGATTCAATTCCCCAGTGACCCATATGGTCCCCCAAGCCAGGAGCGATTTCTGAGTGCATAGCCATGAGTAACCCCTGAGCATCATGGGGTGTGGCCCCAAATAACAAACAAAACAAACAAAATTCCCCCAAAAAACCTCATTCAAATAGATTAAATAACTTGATATTATACCTGAATATTATGTTGGGAAAATTATACTGGGGAAAACATTGGCATACCTCTCCATCAAGAAGCATCTTTTGACTCAATGCCATTGTTAAAACAAATGGAAGCAAAGGTAAGCAAATGAGACTTACGAAATTACAAAGCTTCTGTAACACAAATGAAATGATGGGTAGAATAAAAAGATTCCCCAAGACCCCATGACCTGGGTAAAAATATTCTCATTTGACAACTATCCAAGATACACAAAGAACTTGCAAGCCTTAATAACAACAACAAAATACCACCATCAAACAATGGAGGGAAGAGATCAACAGACATTTCCTCAAAGAAGACAAAATATGATCAATGGGTATATGAAAAATACTTTTCATCACTTACCATCATGAAAACACAAACAAAAAGAACATTGTATGTCACCTTGCACAGTGAGTGGCACACAAAGCAAAAAACAAAAACAGTGTAAGCATGGATGTAGAGGAAAGGAACTTTCATCTGTTGTTTGTTAGAATGTCATCTGATTAAGCCCTTTTTTAAAAAAAAAAATATGGGCATGTCTCTAAAAACTAAGGATTAAACTTCCATTTAGACCAGCAATTTTACTTCTCAGAATCTACCTCATAGGGACCAAAAACACTATTGCAAAAAGATGTTTGTACTCTAATGTTTTATTGCAGCACTACTAGACAAGATCTGGAAACAGTCCATGTCCAATAGCAGATACCACAGTAAGCAACAATGATGCATATATATACATATTATCTCATCATACAATCATATATGTACATAAATACAATGGAATACAACTTAGCTATTAGAAACTATGAAATTATGCATTTTGCGTCCACATAGATGGAACAAGAGCATATTAAATAATCGAAAGGAAAGATACAGAATTATCTCTCTCATAAGTGAGATATAAAGTAATGTATTGAAGTAAATGATAAACTACTAAAGAGAACAGAAAGAACATAATGAGAGAATTGGTTTACAGAGTACACTTTGGTGGAACTGGTGGGAATGGAACACTGACATATTGATGGCAGGAAACAGACAGTAGAAGAGAATTTTGAGTTGGAACATTGTATGAATGAAGCTCTGTATTGAACAGTATTGTGAATCATAGCAATACAAAAATAAGTAACTAAAAACTTAAGAAGCAACATATAGTAATAAAAAATTAAAAAGTAATGGGGCATAACTAAAACCAAAAAGCCTGTCTTTATATTTGATTTGCATCTCCTTGATGATTAATATGTGGGACATTTTTTCATGTGCTATTTAGACCATCTGTATTTCTTTGAAGACATTTCTGTTAATCTCTTATCCCCATTTTCTGGTTCATTGGCTTGAATGTTTTTAACTTGTTAAGCTCTAACAGGGTCTTATAGATTGCGAAATGAAAATACATGAGTGGTGTGATCACCCTAGGCACCATGTTTCTAAACTCCAAGAAACCAGGTCTGATGAAGCAGATTAGCAGTGAAGAAATAATACATCAAGAGTCATGGAAGAGTCTTAAAAGTCTTTCTGCTTTTCTCTTCCTTGGCATCTTTGTGCCATGTGCTCTCTCTGCCCAAGCGAAAAGCCTGGACTCCTTTTTTTATTCAAACCAATTCCGAAAACCAGGAGGGGGAAGGTCTAGTAAGCCAGGTGAGCTTTTACAAATCTAAAGAAGAGGTTACTGGGAAGAGGAAGTTGGAGAAACACCTTTGTATGGGGTTGATAGCTGGGTATTATCTTATAAGAGACCTTAAATATTAACCCCTTATTAGATGGATATTGGGGTAAATCATTGATCCCATTTTTTAGGTAGACTTTGTAATTTGGTCATTCATCATTTTCTTTGAGGTGCAAAATGTTTTAATTTAATGCAGAATTATTTGTTTATTTTTGCCTGGTCAGTGATGTTTCATCCTTGAAAATGTCTAACTTCAATGCTATGGAATGTATCATGCTGAGTGAAATGAAATTTGAAAAGGAAACAGTATTGCAAATCACAATGTATAAAAGGGAAAAAAAGTATGGAGGGGTAGAGAAGAAAGTGTCTGCCATTGAGATAAGACTGGGGTAGGCGAGGGGAAAAGAGAGGGAATTGGGGCATCTGATGGCAGGAAATGAACACTGATGAAGAGATGGTTGTTGGAACATAGAATGACTGAAACTCAACTATCATCATCATCATCATCAATTTAATTCTGCATCATATGGTGATCTAATATTTTTTAAACTTCTCTACTGAAAGGAGAAAGAAAACGTTTTATCCAAATTAAGCCCCAAATCAAGTTGTTTGATACTCTTCACTGCATAATATGAAATCTCACTTCCAATTAAGTTAAATGAAAAGAAATAAAAATGAACTAATCCTAATTCTAAATCCCTACTTGAGCATAGCAGGCTTAGAAGTTCATTAAGTAGTATATGTGTTTTCTTGTTTTTTTCGGACCTGAAGACTAACAATCAGAAACACATTTCTATATATTTTTTCAATATTCTAAGATGAAGGAGAGAGAGAAACCTGAGCAAATTTCAAACAATCATGCAATCTGATTATGAGTTTTTTGCTGTATTTTCTATGAACATTTAAAAATAGCTTCAATATTGGGGCTGGAGTGGTGCTGGAAGCAGTAAGGCCTTGCCCTTGCTAGCCTAGGACAGACCACTGTTTGATCCCCCGGCCCATATGGTCTCCTAAGCCAGGAGTGATTTCTGAGCGCACAGCCAGGAGTAACCCATGAGTGTCACAAGGTGTGGCCCCAAAACAAGAAATATATATATCTTTGATTTTAAGCATCATAATATATTTTGGTAAGTCATGAATCTGAACATCTATTAACATAAGGCAACTTCTAGTTTCCATATTCTAGTTTCAGGTACTAGTGAAAAAATAAAGTACAATTCATCAATATACAAGTCAATCCTTAGATTTGCTCCAATTTAATGAATGTATATCAACTACTTTTAAGCTTTTAGTTTGATGTTTCAAAATCTTGTCTTCTCTATTCCTACCCTCATCTGCCAATGGCTATATTTTGCTAATGCTATACTGCTTGCTTTTTAAAATAGCTTGGAGATTTCATTGAACTAAGGCATGAGGAAAAGTTTTGTTGATCATCAAAGCCATACAAATACAAGTTATGCTGTTTATTTTTGTTATTTGCTTTTTTTTTAAACATGTTAACAGCAAACACAGTGGGCATCATCTCCAGATAGCTCTATAATAGCCCCTGGCAAAATTCTAGGCAGAATTCAACACATTTCTCATCCTGGAAGTTAGCAAATGTGAAAAGAAAATCATATAAATTGTTTTCATTAAAAAGAAAATCGACAGTCTAGGATGTTAAGCATTCTGTAAAACCACAGTAGCAATGACTGTGAAATAGCAAAGAATGACTTTATCATTCTTTAGAAAATGAAGCTAAAGAGAAGGTATATTTGGCATAGCAGAGCACTACTGCATGTAGGTCCACAGTGAGGGGCAGGGAGTGATGGTGGTATCTTACACTTCTGGCCTCATTACCCTGCAAGAACTTTCTTTCTTTAATGCATATGTGCAGTTCCCCGAATGTTAATGAAAGCAGTGTGTGCCCAATGAGGGGAGACCAGAGCTAAGATTAAAAACCAACACCAATGATGCACGTTTAATGAATTGAGCTTGCATTTTCACGCACTATTTCTTTAAATTTCAGATTTTTCAGAAAGGTATGTGAATAGGGCCTGCATGGGCCAAAGATAAGTTTTAATAGAACATAACACTTGTCTGGACATTAGAGAATGAATAGTTTATGCTGCAAAAGAAGCTACGGGTATGAGAGTGATGTTTAAAAAAAATCAATATTTTGATCATTGCACCTTCTGAGGCACTTTGTTTCAAGACTATTGATCATTCGTATTTTATCTATATGTTTATGGTATTTGGTGACATTCTTGTACTTGAGGAATGGATTAGATATCATAGCTGCTTTATGTTTTAGTTAATTATGAAATTGTGTATTTTCCCTCCACTAAATTTTATTTATTTATTTATTTATTTATTTATTTATTTATTTATTTATTTATTTTGTTTGTTTGTTTTTGGGTCACATCCAGCAGTGCTCAGAAGCTACTCCTGGCTCTACACTCAAAAATTGCCCCCGGCAGGCTCAGGGGACCATATGGGATGCCGGGATATGAACCACCATCCTTCTGCATGCAAGGCAAATGTTTTCATGCTATCTCTTTGGCCCCACCTTCAATGACATTTAGAATCTTCCTATTATTTGAAAAATTACACTCTATATGGCACCAACCAACACTGCAATAATGAGACCAAAGTCCTAACCCACATTTTATAACATTTTGGTAACTTATCACATGATAAAAGTTTACGTGAGAAGAGTGGGCCATCTTTTGATTTCTACTTGATTATTCAACATATTATTAGGTCATCTTTTCTTATACTTATCCAAGTTGTGACTTGCACCAAGTTTAATTCCCCAGCACCATACACAGTTCCCTGCGATCCACAGCAATGATCCCTGAGCACAGTCAGCAGTAAGACCTGAAATAAAAATAAAGTACCCTCAATAAAAATGACTTTTATAAATAAATACTTTAATTAACTTACTGTGTGATAAAATTACAAATTTGTCCATGATTTAGTTTCAGTCTGACAATGTACAACACCACCATTACCAGGGGACATGGTCCAATATCCCCAGTTTTCCTCCTACTGTCTCCCCCAACTTACCTCTGTCTGTGGCAGACATTTTTCTTCTCTCTCTTTTTCTCCCCCTATATTATCATGTTTTCTTTTAGACAATGGTTAGCAATATTGTTACTAAAGAGATATCAAGCATATCATTTTATTGCCTTTCAGCACCCAGGCCTTATTTAGAGTGATCATTTCCAAATATCATTGTCATGGTGGTCCTTTCTCTGTCCTAACTGCATTCCTCCGCTATTTGTGGCAAACTTCCTATCATGAAAACACCCTTATTTTGAATGTTTTATTTGGCCTGGTAAGTCTTTGTGACTCAGCCTTTACAGTGGTTAGTTAACTTGATTAGCCCAATAAGGACAGATGGAAATGAAACTATTATTTGTCTAATGCAGGCATTAGATAATTATCTCAGTCATTTAGTCCTAACTGCAAATTCATTGTCATTTTATTTCTAATCATCCACTTTTAACTGATGAAGCAAGCAATTTGACTCTACCTAAACTTACTATTGTGCTGCTCGAAAGTAATAGGATGCACATGGCTTGTAGAAACTTCTACAATAGAAAAAGAGATTTTCATTTAATAAAGAGCTTTTCTCTCAGAGTTTCATCATGTTCATTTTCAGGTGTTATTAATAAGATAATATAAATTTTAACATAAAATTGGTATATGGTAGATGGTCATTGGTTTACATTCAGATCATATCTTCTAGTTATATTTGAAAATATTAGAAGCATTCAGGTTCTTGAGGTGCTGCTGTGACTGTTCTAAGGAGACACCCATCATTATATAAATGAGAACTTGATATTGCTTTATGTGAATATTTTAACCTAGTGGAGTTTTTTATGTTTTTTTTATGTTACTTTCTCTTTTGAGGTTGCTTTTATGAAATACATAGCTTTAAATCTATTCATTTTGAGCATGAGATGAATGAGATTGCTACTATAATAGGAAGGAATTAAAGGCTAGTAGTTTCTGTTAAACACTCAAATTGTAACCGTTCCTACCCCAACTCCAGAAATTATACCCCATTGGTGTTTTTAAGTGCTTTCTTTCTGCTACAGATATCTTTAGAAATCAGCACCTGCATATTTATGCTTGTTTTAATCTACAATTTTATGGCAGATATCATTCTGAAATTAAGGCTTTTTAAATCATAAATTGGAATAAACTTAATTAAATACATGAAGAAAGTTTTAGTTTAAGTTAGCAGGTTTCTTCCAGTAAACTCTAAGAGAGTGTCTGGGCTAGTCATTGAATCCCTACTCACAATCCCTGCATTTTAAGAAATGAATCTTAACCTCCAACTCCAAAGCAGTTGGCAATGGAGAAGTTTGGAGAATATAGTAGTTTCAAATGGGCAAGTCTAGATCACTTTTGATAGCAGGGTATGGGGAGGAGAGGGACAGAATAGGTAAGGCATTTGGGGAAAAGGAAGAAGATAAAAATAAAAACAGGGGTCAGGTTTGTTTTGGATACTGGTAACTTGTGGGAGTGGTCTAGCTGTGAATCCAAACCACAGAGTCAACAGCACTAAAACAAGAGATCCAAGGTACAACCATCAAAATTTTAAATGTGCTTCAGAATCTGAGGGATAGAATAGTAGAGTAAGGGCCCGGAGAGATAGCACAGTGGCGTTTGCCTTGCAAGCAGCCGATCCAGGAGCAAAGGTGGTTGGTTCGAATCCCCGTGTCCCATATGGTCCCCTGTGCCTGCCAGGAGCTATTTCTGAGCAGACAGCCAGGAGTAACCCCTGAGCACCGCTGGGTGTGGCCCAAAAACCAAAAAAAAAAAAGAATAGTAGAGTGAGCATATGCCTTGTATGCACCTACCTAGTTTTAATCCCATTCACTCGATGTGGTTCCCTGAGCATTACCAGGAGTAATTCCTTAAATGCAGAGCCGGGGTAAATCTTGAGCATGGCAAAGTGTGGCCTAATACAAAAATAACCACCCAAAATAAAATAAAGTGTGCCTATTAAGGTGGCAGGCTAGAGTTAGGGTCTGTTTGGAGAGAACATAGGAACATTGGTTGAAGAAAAATTGACATAGTAGTGGGATTAGTGCTAGAACATTATATGCCCCAAACTTAGCATTATATACCTAGAACTTAAATTATTTTAATTAAAAAATAACTAAAGCATAATATCCATAATAACTGCTTTGTAAACTAAACAAGAAATTGAAGTCCGCATAAAATTTCTGATTTAGTTACATCTACAAGGGGTTAGTTTGGGGCTGGAGTGAGAGTACAGCAGGTAGGGCACTTGTCTCATGTTTGGCTGATCCAGGTTTAATTTCAGGCCCTACAAATGATCCCTGGAACTTGCCATAAGTGACCTCTGATTATAGATTCAAAGTAAGCCCTGAAGACCACTGAGTGTGGACCAAACACTAAAATGTAAATAAGTAAAAAGTAAAAGAGGTTATTGTTGGACGATACAGTTGAATGAGACTTCTTCACAGACTTAGAGGAAATCTCAGTTTATGCTGAGATAAAGAGCAGTTCTATTCCTAGAGAAAAAGAAAATGATTATTTTAGACCATAAGCTTAATGACATAAGGAATATCTTCATTGTCTCTAGTATGTGCCAAATAGGTTAATTGAATTACTTTGGAGGGACTTTGCATATCATCGAAAGAAAGTCATGAGGTGTGCAGAACATGGCAAAAGTTTACCTGGATTGAGAGAAGAGTCTTTCTAAAATTATTGATTTAGGTTCTGGGTAGGGCCCTGACAGATTCTATTAGAAATGCTGAAACAGCGATAAAGAATAATTAGAAGAGACTTTAATGCAGAAGTGATTACCGAATGCTTTTTCAGTAAAACGCTGGCTTTCTCTGATTGTATAGGAAAATGCAGTTTTGATTGTTTTCTATTGACTGAACAGTATTGTAACTCAAGAGGAGTTCACATTAGGTTGTAGAAAACTGATGGTACTACAAATAAATTTTGATAATATTGATTTCTACTTTGTAGAAGAAAAGATCTCAAGCATCGCCTTCTTATAGGCTATTCATCAGTTCTGCATCTACTGACGGTTTCAGTTTTGTAGTCTAATTTTATATGCACACATATGCATGCAAAAATATCAGTACATGCATCTATTCTTACATGCATAGATAAGCTATTCTCTCTTAAAGCCTTTTCAACATCTTGCTGATTGTCGCAGTCATTCATTTTCTTACTTTTTTTAAATTTTTGGATGACAGTCATATATTGCTTTTTCTCATTTTAAATCTTTTTTTTTTTTTTTTAATTTTTTTTTATTTAAACACCTTGATTACATACATGATTGTGTTTGGGTTTCAGTCATAAAAGGAACACCACCCATCACCAGTGCAACATTCCCATCACCCAAGTCCCAAATCACCCTCCTCCCCACCCAACCCCCGCCTGTACCCTAAACAGGCTCTACATTTCCCTCATACATTCTCAATATTAGGACAGTTCAAAATGTAGTTATTTCTCTAACTAAACTCATCACTCTTTGTGGTGAGCTTCCTGAGGTGAGCTGGAACTTCCAGCTCTTTTCTCTTTTGTGTCTGAAAATTATTATTACAAGGGTGTCTTTCATTTTTCTTAAAACCCATAGATGAGTGAGACCATTCTGCGTTTTTCTCTCTCTCTCTGACTTATTTCACTCAGCATAATAGATTCCATGTACATCCATGTATAGGAAAATTTCATGACTTCATCTCTCCTGACAGCTGCATAATATTCCATTGTGTATATGTACCACAGTTTCTTTAGCCATTCATCTGTTGAAGGGCATCTTGGTTGTTTCCAGAGTCTTGCTATGGTAAATAGAGCTGCAATGAATATAGGTGTAAGGAAGGGGTTTTTGTATTGTATTTTTGTGTTCCTAGGGTATATTCCTAGGAGTGGTATAGCTGGATCGTATGGGAGCTCGATTTCCAGTTTTTGGAGGAATCTCCATATCGCTTTCCATAAAGGTTGAACTAGACAGCATTCCCACCAGCAGTGGATAAGAGTTCCTTTCTCTCCACATCCCCGCCAACACTGTTTATTCTCATTCTTTGTGATGTGTGCCATTCTCTGGGGTGTGAGGTGGTATCTCATCGTTGTTTTGATTTGCATCTCCCTGATGATTAGTGATGTGGAACATTTTTTCATGTGTCTTTTGGCCATGCGTATTTCTTCTTTGTCAAAGTGTCTGTTCATTTCTTCTCCCCATTTTTTGATGGGGTTAGATGTTTTTTTCTTGTAAAGTTCTGTCAGTGCCTTGTATATTTTGGAGATTAGCCCCTTATCTGATGGGTATTGGGTGAATAGTTTCTCCCACTCAGTGGGTGGCTCTTGTATCCTGGGCACTATTTCCTTTGAGGTGCAGAAGCTTCTCAGCTTAATATATTCCCATCTGTTAATCTCTGCTTTCACTTGCTTGGAGAGTGCAGTTTCCTCCTTGAAGATGCCTGTAATGTCCTGTAGTGTTTTGCCTATGTGCTGTTCTATATATCTTATGGTTTTGGGGCTGATATCGAGGTCTTTAATCCATTTGGATTTTACCTTTGTACATGATGTTAGCTGGGGGTCTAAGTTTAATTTTTTGCAAGTGGCTATCCAATTGTGCCAACACCACTTGTTGAAGAGGCTTTCCCTGCTCCATTTAGGATTTCCTGCTCCTTTATCAAAAATTAGATGGTTGTATCTCTGGGGAACATTTTCTGAGTATTCAAGCCTATTCCACTGATCTGAGGACCTATCCTTATTCCAATACCATGCTGTTTTGATAACTGTTGCTTTGTAGTACAGTTTAAAGTTGGGAAAAGTAATTCCTCCCATATTCTTTTTCCCAATGATTGCTTTAGCTATTCGAGGGTGTTTATTGTTCCAAATGAATTTCAAAAGTGTCTGATCCACTTCTTTGAAGAATGTCATGGGTATCTTTAGAGGGATGGCATTAAATCTGTATAATGCCTTGGGGAGTATTGACATTTTGATGATGTTAATCCTGCCAATCCATGAGCAGGGTATGTGTTTCCATTTCCGTGTGTCCTCTCTTATTTCTTGGAGCAGAGTTTTATAGTTTTCTTTGTATAGGTCCTTCACATATTTAGTCAAGTTGATTCCAAGATATTTGAGTTTGTGTGGTACTATTGTGAATGGGGTTGTTTTCTTAATGTCCATTTCTTCTTTATTACTGTTGGTGTATAGAAAGGCCATTGATTTTTGTGTGTTAATTTTGTAGCCTGCCACCTTGCTATATGAGTCTATTGTTTCTAGAAGCTTTTTGATAGAGTCTTTAGGGTTTTCTAAGTAGAGTATCATGTCATCTGCAAACAGTGAGAGCTTGACTTCTTCCTTTCCTATCTGGATTCCCTTGATATCCTTTTCTTGCCTAATTGCTATAGCAAGTACTTCCAGTGCTATGTTGAATAGGAGTGGTGAGAGAGGACAGCCTTGTCTTGTGCCAGAATTTAGAGGGAAGGCTTTCAGTTTTTCTCCATTGAGGATAATATTTGCCACTGGCTTGTGGTAGATGGCCTTCACTATATTGAGAAAGGTTCCCTCCATTCCCATCTTGCTGAGAGTTTTGATCAAGAATGGGTGTTGGACCTTATCAAATGCTTTCTCTGCATCTATTGATATGATCATGTGGTTTTTATTTTTCTTGTTATTGATGTTGTGTATTATGTTGATAGATTTACGGATGTTAAACCAGCCTTGCATTCCTGGGATGAAACCTACTTGATCGTAGTGGATGATCTTCTTAATGACGCATTGAATCCTATTTGCCAGGATTTTGTTGAGGATCTTTGCATCTGCATTCATCAGTGATATTGGTCTGTAATTTTCTTTTTTGGTAGCGTCTCTGTCTGGTTTAGGTATCAAGGTGATGTTGGCTTCATAAAAGCTATTTGGAAGTGTTTCTGTTTGTTCAATTTCATGAAAGAGTCTTGCCAAGATTGGCAGTAGTTCCTCTTGGAAAGTTTGATAGAATTCATTAGTGAATCCATCTGGACCTGGGCTTTTGTTTTTCGGCAGACATTTGATTACTGTTTTAATTTCATCAATGGTGATGGGGGTGTTTAGATATGCTACATCCTCTTCCTTCAACCGTGGAAGATTATAAGAGTCCAAGAATTTATCCATTTCTTCCAGGTTCTCATTTTTAGTGGCGTAGAGTTTTTCAAAGTAGTTTCTGATTACCCTTTGAATCTCTGTCATATCAGTAGTGATCTCTCCTTTTTCATTCCTGATACGAGTTATCAAGTTTCTCTCTCTCTCTTTCTTTGTTAGGTTTGCCAGTGGTCTATCAATCTTGTTTATTTTTTCAAAGAACCAACTTCTGCTTTCGTTGATCTTTCGGATTGTTTTTTGAGTTTCCACTTCGTTGATTTCTGCTCTCAGCTTTGTTATTTCCTTCTGTCTTCCTGTTCTTGGGTCCTTTTGTTGAGCATTTTCTAGTTCTATTAGCTGTGTCATTAAGCTACTCAGGTAAGCTCCTTCTTCCTTCCTGATGTGTGCTTGCAAAGCTATAAATTTTCCTCTCAGTACTGCTTTTGCTGTGTCCCATAAGTTCTGAGAGTTTGTGTCTTTATTGTCATTTGTTTCCAGGAACCTTTTTATTTCCTCCTTGATTTCATCTCGGACCCACTGGTTATTGGGCATGAGGCTGTTTAACTTCCAGGTGTTAAAGTGTTTCTTCTGAGTCCCTTTGGAGTTCACAAATAATTTCAGAGCCTTGTGGTCAGCGAAGGTAGTCTGCAAAATTTCTATCCTCTTGATCTTATGGAGGTATGTTTTATGTGCCAGCATGTAGTCTATCCTGGAGAATGTCCCATGTACATTGGAGAAGAATGTGTATCCAGGTTTCTGGGGATGGAGTGTCCTATATATATCCACTAGGCCTCTTTCTTCCATTTCTCTCCTCAGGTCTAGTATATTCTTGTTGGGTTTCAGTCTGGTTGACCTGTCCAGTGTTGACAAAGCCGTGTTTAGGTCCCCCACAATTATTGTGTTGTTGTTGATATTATTTTTCAGATTTGTCAGCAGTTGTATTAAATATTTTGCTGGCCCCTCATTCGGTGCATATATGTTTAGGAGAGTGAATTCTTCCTGCTCTACGTACCCCTTGATTAATATAAAATGTCCGTCTTTGTCCCTTACAACCTTCCTGAGTATAAAGTTTGCATTATCTGATATTAGTATGGCCACTCCAGCTTTTTTATGGGTGTTGTTTGCTTGGATAACTTTTCTCCAGCCTTTTATTTTGAGTCTATGTTTGTTCTGACTATTCAGGTGCGTTTCTTGTAGGCAGCAGAAGGTTGGATTGAGTTTTTTGATCCATTTAGCCACTCTGTGTCTCTTAACTGGTGCATTTAGTCCATTGACGTTGAGAGAAAGAATTGTCCTGGGATTTAACGCCATCTTTATTTCAAAATTTGGTGTGTCTTTTGGGTAGTCTTGTCTTAGATTAGGTCTTTCAGTTTTTCTCTTAAGACTGGTTTTGTGTCTGTGAAGTTTCTGAGCTGTTTTTTGTCTGTGAAACCATGTATTCTTCCATCAAACCGGAAAGTGAGTTTTGCTGGGTATAGTATTCTGGGTGAAGCATTCATTTCATTCAGTCTTGTCACAATATCCCACCACTGCTTTCTGGCATTGAGCGTTTCTGGTGACAGGTCTGCTGTAAATCTCAGGGAAGCTTGCTTGAACATGATTTCCCCTTTTGATCTTGCTGTTTTCAGAATTCTGTCTCTATCTGTGGGATTTGTCATTGTGACTAGGATGTGTCTTGGGGTGGTTTTTCTGGGGTCTCTTTTGGTTGGTACTCTTCGGGCATGCAGGATTTGATCACATATATCTTTAGCTCTGGGAGTTTCTCTTTAATGATGTTCTTGACCATTGATTCTTCCTGGAAATTTTCTTCCTGGGTCTCTGGGACTCCAATGATTCTTAAGTTGTTTCTGTTGATCTTATCATAGACTTCTATTTTCGTCTGTTCCCATTCTTTGACTAATTTTTCCATTGTCTGCTCATTTGCTTTAAGTTTTTTGTCCAATCTCTCCTGCTGTATGGAATTGTTATGTATCTCATCTTCCACAGCACCAAGTCTATTCTCAGCTTCTGATACCCTGTCCCAGAGCTTATCCATTTTGTCATTCACTTCGTTTACTGAGTTTTTCAGGCCTGTTAGTTGACATGTTATTTCAGTTTGGAGTTTTGTCATTTCTGCCTTCATATTTTCTTGGTTCTTATTAGTGTTCTGTTCAACTCGATCCATGGTTTCTTGGAGTCTGTTGAGCACCTTCCATATTGCTAGTCTAAAGTCCTTATCTGAGAGGTTGATTAGTTGTTCAGTCATTATCTGGTCCTCAGAATTGTCATCTTCATTCTCTATGTCTGATGCTGGCCTGCGCTGTTTCCCCATTGTCACATTTGTATTGTGGGTTTTTCTACGTGTTGTAGTGGTATTCATTGTCTATATGATGTAGGCAGCACACTCCTCTGGCTCCTCCCTTTCTGGATGGGCTGACTTGCCTCTAAGGGAGGGGAGTCCTCCGTGGATGAAGCCTCACACTGGGTCAAATCTTAGGCCCGAGCATGTAACAGAGAAGACAGTCCAGAGAGAAATGTTTGCTTCTGTGATATAGCGCCGTTCTTAGTGTGATTTTTCCTTCTTGTTGCAATGGAGTTCTTTCCTTAGAAAGAGTGCACGGCCGCGTAGCGAAGCGGAGCGGCCGTGCTCCTCTGAGCCTCTTTTTGCCCCACTCGCAAGAGTTTCACGCAAGAGGACAGTAGACAGACATAGACAGGTCACACTCACAGTCTTTCACAGCTGAGCCCCACTGGGCCGGTGTACTTTCGCGGATTTTCCCCGCCTGGTGTCACACACAGGGAGCCCCTCATTTTAAATCTTATATCAGCAGCAAATAAATAGTCTGGGTAGAAGTTGGAAGTCCAGTCAAGACTCTAGAATTTATTGTTTTCATAAATGATGTAAATGTCCGTATTTCTGTTATCACAGTATTTTAGAAAAAGTTAAAAAAGTAAAAATAACAATAATACTGGAGACATTCAGAAGGAAACTCAGAATAAGATTTAGTGGTATATTCAACATACTATCTAAGGGATATGTAGTCATACAAGTAAACTGAGAAACCAACCAAACAAGTGGGTAAACAATAATAAATGAAGGTCCCTGGCCTTTAATTGCAAAACAAATTGGAGGCAGTGGGAGCAATGGCAGGGATGGGATTAGAGAGGAGGAAAAGTTGAACTTGCAGTGATTTAGAGTCAGAAATGGAGGCTCTGGAGACTTAGAGGAAGTAAAGGGGACAATACCTTTGTTCATCCAAATCATGTAAGTTAACCATACTACCCAGATTAAAATATAAATACTATTTTTTTTGGTAGGGAGTTATGCTATACCTGGTATACAAGGCCTACTCTTGTTTCTGGGTTGGTTTTTTGTTTTGTTTTGTTTTGGTTTGGTTTGGTTTTTGGCCACATCCAGTGACGCTCAGGGTTACTCCTGGCTATGAGCTCAGAAATCGCTCCTGGCTTGGGAGACCATATGGGACGACTTGGGGGACCATATGGGATGCCAGGGGTCAAACCCAGGTCTGTCCTGGGTCAGCCACGTGCAAGGCAAACACCCACTGCTGCGCTATCTTTCTAGCCCATTACTCTTGTTTCTGTACTCAGAGATTGATCCTGGCAAGTGCTTAGGAATCATATATGGTGCCAGGAATTTGAACTTTGGTTATTCACATACAAAATAAATGACATATCTTTTGTAATGTCACCCTGACTTGATATTAGATTAAAAATAAAGAGTATGATGTATCCTTTTAAATGCAGGTTTAAGAAGCTGGAGCGATAGCACAGTGGTAAGGCTTTTGCCTTGCATGCAGCCAATACAGGACAGACCCAGGTTCGAATCCCAGCATCCCATATGATCCCTGAGCCTGCCAGGAACAACTCTTTTTTTGGGTGGGAGGTTGGGGAGCACACCCATTGACACTCAGGGATTACTCCTGGCCATGCGCTCAGAAATCTATCCTGCCTTGGGGGAGCATATGGGACACCGGGGGATCAAACCGCGATCAGTCCTAGGCTAATGTTCTAAAGGCCTTATGCCCTGTGCCACTGCTCCGGCTCCAAGGAACAACTTCTGAGCCCAGAGCCAGGAGTAACCCCTGAGCACTGCTGGGTGTGACCCAGAAACCAAAATAAATAAATAAATAAATAAATAAATAAATAAATAAATAAATAAATAAGCAGGTTTAAGACTTGTATTCCAAGTCTGATTTTTTTCTTTAATTTTTTTTTTGGAAACATCTCTCCCATTTTAATGTGCTAGGGAAAAATCTAGTCCAGATATTTTGAGTTGCTTCATAGTGGGTGGACAGATGAGACACATACTGATGAACAAAAAAATTCAAACCCAAACCACAAAAAATTAAGATTTAAAAATACATAATTCTTTAGGGGAGTGGGTAATAGTAAATCAAATGAGGCATATATTTAGTTTGTGCATACTCCTGGCATCAGATGGTTGCCCAAGCACCACACGGCATAGCTCAGAGAATCCTAATCATGGCACATTTTAGGCCTCCTGCAGTTTCAGGATATGGCAGCAGTGCATCCTTAACTCTTGTATTGGATCACTGCACATTGGTCACTATGATGTCCCAGGTATCATGAGAATTGCTTGAAAGATGCTGAAAAACCCACTTACACTTTGTCAACACACTGGGTTTAGGCTTCTTGCATTACATGCAGCATTCCAGAGTCATTCCTCAATAGAATTTATGGTCCACCAAGCACCACTAGATGTGACCCCTGACTACAGAGCCATGAATGGCCTCCTGAACATTTTTAGGTGTGCCTCTCCCAAAGACAGAAATTGACTATCACATGTATATTTTTATAAAATGGAATGCAAAAATGCAAGCCACCTAATTGGTTAATACAAATAAATTTTGTTTTGTTTTGTTTTTTGGACCACACCCAGTGATGATGCTCAGTGGTTACACCTGTTTATGTACTCAGAAATCACTCCTGGTTTGGAGGACATATGGGATGTTGGGGATCAAACCCATGTCTGTCCTGGATCAGCCATGTGCAAGGCAAATGCCCATACTGCTGTGCTATCACTCCAATCCCCAATAAAAACAAAAATTAATGTAAATCATGACATGTTTATTTGGAGGAATGTTATTTCTTTACCAAAAATTGTATTTATATAGGTGGTATATTTATAACAAGTAATAATTATTAAGCTTCACATAAAAGGCGACATTCACAGAAGCAAAAACAATACAAACATAAAATAGATAAAATAAAATTCTCTTGTATCAGGCTCAGAAAGCTATATCTATAAATTTTCTTTAGAAAATTCTCTTCAGCAGACAATTTTGAAACCATTATTCAAATTCACAGTTTCTTACTCATAATAATTTATTTAGGAATCTGTCTTTCCACCTATTGGTATATTTGTCATTCCAAAACCACAGAACAGCTTCGATCATTTTAATGGAAAAGCATTTGGAAGATTTTTTTCTTAAGCAATTTAGTCAGTAAATATTGAGTTTCTACTACATACCAAACATGGCAATAAGCACTGAAATACCTTAATCAAAATGATAAACCTTAGAATGCTCATTAGTAATGATTTCTTTAGACTAAGTCATTAGAATGTAAGCTACTCTTAAAAAACACCAAATTCTGGGAGTTGAAATCTTAATGAATTGGGGTTAAAGAAAAAATAAATTTGCATTATGTGGCCCTTATCTAAAGAAGTAATTTGTACACATGGTAGAGTAACTTCATACATCCTTACCCTACAGGAGTTTTTTTAGCAAACTCAACACTGCTGGGTTGTTGGAATTCTTCTAGGAATTTTATATGTATTCAGGTTTCCAGTGACATCATTTTATCGCAGATTTAGAGATCCTTGAATAGCATAATCAATCTTTCTCAGTTCTATCTTTTACCACAAAGCTTCTGATTAATGCAAACACAGGCACTCTCCTTGCCTGGGTTATCTGAGGTGAAATCCCCTCTTCAGCTGCTCTGGAAAGTCTTGACTTTATTACAACCAGTTGCACTCCTGGCTTTTTCCTTTAAGATTGTTTTCTCCCTCATCCCTCTCCCCCAACACTCACTAGTCTATCATCTGTGAGATGCTAAGCAGTGACCTTTAAGCTGTATTGTTTAAGATAGATTTTGTAGCATACTTTTGAGGATGGAATTAAAGCACTGCTTTACAGATGGAAAGAAGCCTTCGGATGTCGATAGATTTAGCATTAAGTGGGCTAATCTTATGACATTTTATGGCTGAAACCCAATTATGAACAAGTTTGTAATCATGGTGCTTAAAGAAAGAAATCACTTTCATTAAAAAAAAAGATTAAGAATTAACTTCAAAGTACGCAACATGATTATATGATTATATGTGTGATTTATAAGTAGCCTTAATATGCTTTGGGTTTACTTTTTAAAAAACACAGGCTACTAGAGCACCATCGAGTTGGTGATATAAATATTGGATGGTGAAAAATATCTAAGAAGGTACATGTTATAAATAAGACTCTAGTTTGTAGTTTGGATGTTATGTTTTTGGTGTTCCATATCTTGTAAAAGAGTATAGTAAGAAAGCAAGACAAATGCTACTCAATAATATGGAAAGATTATTATTATTAATATGAAAATAATAGACCAGGGGCAGAAGCAATAGCGCAGTGGTAGGGTATTTATCTTGCACATGGCTGGTCTAGAATGGACCTTGGTTCAATCTCCTGGTTCCCGTATGGTCCCCCAAGCCTGGAGCAATTTCTGTGCCCATAGCCAGACGTAACCCCTGAGCATCAACATATGTGTCCCAAAATAAAAAAAAAGAAAATAATAAACCATGCCCCCAAATAACATATCTGATGAAAAACAATAGTGCCTTTAAGATAGGGCTAAAGTTGGATTGAGTTTTCACCAAATATCCTATTTAATAGCATTAAAATTGAGTCTTTTGTTTACAAACTGGGTGCCTGCATGTGGTAGCTATATCTTATTCTTTTTGAAACACTTTTAAAATTCTTGAATAAGATAAGATTAGGATTATTTTTATTTGTTTTTGCCACACCTGGATGTGTTCAAGGCTTACTCCTGGTTCTGCTTTCAAGGATCACTCCTGGAGGGCTTGGGGACCATAAAAATGCAAGGGATTGAACTGGAGAGAGAGACACATACAAGGCAAGCACTTGAACTGTGTACTATCTCTCTGGTCTCAAAAGCAATGTATATATTTTTTAAAGTCTTGTCATTTGTATTCATGAAACCACGAGTTAGTGCATGTCCTTGTATTCTCAACAACTCCTCTCTGAATATAAAAGTAAAATAAGGGAAGTGATAGCACAGCTGTAAGGTGTTTGCCTTTCAAACAGATGACCTGGGACAGACCCTGATTTGCTCCCCAGCATCCCATATGTTCACCTGAGCATGCCAGGAGCAATTTCTGAGTGCAGATCCAGAAGTAATCCCTGAGCACTTCCAGGTGTGACCCCAAAACAAATAACAAAAAGTAATACTAAAAACTAAAAGTCAGAAGTTTATCTCGACTTGAGTGAATTCTCCTCTTTAGTTATCTTGCCAAGTTTCGAGGAGGTGAAGTCAATGCAATGCTAAGTAGAATTAAAGAAATGTAGTCTTCTGAGCTCTAGAAATTATTAGGGGGTTGTGTAGTAAACAAAACAACAAGTGTCACATAGCACAGAGGTGATCTGTTTGTGAGACAATGCTCTTATTTTCCAAAGTGATGCTTTTACAAGCACATTATTGTAATTAATAAGTGAACAGTTTAGCTGTGAGGTAGGAAAAAAGCAAATACATATTATGCAAAAAAAAGAGAACCAACAACCTTCTAATTTGAATAAATGGTAAGGGACATTAAATATTGAAAGAATAATTAAAAAAACATTTGAGTCTCTAATCCCATTTCACACATAAGCAGGAATTCTCATAGAACCACTCTTACATTATATTTGTTTAAAACTTTATTCCCAAGTAAATTACTTTAGACTGTGTTTTCTGAAATGTTCTTATCTCTGTTATTTCATTGTTGTCTGATACAATTATAATTTAGTTTCTGTATACAATTAGGAGTAGAAACTGGAAGCATTTTTTGGTCTTAAAATCAGAGTGCAAAATGTTTACATCTCACTATCAAAGTAGGAGTTTAATTAATATGAATGGATTAAGAAGACATGGTTTATATATATATATATATATATATATATATATATATATATATATATATATATGTCCATATATATACATTCACAAAACAGTGGAATACTATGAAGCTGCAAGAAATTCTGAAATCATGCACTTTTCTGTAATCTGGTTGATACTGGGAAATATGTTGAGCGAAGTAAGCCAATATAAGGATAAACATAGATGGTCTTAGTTATAGAATAACTGGATGAAAAAATTTAAACAAGTAAAGGGGGAGTGTCAGATCACCCTTGACCCCAGAGCTAAGGGAGGAAGACAAGGAAGGAAAGAAATCAAAGAGGAAGGAAGAAGATAAGAAAGTGAAGTAATTAGGCAACTGGGGCCAAGGCTTTGGTTATATTGGTGATGTGGAAGAGTGGGATATCTATATATTTAAAGCACAGGCTCAACAACATCAAAAACACTAGATCTATGATGCAACCATGGAACTTTGTAATGTACTCATAATAGTGGCAGAAGGAAGGGTTTTGGGAAGGGGTGGGTGATGGAGTATGGGAGCTCTGGTGGTGAGATTTGTGTGCTAAATCATGGTGGGATATTAAATGCCTAAAACAATTGCTAATAATTTACAGTTATAAATATACATATATAAATTACAGTTCATAACTAAATAAAATGTATTGTTAAGATAAAATTCATTCATAATGTTCTACACTATGGAATATGTAGGGATAGTTCTCATTTGTGATATCATATATGTGTTTAAAAATGTTTAAAAATATGTAGGAAAAGGGCTTAAGAAATAATATATAACTTCAGAGCAGATTCATGTGTAAGATAGCCACTGGACTTAAAGTTAGGTTGAAACTACATGAATTTTGCCTGAACTGAACATTCTGAAATAATAAATCCATACCAATATCTTTTGACTCATACTCTTCTTCATAGTAGTCTTGATAATCATTAGACCTAAGACTACTGTTGCATTTGAAAAAAATAAGGCTAATTAGGAGCACTGGCTTCTCAAATTTTCTAGAAGATTTTTGACATGACTGCTACCAATAGCTAAAGATATTTAGTTCTTTCAGTACTTTTGAGCAGGAAGGAAGGAAGCAAGAAAGGAAGGAAGGAAGGAAGGAAGGAAGGAAGGAAGGAAGGAAGGAAGGAAGGAAGGAAGGAAGGAAGGAAGGAAGGAAGGAAGGAAATAAAAAGAGAGAAAGTAAAATAAGGAAAGCAGACCAAATATTGTTCTTTAGCACATATTTACTGATACAAATTTAACCCCCAGAGGCCAAAATGATAATACATGTTCAACCAAAAATACCCATGTGTTCCCCTATGCCCCACCAGGAGTGATTCCTGAATGTAGAGCCCAGAGTGGCTCTGAGTACCACAGGATGTTGTCCATAAACAAAAACAAAACTTCCCCCAAATAAAAGTCTCAATCATATTGTTTTTACTATATTTTTATTTTGAGAGAAACAATTTCCTGTTTACTTGCTCTCAAAACAATACTTCATTAGATAAAATATCTTTACTTACTTCCTTTTTAAAATGAACCACCTTCATAAGTTTCTGTTGATACAAACAGCATATAAATGAACTGCATATTTTACCAATAAAAATTACTTTTTCAGATATTAAAAATGCTCTACTATGCATTGTAATAGAAAAAAATTAGAGATTTCATATTATAATTTTCTCTGTAGCTTGTCTCATTTTTATCTTTCTATTTTTGCTTTATTTATTTGTTTTTTTTTAAAGCCTTCTCAAATGCTTTATGTTATTTTCCCTCAACAGGAGTTTAAAACTACAGGGCTTTTAAGATCCCTTCCAGGCAATCAGTTGCTCTGAATCAAACTTGCTCTGGGCCAGCTCTTTTCTCTCTGGGGATGGTCACGCTCAGATCAACATACATAGCAGTATCAGGGTTCCATTTTGGAAATTTACTCAGAGGATCAAGTGCTTTAGGACACTGAATTACCTTTCATTTTTTCATGTTGGAAAGAATTAGCAATCTATGTTTCAGTAAAAATACTGTCAAACTGGGATAACTTTGTGTTAAAGAAGAGTGATATATTTACAATTTCAGAGCTTTTTTTATATAAAAATACAAAGTTGGGTAAAACCCTTATTTATTCCAGAGAACCATGGCTGTTTCCATGATAGAGGAAGAAAAATTCAATAAAGAAAAAGTAAAAGATCTATTTGGAAGAGTATGTTTTTAATAGGTTTTGCTAAAATGCTTTACTAATAAAATAAGTTAAACACTGCAGGAATTTGAGGAGATAAAAATGAGAAAGCTTACAGAAGCCAGTCTACATTTGTTGTGTAATTAATGTTATAGTTTTGCTTTTTAAACATGATAAGCTACCACAGTGTTTACATTTATATATTTGGATGAAAACCAACTTATAAATTTACATTTGCATGCAACTTGTTTTTCTTTCCGCAAACTAACTGTAGATTAAAGAATGCTACCAAGCACCATTTCATCTTGTATATGATACTCACATTTTAAGAGCCAGATGGAGCCCAATAAATAATATAGGAGTTAAGGTTCTTGCTTTACATGTGACAGAAACTAGTTAGATCCTTAGCACTGCATGTGGTCCCTCAAAAGCACACACCCCAGGAATGACCCCAAAAGCACAGAACCAGAACTAGCCCCTGAACACTGCTGAGTATAGCCACAATAAACAAACAAATAAAATTAAAATAGATCCAACTCAAAATTAGTTTGGGTTAATCTAGATTACACTTTAGCTTTCAAAGAGATAAAATTATTTTTGAAAAGGAACTTGAAATAATCTTAACACTTTGTTACTGTTTTTAATGTCATTAAAATTTAAGGTTTTTTTTATTTTTATTTATGATCCCTAAAATCCATGGGACTTTTTTTGTTAAAAGCTTTAATTTTAATTTATATGACTTCATACTTCATAATATTTACTTAAAGTAGCTTGATTTATATTTTACTGTAATCATGCTAATAATATTAAGGGTAAATTAGAAGCATGATAGAATCTGATATAGACAAGTTTATTTCACAAGCAACAAACTCCTATGATATTTCATTATATAGATCAATTCTAACTTGTCATTCTAAAGAGAAATTACATCTATTTTTCTATTCTTTCATGCTTCTAGTATATGACATTGGGACTTTCACCTTTTTCTTAGAGAAACACATATGGTATTTTAAGAATAACATAAATTTCCGTTTTCTTTTCTTCAGAAAAAGAGCAAAGTGGTTTAAGGCACTTGCATTACACTTGGCTGACCCCAGGTCAATCTTGGAATTGCATATGGCCCATTAAACCCTTCTAGGAGTGCTCTCTGAGCCCAATGCCTGGAGTAAGCCCTGAGCACAGCTGGATGACTGTGAACTAATACCTCCACTCTCCACAAAAAGGTTTCACTTTAAGGGAAATCATATTAATGTAGGATTTTTCTTTTGATGAGAAGATCAGGAAAAAGAAAAGCCCTATGACAAGGCAGTTGTACTCAGTGCAAGTATGCAGCTATAGTAATTATGCAGCAATTAGCAATAGTGCAATTATGCAATAATTGTTTATTCAGTAATCCCTCTTGTTTGTGTTGAGAACCTTTGAACAACATAACTTAATATTGTTGCTATTGTTTTTTTTTTTACAGTGGCTTCATTGCCCTCTTGTTTATGTTCATGTTAATAATTCACTTAAAGAAAGGCTTTTAGAATCCTCACATTCATTCTCCTGAACTAGGGAAAAGGGTGAAAGAGCCAATTACAGGTTAAAAGAGCCATTATGCTAACATGCTTCACATGAGTAAAGACTGTCCGTGTTCACAGACTTGCCAATCCTTCATCCAATGAAGTATTTCATTCCAAGGACCATCGTGAAGCAGTCACATGTTATTAAAGGGGGAAACAATTACTTTAAAATGCACTCCTCACTCCTAACTCTGAAAATAACATTTTCCTTCACCCACAAACAAAGTGATGCCCCAATTTATTTGCTCAATAGGGAGAAGAACTGTCATGTAATTCAGATCCCTTTCAGAACTGGGATGAAAGAAAATCAAAATAAAAAAAGTAGAGACATAGGGGCTGGAGCAATAGCACAGTGGTTACAGGATGGATAGTAGTTCGAATCCCTGCATCCCATATGGTCCCCCAAGCCTTCCAGGGGGTAATTTCTGAGCACAGAGTCAGGAGTAAGCCCTGAGCACCACTGGGTGTGACAAAAAAAGGAAAGAAAGAAAGAAGAAAGGAAAGAAAGAAAGAAAAGAAAGAAGAAAGAAAAGAAAGAAAGAAAGAAAGAAAGAAAGAAAGAAAGAAAGAAAGAAAGAAAGAAGAAAGAAAGAAAGAAAGAAAGAAAGAGAAAGAAAGAAAGAAAGAAAGAAAGAAAGAAAGAAAGAAAGAAAGAAAGAAAGAAAGAAAGAAAGAAAGAAAGAAAGAAAGAAAAAGAGAAAGAGAAAAAAGAAAAAGAAAGAAAAGAAGGAAGGAAGGAAGAAAAAGGAAAAGAATGAAAGAGAAGAAAGAAAGAAACAAAGAAAGAGAAAGGAAGAAGAAAGAAAAATTCATTAAGCATAAAATGATGTAGAGAACTATAATTTGACCTATTTATAAACTAGCTTATGATTTAATGAACTCTCATATTTCTATGAAAAATATAGTAGTATCCTTTTAGTTGGGGTTGTTAAACTCAAGTTAAAATGTGTTCTGATATAAAATCTTTACTTTCTCACTTTGTGTTTAGTTTTGCATTCATGTCCCTGAGATAAAAAAAAAATAATTGAGACTACATACCGAAATGTAGTTTTTCCACATTTTAATGGAAAATGACCCATGGTATATTGGGGTTTTCAGGATCTTTACTTATGAATATATATGAATGCATTGTCTTGAAGCTCTTATTTAATGTACTCATGAAGAAAAATGTTCCCATTGTGGGGAAACTGTTCACTCAGGGCAACTTCTAACAGCATTCAAGGCATCCCAAGAGAAGTTTTAAATGTATACAATCATTTTGTGGAAGAGTACGTAGCTAGTAACTAAAATTGAAAGCTAAACACAATGGTATCACCTTATTGCCAGAGATGAGGATTGTCTCTACCATATTCATATTTTCAACACTTGAGGAAATTCTTTGATCTTTCTTAGAATATATTTCCTCATCTATAAAATGGCTATAATGTTCCTGTATATTTTAATAATAGCAAAAGTATATCACTGGGTCAGTAACTAATCAGCTTTAGTGACATATCTTTACCTTCACTTGCTTCTCTATTCAATATATCACCTAGCAAGTTATCTCTTGGTGTGACGCCAACTTAGTGAGATATTGATTTCTAAGTATTTCAAGTCTGTAATGAAATGCTGGCAATGCTGAACTTAAACTTGCATTTGAGTTAACTTTTTAAATTCAATAGCTATTAGAGGTTATAAAGACTAGTGACCAAATATTACCCAAGACTTTATTATTCTGACATTGTATGTCTATAGTTATTAGCTATCGTAGATTACTGGCTAAGGCACCTCTTCATATAGAACATATGGTAAGCAATAAGGTGAGGAATAAGATAAGCTAGCATCTATAAATATAGGAGTGCAGAGTGCATTGTTTTATTGTGTTATGTGGCCCTAAGCTATATCCCTAAGTGTGATATTATATTGCTAGATCATATGGGAGCTCAATGTCCAGTTTTTAAAGGAATATCCATATTGTTTTCCAAAAGGGCAGGACTAGATAGTATTCCCACCAGCAGTGAATGAGAGTTCCTTTCTCCCCATATCCACATCTGCAGTGTTTGTTCTTGACCTTTGTGATGTGTGCCAGTCTCTCTGACATGAGATGGTACCTCATTGTTGTTTTGATTTGCATCTCCCAGATGATTAGTGATGTGGAGCATTTTTTCATGTGCTTTTTGGCCATCTGTATTTCTTCTTTGAGGAAGTGTCTGTTCATTTCTTCTCCCCATTTTTTGATGGGGTTAGAGTTTTTTTTCTTGTTAAGATGTTAGTACCTTGTATATCTTAGATATTAACCCCTTATCTGATGGGTATTTACAATAGCTAGAATATGTAAATTAAATTGCAATACATCTATACAATGGAATACTTCACAGTTGTTAGAAGAAATAAAATCACAAAATTTGATTATACATGGATAGATTTGGAGACTATTATGTTTAGTGAAATAAGTGAGAGAGATAAACACAGAATATTCTCACTCATGTGTGACTTAATAAAAATAAAAGACAGTATAAATAATACCCAGAGACAATAGAGATGAGGGCTGGAAGGACCAGCACATGATAACAAGCTTATTACAAAGAGTGATAAGTTCAGTTAGAGAAATAATTAGTTAAAAGCTACCCTAATGGTGATAGAGAGAAATACAATGACTGTCTTAAAGACAGGTAGGGGTGGGGCAACGTTGGAAATGGGGGGGGGGTTTGTACTGGTGAAGGGGGTGAGCATTTTATGGCTGAAGCCCAATTATGAACATGTTTGTAACCATTGTGCTTAAATAAAGAAATTATTAAAATAAAAAAGGGTAGGCTAGCAATAACTTTCCCAGGTTCATGGATTCTCACTGATGGGCAAACATATAATCTAAAGATATTTTAACTATAAGTATCATGATACAAATGCCCAGTGAAGGGAGAGAGAAGGAAGAAAGGAAGGAAAGCTTGATGGAAGCAGGATAATGCAGAACAGTTCTACAGAGTTCTCAAATTAAACAGCCCAGCCGTTCTGCTACAAATAGACCAATTTTGGTCCATTTTTATCTTGGAAAATTCATAGTATTTCTTATTAAATTGAAAATTTTTTAGGAACTGTAATGTAAACACAGTAACAAACTTAGAACTTGAGGCCATTGGCCAATCGTTGATAAAGTTTGGAGACCCAGTTTCAGAGCAGACTTAAAGGTAACACAAGTACATTGTTTCAAAAGAAAGTTTTTGACTTCAAATTGCAGTTGAGAAATGTTAAAAAAGTAACAATTCCCTTTGAAGGAGCATAGTCTTAAGGCTACTGCTTGTACAGTCAAAGTAATTGATTTAGGAGAAAGAATGAGAAACAAATTAAAGTTATGAGACTTACTATTCCATACTTCATTGGGGTTCAAAATGAAGATTCCCAGCTGGAGAAAGGACTTGCAATGAAGATGTCAATTTTATAAGAACATGGCATGTTCATCATTCAGGACTAAAATTACATATATATACCTAAAAACTACCATTATCAATAATTCTCCCCATGACACACTGCACAGTTGTAAGTTGAAACACCAATCCTACTATTATGGTATTGGGTGGATTAGAGCTTAGAGATGTAAATAAGGGTAGATCAGATCATGAAAACAAGGCCCTTGTGCTGAGAATAGTAGTTTTCTATGAGCAGATTAACTTCTCTGTTATAATGACAAATTCAGGAGGTGCTATCCAAAATACAAGAATGTCTTCACTACAGCCCAAGATCAGAATCTTGATCATACCAATCCTCAAAATTGTGAGAAATAAATTCCTATGGTTTGAATGACAACTTTTGTTCTATTTTGTTGCAGTCTGAGATGACAAGTACAAATAATTTAACAAAGAAAATTCAAATCAAAATTAATGTACTTCTTTAGTTTTTAGGATGATTTACTCCCAAGAGTTCAATATATTAAATGCTGCCTGTAGGTGCAGATATATTCCTCAATCTATACATTTCTTTTCTGAGTGTCTGGCTGGAAGTGGAAAAGTGATCAGTTAATACTAGGTCTTTATTGCAAGCAATAGAAGCATGAGTCAGAATATGCAAAAGAACAAAGCTAGATTTATTGTGAGGATAGAGGATAACTTTCTGAACTCATTTAGTCAGTCGAAATCACTAGAGTTAGAAAATAAGGATTAAGGCCATGGCATATTCCTTAAATCACTGCTACTCTGTTGAGAACTTACTCCTGCTTCCATGGAGAACTGGATTTATTCCTATTGAAGAAAACTTAGCAGTCCTGTCTTCTATACAGCACCAAATCCTGCAACCACTGGTAGGTAGTGCCATCATTTCCACAGAAAAAGGAAAGCTGTTCTGATTGGCTTCTGTTGGCTGAGCCTAATTTTTAACTCTGTGGTTTACTTCAAGTGAGGCTAGATAATTCTTACAATAATTAGGGGGGAAATCCCTCTATACAAGGAAAATATACTCAGTTGAGGGCAGGTCAAAATATACCCTCTAAACTCCCAATATTGCATCTTCAGGACAAGAAGTTTGATATTTTATAATAAATATTTCTTGAATAAATAAATGTTTATAAGATTGTCTTAATTTAGGATAGGTTGACACAAGATCCTCTTTTAACTTTACAATAATATGAACCCATACATATAATTTGAAAGTTTGATCTTTGTTTAAATCAATTTGAGTCTCATAATCCCAAGCAGTGAATCTCCCTCAGTGGTATACATAAAGTTTATAGACTAAACGGTACTATTAGCTGTTATTAATATCACATGCATGTTTAAGTTATGATACACTCAAGTTATTATGTGTTTATTAAAACATAATTCTATAAAAAAGATCTAAAAATATAGTGTAAGCTATTTCAATCCATGATTCAAAATAATGGAATGATTTAAATAATCAGGGTATAAATTCATTTCCAATAAAATTTTGCCAAAACTTAAAATGAGTGGTTTTATGGTATTATATTTATCTGAACATATAAGTAGCCATATCTACTTATACAAAGAACTGGCTTATTTCCTAAAGTCTAAAGATGATCAGTGTTGGCAATGAACAGTGAAAAGAAAGTCTTCATTTGCTGTTGATAGAAATGTCATTTGGCTTAGCTTCCATGGAAAACAGTATCAAGACTTCTCAAAAAATAAGAACAGGGAGAAGAAATATAGTACAGGTGTTCAGACTCATGCTACCTAGTTTTTATCCCCAGCAATGCATAGGGGTCACAAACAACCCAGGTATCCTCAGTACTGCTGGCCCTGATGATTACTTGCACTTCCATTCTCAAAGAGCAGATGGTCACTGGGTCTTAGCACTGAACCAAGGGCCAACTTGACTAAGTATAGCATTGCCTGGAAAACAACCCCCAGCAAGAATTTTTATAAAAATTTCATATACCAGTGATTCTTCTCCTTAACTTCTGTCCCAAGAACAAAGCATTAATTTAAAAGGGTATTTGCATCTCTCTTGCAGCAATACGTACAATAACTAGTGTTGGGAGATCACAATTGCCCAACAATGGATAAGAGGCTAAAGAAATTGTGACCCATGATCACTGTAGAAAAGAACTGGGTGCTGGAAGTAGGTAAAGATAGGAAAAATACTCCTTCAGTAACAATATTGAAAACCACATTGTCAAAAGGGGAACACACAGAAGCGGGGAGAAAGAGAAAGACAGAGAAGAAAAATGTCTGCCTCAGAGACAAGCAAGGAGAAGGGCAGGAGTGGCACTGGGAACATTAATGGTGGGAAATGTGCACTGATAAATGGTATCGTACATTGCATAACTGAACCTAAATCATGAACAACTTTGTATCTGTGAAAAGTACTGTATTATGAACCTGGTAATCACAGTTTTTAATTAAAGAAATTTTAAAAAAGTGGTCTATAAACAACCTCGCAATATTTTTTAGCTTTAAAAAATAAATCCTATTTCACTGCAAGTTGGATGGAATTGAAGAGTATAACATTAAATTAAGTGTGCCACACAAAAATCAATATACACAAATATACACAAAAATCCTATACACCAATAGTAATAAGGAAGAAATGGACATTAAGAAAACAACCCCGCATGTGGGGGTTTCCAGGCAGAGTGCTGATTGCTCTACCTGCAGAGTCTCCACCCGGCTGTGCTTCTTCTGAGGAAACTGAGGACCTGAAGGGAGCCCTGTCCTACTCTTCTCTGTCTTTCCTGAACTCTGGAAGCTCTCCTCAGAGCCGTGGGAAGAGAACCCCAAAAAAACTACATTCGGAAGTTAGCCAGCGAGCCAGTGAGTGAGTAAGAAATGGCTGCATGTGGGGGTTTCCAGGCAGAGTGCTGATTGCTCTACCTGCAGAGTCTCCACCCGGCTGTGCTTCTTCTGAGGAAACTGAGGACCTGAAGGGAGCCCTGTCCTACTCTTCTCTGTCTTTCCTGAACTCTGGAAGCTCTCCTCAGAGCCCTGGGAAGCGAACCCCAAAAAAACTACTTTCAGAAGCTAGCCAGCGAGCCAGAGAGTGAGTAAGAAATGGCTGGATGTGGGGGTTTCCAGGCAGAGTGCTGATTGCTCTACCTGCAGAGTCTCCACCCGGCTGTACTTCTTCTGAGGAAGCTGAGGACCTGAAGGGAGCCCTGTGCTACTCTTCTCTGTCTTTCCTGAACTCTGGAAGCTCACCTCAGAGCCCTGGGAAGCGAACCCCCAAAAAACTGAAGCTACCCAGCAAGTGAGTGAGTAAGAAATGGCTGGATGTGGGGGTTTCCAGGCAGAGTGCTGATTGCTCTACCTGCAGAGTCTCCACCCGGCTGTGCTTCTTCTGAGAAAACTGAGGACCTGAAGGGAGCCCTGTCCTACTCTTCTCTGTCTTTCCTGAACTCTGGAAGCTCTCCTCAGAGCCCTGGGAAGCAAACCCCCCAAAAACTGAAGCTACCCAGCAACTCTCCTCAGAGTCTTGGGAAGCGACCCCAAAAATACAGCATTCTGAAGCTGCCAAGCAAGCGAGTGAAAACTACGCCTGTCCAGTGGGGACCGACTGTGAAAAACTGTGAGTGCTGCCTGTGTGTGTCTCTCTACTATCCTGCTGCGTGAACCTCTTGAGAGTGGGCTGAAAAGAGGCTCCAGAAGGCACTTAGCTCCACTTCGCTATGCAGCCATGCGCTCTTTCTAAAAAAATAACACCATCACAAGAAGAAAAAAAAACACACTAAGAACTGTGTTGGATCACAGAAGCAAGAACTTCTCTCCAGACTGTCTTCTCTGCTGCGTGCTCGGGCCTAAGATTTGATCCTGTGTGAGGCTTCATCCATGGAGGACTCCCCTACCTTGGAGGCAAGCAGGCCCATCCAGAAAGGGTGGAGCCAGAGAAGTGTGTTGCCTGCATCATATAACCAATGAATACCACCACAACACGTAGAAAAACCCACAATACAACTGTGACAATGGGGAAACAACGCAGGCCAGCATCAGACATAGAGAATGAAGATGACAATTCTGATGACCAGTTAATGACCAACCAACTAATCAACCTCTCAGATAAGGACTTTAGAGTAGCAATATGGAAGATGCTCAAAGACCTCAAAAAAACCATGGATAGAGTGGAACAGAACACTAATAATAATCAAGAAAATATGAAGACAGAAATCACAAAACTCCAAACTGAAATAACATGTCAACTAACAGGCCTGAAAAAAATCAGTAAACGAAGTGAATGACAAAATGGATAAGCTCTGGGACAGGGTATCAGAAGCTGAGAATAGACTTGGTGCTATGGAAGATGAGATACATAACAATTACATACAGCAGGAGAGATTTGGAAAAAAAACTTAAAGCAAATGAACAGACAATGGAAAAATTAGTCAAAGAATGGGAACAGATGAAAATAGAAGTCTATGATAAGATCAACAGAAACAACTTCAGAATCATTGGAGTCCCAGAGACTCAGGAAGAAAATTTCCAGGAAGAATCAACGGTCAAGAACATCATTAAAGAGAAACTTCCAGAGCTAAAGAATATATGTGATCAAATCCTGCATGCTCGAAGAGTACCAACAAAAAGAGCCAAGAAAAACCACCCCAAGACACATCCTAGTCACAATGACAAATGCCACAGATAGAGACAGAATTCTGAAAACAGCAAGATCAAAAAGTGAAATTACATTAAAGCAAACATCCTTGAGATTTACAGCAGACCTGTCACCAGAAACACTGAATGCCAGAAAGCAGTGGTGGGATATTGTGACAAGACGGAATGAAATGAATGCTTCACCTAGAATACTGTACCCAGCAAAACTCACTTTCCAGTTTGATGGAAGAATACATAATTTCACAGACAAAAAACAGCTCAGAAACTTTATAGACTCAAAACCAGTCTTAAGAGAAAAACTGAAAGACCTAATTTAGAAAAAGACTAACCAAAAGACACACCAAAGTTCGATATAAAGATGGCATTAAATCCCAGGACAATTCTTTCTCTCAACGTCAATGGACTAAATGCACCAGTTAAGAGACACAGAGTGGCTAAATGGATCAAAAAACTCAATCCAACCTTCTGCTGCCTACAAGAAATGCACCTGAATAGTCAGAACAAACATAGACTCAAAATAAAAGGCTGGAGAAAAATTATCCAAGCAAACAACACCCATAAAAAAGCAGGAGTGGCCATACTAATATCAGATAATGCAAACTTTATACTCAGGAAGGTTGTAAGGGACAAAGATGGACATTTTATATTAATCAAGGGGTATGTAGAGCAGGAAGAAATAACTCTCCTAAACATATATGCACCAAATGAGGGGCCAGCAAAATATTTAAAACAACTGTTGACAAATCTGAAAAACAATATCAATAACAACACAATAATTGTGGGGGACCTCAACACTGCTTTGTCAACATTGGATAGGTCAACCAGACTGAAACCCAACAAGAATATACTAGACCTGAGGAGAGAAATGGAAGAAAGAGGCCTAGTGGATATATATAGGACACTCCATCCCCAGAAACCTGGATATACATTCTTCTCCAATGTACATGGGACATTCTCCAGGATAGAATACATGCTGGCACATAAAACATACCTCCATAAGATCAAGAGGATAAAAATTTTGCAGACTACCTTCGCTGACCACAATGCTCTGAAATTATTTGTGAATTCCAAAGGGACTCAGAAGAAAAACTTTAACACCTGGAAGTTAAACAACCTCATACTCAATAACCAGTGGGTCCGAGATGAAATCAAGGAGGAAATCAAAATTTTCCTGGAAACAAATGACAATAAAGACACAAACTATCAGAACTTATGGGACACAGCAAAAGCAGTACTGAGAGGAAAATTTATAGCTTTGCAAGCACACAACAGGAAGAAAGAAGGGGCTTACCTGAGTAGCTTAATGACGCAGCTCATAGAACTAGAAAGTGCTCAACAAAAGGACCCAAAAATAGGAAGACAGAAGGAAATAACAAAGCTGAGAGCAGAAATCAACGAAGTGGAAACCCAAAAAACAGTCTGAAAGATCAAAGAAAGCAGAAGTTGGTTCTTTGAAAAAATAAACAAGATTGATAGACCACTGGCAAACCTAACAAAGAAAGAGAGAGAGAGAAACTTGATAACTCGTATTAGCAATGAAAAAAGAGAGATCACTACTGATATGAGAGATTCAAAGGGTAATCAGAAACTACTTTGAAAAACTCTATGCCACTATAAATGAGAACCTGGAAGAAATGGATAAATTCTTGGACTGTTATAATCTTCCACGGTTGAAAGAAGTGGATGTAGCATATCTAAACACCCCCATCACCATTGATGAAATAAAATGGTAATCAAAAGTCTGCCCAAAAACAAAAGCCTAGGCCCAGATGGATTCACTAATGAATTCTATCAAACTTTCCAAGAGGAACTACTACCAATCCTGGCAAGACTCTTTCATGAAATTGAACAAGTGAAAACACTCCCAAATAGCTTTTATGAAGCCAACATTACCTTGATACCTAAACCAGACAGAGATGCTACGAAAAAAGAAAATTACAGTCCAATATCGCTGATGAATGCAGATGCAAAGATCCTCAACAAAATCCTGGCAAATAGGATTCAATACCTCATTAAGAAGATCATCCACTATGATCAAGTAGGTTTCATCCCAGGAATGCAAGGATGGTTTAACATCCATAAGTCTATCAACATAATACACAACATCAACAACAAGAAAAATAAAAACCACATGATCATATCAATAGATGCAGAGAAAGTATTTGATAAGGTCCAACACCCATTCTTGATCAAAACTCTCAGCAAGATGGGAATGGAAGGAACCTTTCTCAATATAGTGAAGACCATCTACCACAAGCCAGTGGCAAATATTATCCTCAATGGAGAAAAACTAAAAGCCTTCCCTCTAAATTCTGGCACAAGACAAGGCTGTTCTCTCTCACCACTCCTATTCAACATAGCACTGGAAATACTTGCTATAGCGATTAGGCAAGAAAAAGATATCAAGGGAATCCAGATAGGAAAGGAAGAAGTCAAGTTCTCACTGTTTGCAGATGACATGATGCTCTACTTAGAAAACCCTAAAGACTCTACCAAAAAGCTTCTAGAAACAATAGACTCATATAGCAAGGTGGCCGGCTACAAAATTAACACACAAAAATCAATGGCCTTTCTATACAACAATAGTAATAAGGATGAAATGGACATTAAGAAAACAACCCCATTCACAATAGTGCCACACAAACTCAAATATCTTGGAATCAACTTGACTAAATATGTGAAGGACCTATACAAGGAAAACTATAAAACTCTGCTCCAAGAAATAAGAGAGGACACGCAGAAATGGAAACACATACCCTGCTCTTGGATTGGCAGAATTAATATCATCAAAATGGCAATACTCCCCAAGGCATTATACAGATTCAACGCTATCCATCTAAAGATACCCATGACATTCTTTAAAGAAGTGGATCAGGCACTTTTGAAATTTATTTGGAACAATAAACACCCTAGATTAGCTAAAGCAGTCATTGGGAAAAAGAATATGGGAGGAATTACTTTTCCCAACTTTAATCTTTACTACAAAGCAATAGTTATCAAAACAGCATGGTATTGGAATAAGGACAGACCCTCAGATCAGTGGAATAGGCTTGAATACTCATAAACTGTTCCCCAGACATACAATCACCTAATTTTTGATAAAGGAGCAAGAAATCCTAAATGGAGCAAAGAAAGCCTCTTCAACAAGTGGTGTTGGCACAACTGGCTAGCCACTTGCAAAAAATTAAACTTAGACCCCCAGCTAACATCATGTACGAAGGTAAAATTCAAATGGATTAAAGACCTCGATATCAGACCCCAAACCATAAGATATATAGAACAACACATAGGCAAAACTCTCCAGGACATTGAGACTACAGGCATCTTCAAGGAGGAAACTGCACTCTCCAAGCAAGTGAAAGCAGAGATTAACAGATGGGAATATATTAAGTTGAGAAGCTTCTGCACCTCAAAGGAAATAGCACCCAGGATACAAGAGCCACCCACTGAGTGGGAGACACTATTCACCCAATACCCATCAGATAAGGGGCTAATCTCTAAAATATTCAAGGCACTGACAGAAATTTACAAGAAAAAAACATCTAATCCCATCAAAAAATGGGGAGAAGAAATGAACAGACACTTTGACAAAGAAGAAATACAAATGGCCAAAAGACACATGAAGAAATGCTCCACATCACTAATCATCAGGGAGATGCAAATCAAAACAACAATGAGATACCACCTCACACCACAGAGAATGGCACACATCACAAAGAATGAGAACAAACAGTGCTGGCGGGGATGTGGAGAGAAAGGAACCCTTATCCACTGCTGGTGGGAATGCCGTCTAGTTCAACCTTTATGGAAAGCAATATGGAGATTCCTCCAAAAACTGGAAATCGAGCTCCCATACGATCCAGCTATACCACTCCTAGGAATATACTCTAAGAACACAAAAATACAATACAAAAATCCCTTCCTTACACCTATATTCATTGCAGCACTATTTACTATAGCAAGACTCTGGAAACAACCAAGATGCCCTTCAACAGACGAATGGCTAAAGAAACTGTGGTACATATACACAATGGAATATTATGCAGATGTCAGGAGAGATGAAGTCATGAAATTTTCCTATACATGGATGTACACAGAATCTATTATGCTGAGTGAAATAAGTCAGAGAGTTAGAGAAAAACGCAGAATGGTCTCACTCATCTATGGGTTTTAAGAAAAATGAAAGACATTCTTGCAATAATAAATTTCAGACACAAAAGAGAAAAGAGCTGGAAGTTCCAGGTCACCTCAGGAAGCTCACCACAAAGAGTGATGAGTTTATTTAGAGAAATAACTACATTTTGAACTGTCCTAATATTGAGAATGTATGAGGGAAATGCAGAGCCTGTTTAGAGTACAGGCAGGGGTCGGGTGGGGAGGAGGGAGATTTGGGACATGGGTGATGGGAATGTTGCACTGGTGATGGGTGGTGTTCTTTACATGACTGAAACCCAAACACAATCATGTATGTAATCAAGGTGTTTAAATAAAAAAAAAGAAAACCACCCCATTCACAATATTGCCACACAAACTCAAATATCTTGGAATCAACTTGACTAAAAATGTGAAGGACCTATACAAAGAAATCTATAAAACTCTGCTCCAAGAAATAAGAGAGGACATGAGGACATGGAAACACATACCCTGCTCATGGATTGGCACGATTAACATCATTAAAATGGCAATACTTCCCAAAGCTTTGTACAGATTTAATGAGATCCCTCTAAAGATACCCATGACATTCTTCAAAGAAGTGAATCAGGCACTTTTGAAATTCATTTGGAACAATAAACACCCTAGAATAGCTAAAGCAATCATTGGGGAAAAGAATATGGGAGGAGTTACTTTCCTCAACTTTAAACTTTACTACAAAGCGATAGTTATCAAAATCGCATGGTATTGGAATAAAGACAGGACCTCAGATCAGTGGAATAGGCTTGAATACTCAGAGAATGTTCCCCAGACATACAATCACCTGATTTTTGATGAAGGAGCAAGAAATCCTAAATGAAGCAAAGAAAGCCTCTTCAACAAGTGGTTTTGGCACAACTGGCTAGCCACTTGCAAAAAATTGAACTTAGACCCCCAGTTAACCTCATGTATGAAGGTAAAATCCAAACGGATTAAAGACCTCGATATCTGACCCAAAACCATAAGATATATAGAACAACACATAGGCAAAACACTCCAGGACATTGAGACTACAGGCATCTTCAAGGAGGAAACTGCACTCTCCAAGCAAGTGAAAGCAGAGATTAACAGATGGGAATATATTAAGCTGAGAAGCTTCTGCTGCTCAAAGGAAATAGCACCCAGGATACAAGAGCCCTCACTGAGTGGGAGAAACTATTCACCCAATACTCATCAGACAAGGGGATAATCTCCAAAATATACAAGGCACTGACAGAACTTTACAAGATAAAACATCTAATCCCATCAAAAAATGGGGAGAAGAAATGAACAGACACTTTGACAAAGAAGAAATACAAATGGCCAAAAGACACATGAAAAAATGCTCCACATCACTAATCATCAGGGAGATGCAAATCAAAACAACTATGAGGTACCACCTCACACCACAGAGATTGGCACACATCACAAAGAGTGAGAATAACCAGTGTTGGCGGGGATGTGGAGAGAAAGAAACTCTTATCCACTGCTGGTGGGAATGCCATCTAATTCAACCTTTATGAAAGGCGATATGGAGATTCCTCCAAAAAAAAAAAACACGAAACAAACTGGAAATAGAACTCCCATAGGATCCAGCTATACTACTCCTAGGAATATACCCTAGGAACACAATAATACAATACAAAAATCCCTTCCTTATACCTGTATTCATTGCAGCACTATTTACCATAGCAAGACTCTGGAAACAGCCAAGAAACCTTTCGACAGACAAATGTATAAAGAAACTGTGGTACATATACACAATGGAATATTACATAGCTGTCAGGAGCAATGAAGTCATGAAATTTTTCTATAAATGGATGTACAAGGAATCTATTATGCTGAATGAAATAAGTCAGAGAGAGAGAAAATGCAGAATGGTCTCACTCATCTATGGGTTTTAAGAAAAATGAAAGACATTCTTGCAATAATAATTTTCAGACACAAAAGAGACAAGGGCTGGAATTTACAGCTCACCTTATGAAGCTCATCACAAACAGGGATGAGTTTTGTTAGAGAAATAACTACATTTCGAACTATCCTAATAATGAGAATGTATAAAGGAAATAGAAAGCCTGTCTAGAGTACAGGTGGGGGTTAGGTGGGGAGCAGGGAGACTTGGGACATTGGTGATGGGAATGTTGCACTGGTGATGGGTGGTGTTCTTTACATAACTGAAACCCAAACAACACAATCATTTATATAATCAAGGTGTTTAAATAAAAATATATTTTAAAAAAAGCTAAGTGTGCCAGAATAAATAAGACAAATATCAGATCCTCTAGCTCTGCCTGTATAGTATAAAGAAATCGAACAGACTATGACCAATGAAAGTAAACCAGGAGATTCTGCCTATAGAATTGAGTCTGGCAAGTAGGAGTCATCTGAGAATAGAAAACTAGTACTTTGGTGCTAATTTTGTGCAATAGCATTTATGCCTGAAGCACTAATAATATTAATAATTATATTGTAAATTATTATACCTGGATCACATAAAAAGAGATATCATTAGACATATTATTTTTATATCCTTTGTATTCATTTACATTTCGGTTTTCCAAATTTCTCTATACTTAACTGCTTGTGATCATTTTTAAAAAACTGTGGTTATAAGATTATTGATAATAAATTTTTTTCACAGATATAAAGTTTTTCATGACTGAGTTTCAGTCATTGAATACACAACATTCTTCTTCACCATTTTGTTAATTCTCAGCCATTCTTTTAGTCTCATTCTCCTGCTTTCTGCCAGTGAGCCACAAGATCTAGTTAGTATTTTTACTTTATGCCTTTGTGTTCTAGTAAACTTGAATCACTCTCAGGTCAGGAATTGTGTTTCTGGCTTACTTCTATTTACAATATCCAGGCCAATTTTTGCTGCTAATTATGCATCTAGTGCATGTGTGTTGAACAAATGCATAAAATTGAGGTAAGCACTACCTATCTCACTTCTAACAAATTGAATAAATCATAAAATTATTGTTGTTATGAATATTTTATATACGGTCTAGATCTATTTTAATTTTCCTTTACCTTCTTTGGTTTCTAAAAATGTCTTTAGTTCTTTTCTAAAGAAAAATTTACATCTGTACCTATTGTATGAATATATTCATCCCATCTCAGGAAGCTAGTCAGAGCATGGCAAAAAACATATAATGATTGTCAATTTTCTCTGAAAACAGTGATTATAAGCAACGTTTTTAACATTGTTCATTTTATAAGCAATGCAGAAAGTCTGCATTTAAATAGGAAATTGGGTAAATGCTAAACTTCGAACCTATTCTGAGTTATTATAATTCACGCAAAAGGAATCCTAGGGGCACCTCTAAACTTTGGTGTGTGTAGCTTGCAGCCTCGTATTTAATGATAGCAGGGCATGAATGATGGATTTTCTAGATGATTACCTGACTAATACAAATATTTAACAGAGAAAAAAAAAAAGAAAAAAAAAACATAGGGACTGAATACAGAAAAGGTCAAAATAGAACAATTGAAGCAATCCATATCATTACATCTTTCCTCCTGGCATAGTTATTGTTTTATGTCTGTGGCATCATGATTTTTTCCCCTCTTTACACATTTCTTAGCCTGTGGATAAAGACAGAATTTGAAGTGTATGTAGTTTGTTAATGGGATGTGTTCTGCTCACCTCTGTCGCTTTACGCTATGATCATCTTCCTTACCTTTTCCTTAGTATCTCCGATTCTTTTCCCTAAGCCATTGGTTTTTGGACCTGGGGATCCTTGTTCACTGACTGCAGATCCTTCTATTGGCATTCTTTTAACATTTGGCTTCCTTAGCCAAGGTGCTCAGGCTGAATGCTTTGCTCTGCTCTCTGGAGGCCCGACTCTGTAGGAAGCTGCCCTTTGCAAGCTGACAAGTTAGGAAGGAAATAATGAATCATTAGCCAGAGATGAAATGCCTGGTGAGGTCTAAGGTGCCAGCCTTCCCTGATAGTGCTTGCAACTTGTTCTGTGGCTGATTATTAGAAACATTAAAAATGCAAATAGTTATGCTCAAGGAAAGGTGTGGGAGAGTCATGATTTGGGGAACATATGGAGCTTCTTAATGTCATAAAACTCACTAATATGCTTTACTATTTAGAATCATGCATAAATTTTTATGGGAAGTCAATCATCAAAGAAAAAAAAGTGAGTGACTTTTTAAAAAGCTTATTTAAGTAAAAATGTTTTTGTTTTTGTTTTTTCAGTGACAAATATTGTAAGGTTTGGACATAGCATTTAGCTGTTTCTTGGAAATTTTAAATTTAAACATGAATAAGTCTAAAAGATCTTTGGTTTATAAGTAACATTCCCTCCTTCCTTTTATTATCATTAGAAACAATATTTTAACAAACAATAAGGAAAGAACCTTAATTAAAGGACATGTGTCCAATCTTCAAGCTTCCAAATTAGCATTAAAATATCTTCTCTGTCCCCCTTTATTCTCTGCCGTAAGTAGTTATTTAAAACCAAACCCAAACATACACAGCACAGCTCTTATAGCCTGAATATAGAGAAAATCTATCAACTTTGAATTATATATTTACCAAGTAAATGATAACTGTTTAATGATATTAACACTTTGTAAGAAATGTTTTAATTACCATAAATCTGGTGTCATTGGGAAAATAATCTATTTAAATCTCAACAGTAGTGGCAATAGTTGCACTCCTAGAATTTTTTTTATATAAACCAAAGTCCAGCAGCATTTTTAGTCATATTATTAAAAGCAAGTAAACATTTTTAAACATAGAATGTAGTTTGCTTTACAGCATAAATCCAGAATGAAGCCTAGAAAAGAGAGCCAATCATTAAAAGTGCCACTTATTACTGCAGTCATAATCAATAGAACATTAGATGCCACATTTTATTGCAATGAATGGGAAATAAACATGAAGACCACAGGGCACACTTGTAAATGGTGTGACTTATAAATGTCAGCGAGGCCTTATTTAACACTTAAAGGCTATATGAATTTGCAAAGGGAGTTCTAAAATTCATCCAAGATAGCTGAAGGTTGCCTGGGAAAGGGCAGCTATATATAGCAGGCACACATACAGGTAATGTACAATATGAATAGAAAAAAAAAGAATCAAATCCAGTCCTAATTGGTATGTTCATTATATTTGGTATTCTAGAAAGTGCATGTATTAAAGCACGCAAGTTTTGTATTATGAATATTTTATTATGGACCTTGTTTTAAATTCACAGAAGGCAGATTTGCTTTTCTCAATACAAGCAGCATATATGAGAGGCTTGGCTGGGCCCAGAACACTCCGAATGCCAGGATTTCTTGGTGTGTTTGCCTGGTATGTTGGGGGCTCTGGGCAGGACAGCTAGCCATCGGACCCCTGGGCTGACCACTTAGTCCAGGGGAACAAGATTCCCCCCACACCAGGCGGGTCTTCAGGGCCACGCCTGGTTAATCGGGCCCTGGGGGGAGGGGGTGAGAAATTCCTCCCTAGGCATCCAAGAACTACAGAGGCTTGGCTGGGCTCAGAACACTCCACATGCCAGGATTTCGTGGGCTTTTGACTGGTATGTTGGGGGCTCTGGGCAGGACAGCTAGCCATAGGACCCCTGGGCTGAGCACTTTGTCCAGGCGAGCATGATTTCCCCCACACCAGGCGGGTCTTCAGGGCCACGCCTGGTTAATCCGGCCCTGGGAGGAGGGGGTGAGAAATTCCTTCCTAGGCATCCAAAACCTACAGAGGCTTGGCTGGGCCCAGAACACTCCGAATGCCAGGATTTCTTGGTGTGTTTGCCTGGTATGTTGGGGGCTCTGGGCAGGACAGCTAGCCATCGGACCCCTGGGCTGACCACTTAGTCCAGGGGAACAAGATTCCCCCCACACCAGGCGGGTCTTCAGGGCCACGCCTGGTTAATCGGGCCCTGGGGGGAGGGGGTGAGAAATTCCTCCCTAGGCATCCAAGAACTACAGAGGCTTGGCTGGGCTCAGAACACTCCACATGCCAGGATTTCGTGGGCTTTTGACTGGTATGTTGGGGGCTCTGGGCAGGACAGCTAGCCATAGGACCCCTGGGCTGAGCACTTTGTCCAGGCGAGCATGATTTCCCCCACACCAGGCGGGTCTTCAGGGCCACGCCTGGTTAATCCGGTCCTGGGAGGAGGGGGTGAGAAATTCCTTCCTAGGCATCCAAAACCTACAGAGGCTTGGCTGGGCCCAGAACACTCCGAATGCCAGGATTTCTTGGTGTGTTTGCCTGGTATGTTGGGGGCTCTGGGCAGGACAGCTAGCCATCGGACCCCTGGGCTGACCACTTAGTCCAGGGGAACAAGATTCCCCCCACACCAGGCGGGTCTTCAGGGCCACGCCTGGTTAATCGGGCCCTGGGGGGAGGGGGTGAGAAATTCCTCCCTAGGCATCCAAGAACTACAGAACCGCGCGGGGCTTCATGTACTTCATGTAATCAGAATATTCCTTATTCTTATGTTATGTTTTCCGTATACAGAATGTTTATTTTGTATTCTCCCCTTTCCCACACCCCTACAAAGCTCTTTTTTACTCCTTAACTCTCTAACCCCCTCTCAAACATCACTAACCTAGTTTACTCTTTTTAACTTCAGTAGTGTACAATCCTAATCACAGTCCAAAGCTGTGCATTGTGTGTGACAACCCCAAACTGTTTCAAGATACATAAAATGGACACGTATTTCTTTAGAATATTTTGTGTTTTTTCTCTGACAGCTATAATTCTTACTAAATGTTGTCTTATACAGTGATGATTCTAACCACTTTTTATCTTCTCTTTTTGAACTGTTTAACAAGGAGTTTTGGTGGAAGAGTCCCCCAGTTTAATGCTATGATTGAGCCATGTCTTGGGAATCATTGTAATTGTTCTTATGGCCCCCATATTCGCCAATAACACCATGTGGCATTGCTTCTTATTTGCATAGGCACATTAAAATGGGAAAATAGTATAAATACAAATAAGATCCTATCTAATAGAGATTGGAACACACAAATCTTGTAGTGCAAAGGGACCTTACACCCTGAACATTGACATAAAGACCTGGCACAGACCTCAGAAGAAAGGGCATATTCCATTCTCCCCTGAACCAGGAAAGCCATCCACGAAACATCCAGGCTGGTCTATAACATCACCTGGAAGCAATCCTCTACCACGGAAGACCTACACTGCTCAGACCTCGACCTGCTCAAAAAAGACTTCCCTTAACACTGAGCAGACTTAACAACAACAACGACCTGCTTACAGGACAGGGCTCCCTGCATTGCCCTTTGATTGTGAGGTGAAAGGAGAGGATGCTCCACATCCTGACTTCAATGTAAGATATGCAGATTCCAGGATCTTTAATACAGAAACATGATACCAACAACAGAGACTGTGAAAAATAAAAGTGTGTTGGCACTACAGACAATGTATTGGATTGGACGATCTAGCTTGCCTGGAGCCTAGACTTCGTCTTGTGCCAAGAAACTTCAGGGGTCTGGTCTCTTTGTACTTAGGCCAACGTTATTTCTTTCCATGTCCCTCATATTTTGGTGGGCCTATGCAAACAACAATTGCCACTCTAACACCATTTTTACTGTGCTCCTTTGACTCTAATCCTTAAAAAGAACTCACTTAAAATTTGAGGTTAACTTAAGCTAATATGCATGTATATGGAAATGTAAGAAAATACTATGCCTGTAATGTTTAAGGAGTTACGTAAGTTTTATGGCTTTAGATTGCCTTGTGTACTTTTAAGAAATATTATAATGGGTTACAATCTGGGGACTTGAGGATCAAAGTAATTGTACATGGATTCTGTCTTATTTATCTTAATGTTCTTTGGCTGAAATTTCAAAGTTAAGATATCAGCAAGGGGACTTCTGAGAATTATGTTATGGGTGATTGTCCTTCCACTGTAACTTTACCTTGTCCTCTTTCTTTGCACCCTTGTTCTCATAATTAAAAATAAAAATTAAAAAAAAAAAAAACAAGCAGCATATATGTTTAGAGTGAAAAGCATTCTTACAGATAAATGCCACTGAGGAAATATCATTCAGATAGATTGCAGTCTCTTTGGGAGAAAATTGTCTAAAAGTTTATAAGATGCAACATTTAGGTGCACAAAGTGTTTATCTTTTGATTCAGTCAAGTTAAATTTGATTTGATTGATTTCAATGTACCTCCACAAACTTGGGAATTGATAATGAGGCTTCTTAGGAATTTTCTTATCTGGGCATTTTTCTATTTGCAGAGTTTTATGTAGGGTAGTTGGATCTCCAGGCCTGGTCTTCGAATCAATATTATGTGATAACAGATTCTCCCCCATGGCTGAACTCAGTGGGTAAATGGATAATGTTAGTTACAAAAGCCTTATCTTTAGGACTGGCCACTTTCAAATAAAAATTTCTTTTTAAGAGATATTTTTTATTTTCTCTGCCTGGATTTACTGTTAAAGAGTTCTAGAGAAAATTTTATAAAAAATTACAGGTAATATTTGCAGAATTGACTGCAGCAGTAAATGAAACTATACATTTTTGGGGGGCCACACCCAGTGACACTCAGGGTTTACTCTTGGCTATGCACTCAGAAATTGTTCCTGGCTTGGATGGACCATATGGGACCCTGGGGGATCAAACCTCGGTTCGTCCTAGGCTAGCGCAGGCAAGTCAGATGCCCTACCACTTGCACCATGCTTTTGGTCCCGCATTATACATTTTTAATCAAAGTTTAATTTATCATTTGTTGAAAGAAACATAATAAATTCTGGAAAAGCTATATTTTTTTATCTATTATATTTGGGGGGAATTATGCCTGGTTTCTGCCAACTTGGGGTAGCATCCATTTTAGTTGGAAGAAATTATATTTTTTGTTTTTTATTTTTATTGTTTAGGGGCCAAACTTACTCTGTTATTGGACTCACTTCCAACAGTGTTTAAAGCAAACTTAGACCTTCCACATGCAGAACAATTCATTCCAATTGAATGAGAAAATGCTCTGGCCCAGAGAATTTTTACTTTAAACAAAAAAGTTTTATTTTCAGACCTTACCTTTTAGGGTTTAGAAAGAAAATTTTAAGAAACAACATGTAAGTCAGTAGGATAACCTCTGGTAAGTGCCATATGTTGTGAGCTAAAAACTTACATAATGAAATGTGATGTCCAACTTTCCATATGAAATCCATTAGCATTTCTTTTCAGTTGGTCAGTGAAAAATTACATTTCCAACACAGGATCATTTTCAGTGTAACCTTCTGTTTTTTAAACTTTCCAATGTAGAATTTTCTTAGGTCCTATGAATGAAGTGATAATGTTGCTTTGGGTCTCATGGGTAAGTCCAGAAGGTGATGGTAGACCCCAGAGAGAGTGATACTAACATTTTCCTATAGAATTCGGACATAGATGTCCTGAACTCTGCAGGTTTCCCTGATTCATTCTATGACTTAAAGAAAAGGACTTCAGAAGGTGAAAAGACACCCACACTTCTTGTTTATAAAATATGAATAAGGAGGAAGAGAGGATAGAGAACACCTTCTCAAGGGGATGTGAGTTTCTCAGATAGAGGAGAGATTGTATGGTAAAATAAAAGAACTACATGACTCAAGTTGGTTTATGGGTGATTCTCAGGGATGCAAGGTTCCTCAAAGGTTATAGGGCAAAAGAGGCACATCCCGAAGTAGTGGGTTTTGTGTTTTCCAAGTAGAAGTTTGCCCTAAATATAAAGGTAAACTGGTGCAACCCCAGAGCAGACGGAAAGAGACAAGTGTGGAGTCTACACAGGAATGATGGGGAGAACACATTTTGCTTCTCCAACGTTGGTCATTTTGGGAATTTCCAATTTGCAATTGCTAGTCTGGGGTTGATAGCTAAATCGCGATCAAGGGAAGTCTTCTCTGGAGGGGTTGTTGATGGGGTGAAGCTTGTTCTGTCTCTAAAATTCACTCACTTTTTTTTTCTTCTTTATTTGAACATCTTGATTACATAAATGATTGTGATTAGGTTTCAGTCATGTAAAGAACACCCCCTTCACCAGTGCAACATTCCCACCACCAATGTCCCCAATCTCCCTCCATTCCACCCCACCCCCACCTGTGCTCCAGACAGGCTTTCCAGTTCCCTCATTTATTCACTTGATTATGGTAGTTCTCTGTGTAGTTATTTCTATAGCTGTACTCACCACTCTTTGTGGTGAGCTTCATGGAGTGAGCTGGTGTTCCAGCCCTCCTCTCATTGTCTCTGAGGACTGTTACAAAAATGATTTTATTTTTCTTAAAACCCATAGATGAGTGAGATTATTCTGCGTCTCTCTCTCTCTCCCTCTGACTTATTTCACTCAGCATGATAGATTCCATGTACATACATGTATAGGAAAATTTCATGACTTCATTTCTCCTGATGGCTGCATAATATTCCATTGTGTATATGAATCACAGTTTCTTTAGCCATTTGTCTGTTGAAGGGCATCTTGGTTGTTTCCAGAGCCTGGCTATTGTGAATAGTGCTGCAATAAATATAGGTGTGAGGAAGGGGTTTTTGTGTTGTATTCTTGTGTTCTTAGGGTATATCCCTAGAAGTGAAATAGCTGGTTCAAATGGGAGCTCAATTTCCAGATTTTGAAGGAATATCCATATCGCTGTACTAGGCGGCATTCCCACCAGCAGTGGATAAGAGATCCTTTCTCTCCACATCCCCACCAGCGCTGATTGTTCTCATTCTATGTGATGTGCTGCGGTGTGAGATGGTATCTCCTTGATGTTTTGATTTGCATCTCCCTGATGATTTGTGACGAAGAGCATTTTTCATGTGCCTTTTGGCCATTTGTATTTCTTTTTTATCAAAGTGTCTGTTCATTTATTCCCCCCATTTTTTGATGGGATTAGATGTTTTTTTCTTGTAAAGTTCTGTTGGTGCCCTGTATATTTTGGATATTAGCCCCTTATCTGAAGGGTGTTGGGTGAATAGTTTCTCCCATATGGTGGGTGACTCTTGTATCCTGGGCACTGTTTCTTTTGAGGTGCAAAAGCTTCTCAGCTTAATGTATTCCCATATGTTGATATCTGATTCCACTTGTTTGGAAAGTGCAGTTTCCTCCTTGAAGATGCCTTTACTCTCAATGTCATGGAGTGTTCTACCGACTTGTTGTTCTATATACCTTATGGTATCCGGTCTGATATCAAGGTCTTTAATCCATTTGGATTTTACCTTCATACATGATGTTAACTGGGGGTCTATGTTCGCTTTTTTGCAAGTGACTAACTAGTTCTGCCAGCACCACTTGTTTAAGAGGTTTTCCCTGCTCCACTTAGGATTTCTTGCTCCTTTGTCAAAAATTAGATAGTTGTATGTCTGGGGAACGTTCTCTGAGAACTCAAGCCTATTCCACTGATCTGAAAGTCTGTCTTTATTCCAATACCATGCTGTTTTGATAACTATTGTTTGATAACTATTGCTTTGTAGTACAGTTTAAAGTTGGGGTAAGTAATGTCTCCCATTTTCCTTTTCCCTAGGAGTGCTTTAGCTATTCAAGGGTGTTTCCTATTCCAGATGAACTTCATAAGTGTTTGATCCACTTCTTTGAAGAATGTCATGAATATTTTTAAGGGGATCGCATTAAATCTGTATAATGCTTTGGGGAGTATTGCCATTTTAATGATGTTAATCCTGCCAATCCATGAGCCTGGTATGTGTTTCCATTTCTGTGTTTCCTCTCTTATTTCTTGGAGCAGGGCTTTATAGTTTTCTTAGTATAGGTCCTTCACATCTTTTGTCAAGTTGACTCCAAGATATTTGAGTTTGTGTGGCACTATTGTGAATGGGATTGCCCTCCTGACTTCCACCTCTTCCCTATCATTATTGGTGAATAAAAAGGCCATTGATTTCTGTAGGTTGATTTTGTAGCCTGCCAACTTGCTATTTGAATCTATTGTTTCTAGAAGCTTTTTATTACAGTCTTTAGGGTTTTCTAAGTAGAGTATCATGTCGTGTGCAAACAATGAGAGCTTGACTTCTTCCTTTCCTATCTGGATTCCCTTGATATATTTTTCTTGCCTGATCGCTTTAGCAAGCACTTCCAGTACTATGTTGAACAGGAGTGGTGAGAGCGGACAGCCTTGTCTTGTACCAGAATTTAGAGGTAAGGCTTTTAGTTTTTCTCCATTGAGGATAATATTTGCCATTGGCTTGTGGTAGACGGATTCAAATAGATTGATAAAGGTTACTTCCATTCCCATCTTGCTGAGAGTTCTGATCAAGAATGGGTGTTGGACCTTATTAAATGCTTTCTCTGCATATATTGATATGATCATGTGATTTTTATTTTTCTTGTTGTTGATACTGTGTATGATGTTAATAGATTTATGGATGTTAAACCATCCTTGTATTCCTGGGATGAAACCTACTTGGTCATAGTGTATGATCTTCTTGAGATGCATTGGATCCTATTTGCCAGGATTTTGTTGAAGATCTTTGCATCAGCATTCATCAGGGTTATTGGTCTGTAATTTTCTTTTTTGGCAGCATCTCTGTCTGGTTTTGGTATCAAAGTGATGTTGGCTTCATAAAAGCTGTATGGGAGTGTTCCAGTTTTTTCAATTTCATGGAAGAGCTTGGCTAGGATTGGTAGTAACTCTTCTTGAAATATTTGAAAAAATTCATTAGGAAAACCATCTGGGCCTGGGCTTTTTTTTTTTGGGCAGATATTTGATTACAGTTTCAATTTCCTCAGTAGTTATGGGAGTGTTTAGATATGCTACATCCTCCTTACTTAAATGTAGAAGGTTATAAGTGTCCAAGAATTTTTCCATTTCTTCTAGGTTCTCATGTTAAGTAGCATAAAGTTTCTCAAAGTAGTCTCTGATTACCCTTTGGATCTCTGCAATTTCTCTTGTGATCTCCCCCTTTTCATTTCTAATACGGGTTAATCAGATTTCTCTCTCTCTTTCTTTGTGAGTTTTGCCAATGGTCTATCAATCTTGTTTATTTTTTCAAAGAACCAACTTCTGCTTTCATTGATCTTTCGGATTGCTTTTTGGTTTTCCACTTCATTGAGTTCTGCTTTCAGCTTTGCTATTTCCTTCTGTCTCCCTATTTTTGGTTCCTTTTGTTGGTCGTTTTCTAATTTTTTGAACTGCCTCAATAAGTTATTCAGGTATGCTCCTTCTTCCTTCCTGATGTGTGCTTCCTCTCAGGATAGCTTTTACTGTTTCCCATAGATTCTGGCAGTTTGTGTCTTCATTATCATTTGTTTCCAGGAAAGCTTTGATTTTCTTTTTTATTTCATCTCGTACCCACTGGTTGTTCAGTAGCAGGGTGTTTACTTTCCAAATGTTAAAGTTTTTCTTCTGTGTGGCTGTGTAGTTCACATCTAATTTCAGAGCAATGTGGTCAGCATAGGTAGCCTGCAAGATTTCTATACTCTTGATTTTATGGAGGTATGTTTTATGTGTCAGCATGTAGTTTACTCTGGAGAATGACCCATATACATTGGAAAAAAAATGTGCATCCAGGTTTTTTGGGATGGAGTGTCCTGTATTTCTCTACTACTCCTCTTTCTTCCATAACACTTTTTAGGGCTAGTATGTTTTTGTTGGGTTTCAGTCTGGTTGACCTATCAAGTGTTGACATGGCCGTGTTGATGTCTCCCACAATGATTGTGTTATTATTTATTTCTTCTTTCAGATTTCTCAGTAATTGTATTAGATAATTTGCTGGTCTCTCATTGGGTGCATATATGTTTAATAGTCTGATTTCTTCCTGTTGCACCTATCCATTGATTAGTACATAGTGTCCATCTTTGTCCCTTACCACTTTTCTGAGTATGAAGTTGGTGTCATCAGATATTAATATGGCCACCCAGCTTTTTTGAGGGTGTTGTTTGCTTGTATGATTTTCCTCCAGCCTTTGATTTTGAGTCTATGTTTGTTCTGACTATTCAGATGTGTTTCTTGTAGGCAGAAGAAGGTTGGATTCATCTTTTGACCCATTTTGCTACTCTTTGTCTTTTAATTGGTGAATTTAGTCCATTGACATTGAGGGAGATAATTGTCATAGGACTTAATGTCATCTTTGTAGGTAAGTTTGCTGTGTTTGTTTGTCTCTCTTGTCTTAGAGTAGACCTGTCAATTTTTCCTTTAAGGCTGGTTTATCATCTGTAAAGTTTCTGAGCTGTTGTTTATCCATGAAGTTGTGTATTCTTCCTTCAAACCTGAATGTGACTTGGGCTGGGTGCAGTATTCTCGGTGATTCATTCATTTCATTCAGTCTTGTAACAATATCCCACCACTGTCTTCTGGCCTTGAGAGTTTCTTGTGACATGTCTGCTGTAAGTCTTAGGGAACGTCCTTTGAATGTAATTTCCATTTTGATCTTGCAGCTTTCAGTATTCTATCTCTATCTGTGGGATTTGTCATTGTAATGAGGATATGTCTTGGGGTGTTTTTCTTTGGGTCTCTTTTAGTTGGTACTCTTCGGGCATGCATGATTTGATTGCATGTAGTCTTTATCTCTGGGAGTATCTGTTTGATGATGTCTTTGACAGTTTATTCTTCCTGGAGAACTCCTTCCTGGGTTTCTGGGACTCCAATGATTCGTATGTTGTTTTTGTCGAGTCTATCAAAGACTTCTCTTTTCATCTGTTTCCATGCCTTGAGTACTTTTTCCATTGCCTGTTCATTTGTCTTAAGGTTATTTTCCAATTTCTTTTGTTGTTTTGAGTTTCTCTGCATCACATATTCCAGTACTCCGATTCTCTCCTCAGCTGCTGATACCCTGTTGGCGAGGCTATCCATTGAGGTTTTCAGTTGAGCAACTGTGTTTTTCAGATCTGTTATTTCAGTTTGGAGTTTTCTGATTTCTGTCTTTGTGTTCTGTTCAGATCCATCTATGCTTTTTTTGAGTTCTACGAACATATTCCATATTTCTATTCTAAACTCCTTATCTGAAAGGTTAATCAGGTGGTTGAAATTTATTAGGTCATCTGAGCTTTCGTCTTCATTCTCTGTAGATGGTGTTTCCCTGCAAGGTTTCCCCCATTGTCACGCTTATAGTGTGGTTTTTCCTGTGTGTTGTGGTGTGGTTCATTGGTTAGAAAGAGTGCGCGGCCGCTGCACTCTTCTGCTGCCTCTAGTTGATATTCCTCAGAGTGAACTCAGGCTCAGCAGGGCAGAGCCTCCACAGACCAGAGACCTCAGTTTATTGGACAGTGACCCCGGCATCCAGAATGTACTCACTCAGCCGCTTCAAAATGCAGTTTTTTGGGGGTGTGCTCCGTAGGCCTCTGAGGAAACCTTCAGGGATTCAGAAGCACAGGCACAGGTAGACAGACATAGAAGTTTCCCCTGAAGTCCTCAGAGTGACAAAAGGCAGAGCAGGGCAGAGCCTCCACAGGCCAGAGACCTCAGCTTATTGGACAGTGACCCCCGCAGCCAGAATGTACACACTCAGCCTCTTCAAAATGCAGTTTTTTGGGGGGTGCGCTCCCTAGGCCTCTGAGAAAACCTTCAGGGATTCAGAAGCTCAGGCACAGGCAGACAGACCCACTCACTTTCACCATTACCATCCTCTAAGTCATTGGTCATAAAAAATTATCTTTATATAATACAGTTAATTATGCAATGTCAGTTAATAAAACATATCAACAAGCCCAAGGTTAACAAAAATGCTAGATAGATATAACAATTAAAATAATTACATAATAGGCATTGTAGTATGAAGATCTTTAGTATCTCTTCAGATAGTATCTGTGGCTTTCCCATCCCTTTGTTAACAGTTGACATCAATGTAGTAACTTAATAAAATTTTTAGATCAGGAGGTTAAAATAAGGTCACAGAAATGTGTTTCTTCTAGAGACCCTAAGGCAAATCAATTTCCTTAACCTTTCTGGTTCCCCAAATATGCCACATCTCTTGGTTTATGGCCCAGCAGATCATTAATGATATGGACTTTTCTTGTCATGTTTCCTTTGAATTGAATCCCCAGTTGATCTCTTCTATGCAGGAAGATTACTTGTTACTTATCCATTTAATTCTTGCTTTATCTCAATGACTTTAATCCTATGTATAAAATCCTATTTTCCTATGTAAGCTTTCCTATTTATTGGTCAGGGGATTACAACTTGGATATCTTGGCAGCTATTATTTTTCAGTACACATTATATACTATAAAGTCTCTATAGTTGCTGATCCTATCATATATCTACTAGTTGGCCCTATGAGCTATCATATTTATTGCAATCATTGTAGCACTATTGGTCTCCAGAAATTTCCTGCCAGTCCATAAAAGTTATTGCTGATTCACACATGAGACCCCTGGGTCCTGAAGTAGACTAGAGTAGAACAGTGCTGCCTGAGTTGATGAGTCCATGCAGTGATGTGTAATTATCTGTAATTCTGCAAGTTCAGGGGATATTTTTTCTAATTTCATCTTTTGAGGCTGCCAGTTTCTGAAGATCAAAAACTGCTGATCTATATGTCCCTTTGCAATTTGGTGGGGAAAGAGGCATAGGTCAAATATTTATTAGATACACATGGAATAGGATAACATCTTTATACTAATATCTTCACACTCAAGCACACATACCTTCATAAGCATATCTAATATATAGCAACATTTATTGCATTAAGAAAGAATTCCATTTTAATTTCCGTTTCTTCTCAAATCAAGTATACTTGCTTCTATCTAAAGGAGCAAATTAACAGTAAGGTAGTGCCCAAGCAGAACCAAAGTCCAAAAGCAAGGAATATTAGAGAAATGATTTACATGCAAAAATAGAACAGAGATGATGCTGGGAGAACATTGTCCTACTTAAAGAATAATATTAGTGGTAGGGGTTGGTTGTAGGGAACTAGGGAGGCAATTGCTGAGAGAGAGATAGTGTCTCTCAGATTGACCCATTTCTATCTTACTAGGGAAGCATATAGGGGTTAGGAATAATAAGGCCTTATTAAATCTAGCAGACAGAGCAAAGTCAACCCTGACCTCTCCTAAACTATCCTAGTTTCTAAGAAAAAAGAATAACAATCAAAAACCAGGTGCAGAATATGATTGGAAGCCAGGGACTCCTGCAAAAGTGCTAACAACAAGTATGTTCTAAGGCCTTAATTTATTAGGTATTAAATAACTCTTCAGCTTCTTTATCCACAGTGGTTTTTGAAGATATAGGTAGACATCCTAATTTTGCAATTCAGGTCTCTGTCATATAAGATACCATATACAGTGCTCATTATGAAAATGTCTTGATAAAATACTCCAATGTACCCACTTTCCTTTTGATTATGTGTTCTATTAGGACCTAAACATATGACCAGTGAGACCACTGAAACAGACAACTGCACACCATAGACTTATGTTATAGGTCCCATACATCGAGTACATTTTTGCAAATTACTATTGCCCCTCTTTCTTTTTTTTCTTTCTCTCTTTTTCCTTTCCTCTCTTCAATTCAACTTATGTTAATATTATAAAGTCCATGTTGTCAGTTTCTTTTTAGGAAAGGAACCTCGATGTACAAAACACGGCGGACCAGACTGCATAGGGTAGACACCCTTAGAGTTCTTGTTCTGGTACTTACTTGATAGGAGAGGAGAGTCTTCCTTGGAGAGTTCTGGAAAGGCTTCTTCTTCACCCTCACTGTTGGCTGTTTTCTCCTAGTGTCTGCCCTGAAGTGCTAATAGAAAAGGGAGACAGTGAAATGGAAACTTGGGAATCTTAGAGGCTTCATCGAGCAGCACAATATGACTTCAGTGAACACAAGATCTGGTCTTTTTGTTGATTATTTTCAAAGATATTATTAATAAAAGTGCTAACAACATTTTTAGTATGTCTGGCCACACTTGATGATGTCAGCACAGCTAAGAGAAGGAGACCCGTAGAACAAAACCCAAAAGTCTTGTGTTGCCTCAGAAAAGATACTGGTTCCTTCTGCTCAGGGACTCTTAGCAGCTCATCACCATTGTTCTGATCAACCCGACATGAAACTCCTTTAGAGTTTGTGAATACAACTAAAATATGAGTATTTTCAACTCCTGTGCAGCTGAGAATCTAAAGAAATTCTTTAGCAACACTGCATGACAGGCTTTTCTTTGGACCCAAACACAACACCCAAATAGTTTCAAGACTTGAGATTACATTGGTTTCCCCTCCATCCCTAACCCTGCTCTCTGGGTCTGTGGGGTCTGTTAGATAAATGATATTCTATCTTAGCTTCAGACTCCACAAACTCTGTGTTCCTCTGAATAGTCTAATTCAGAGACTGTGACTTAATCCTCCCAAATTTTTCCTACTTCCTTACCTGGTATCTTGCACAGATGTTAAATGTGTTATATTTGATCACTGGTATTTAAAGAAAAAATAACACAATGGAGCTAACCCATTCTGTCAGGATAGTCAGACCAGCTAGTTGGGCATTAGGGCAGGAAAATGGGATTTTAGGAAGTGTTTACCAATTCCATTAGTTTGGAAAACATTTGGGAAACTCATTTGCTTGCTTAAGGCAACTGAGCCCAGATACATAGGCCCGGTCTATATAGAGTTGGTGTCATCATCAACTGCCACTAATGTCACAAAGGGTAACAGCATGGGTGATGGGAAGCCAAGGTTATGACCCATCTGTGCCCCCACCCAGGGGCTGAGAAGCCCTCTTCAGCCCCCAATGTCCCTCAGGCTTACTTTCCATCCTGTTTCCAGCCCTTTTCTCTAGTTCTCTGGTCCCCTGCCTTATTCTTTTAGGAACCCGAGTTCTCTGGACTCTGATGACTGAAAGGTGTCTCCAGTTCCATACCTTATAAACCTGAGACAGTCAGTCCCTGCATTTTGGCAATCTTTTCCTTCTGGACAATATTTGTGCTCAGATTCTCTTTTCTATAAACCTTTTTTTATTGCCTCATATCTAAATTAGATCTTGAACCAAGGTAACTTTCACACTTGTGTTTGTGAAAGGAAAATTGTCCATTTTTGTCTGGGGTTTGGTCAATCTTTAGCATCTTTCATTAGTGATGCTGAGACCACTGCCATCTGTTTGCCTCACACATGAACCTGGGTATAGAAGTTACCTATATTTCATACTATAATTTGTGAATGTGCAATTGTTCATTTTAATTTGGAATTTGGTCAGACTTTATCATCTTTCATCAGTGATGTTGGGACCATTCTCTTGGCATTCACAAAACACGAATCTATAAATTCATGTACATCATAAAGCAGATCATGCTGAGAGGTTTTGAGTCTCATTTTTTTGAAATTGATGAACCTTAGCATACACAATGACTTTTGAAGAACTCACATTTGACAAACCATTTAGCACTACCAATTCTAAAAATAATTATGTCCCCTTTTTCGTTTGATCTTGACTCGAACCAGCCTTCCTATTGAGCCTCAAACACAATATCAGACAGATGCATAACGTCCATAAATGTGATACAAACATTTATACAATTTATACAAGCAATTTATATATATAAATTTATACATTTATACAAGCAGTCTGATTCAACTGCTCTAGGAAGACAGAGACAACACAACAGTACATAAACATGTTTTTTTCACAGCTATGCATGTGGGAACTTCAAAATCAAAAGAGCAGATGGTTTTCTGACTGCTAGGAACTAATTAGGATTCCTATATCACATGCAGCCTTACCTAATAGAAAGTAAATGAGGAGAGATAAAATCCAACCTGGGTAGCAGAGGTGGAATTCCCATGGAGTTTCTCTGAAAGGACACTAACTTTACTCTCAGAACTCTATTCCCATGATGTTGTCTCCACCTTATAGAGGTTTCAGTTCAAAAGCCCAGATCAACAAACTAAACACATTTCCAAACTCGGGAGCAGGCATAGGGAACAGACCACAAAAAGTAGTAGATGGAGTAAAATAGTAAAAGCTAAAGAAGCAATCAGCAACATAGAAAGCAAAAAGGCAATTCAAACAATTAGTAAGTCCAGGAGCTGGTTCCTTGAATGAGCAAAAAGTTAGCTAAGTATTAAGTTACACTCATAAAACATAATACAAAACGACCAAATAATTTGGGTAAGACACAAAAGGAAGAAAATGGAATGGATCCTACAGAAATTTAAAACTAAATTGAGAGATTACTGTGAAAAATTTTGTGTTCTTAAGTTGGAGAACAAAGTAGAAATGGAAAATTCTTAAGAATCATGTAATCTTTTAGAACTGAAGGAGAAGGAATTAAAAAGCTGGAATAAGGCAATTACAAGTTAGGAAATTGAAACTAATTAAGTATTTCCCCAAGGAAAAAAGCCCCTATCTAAATAGGTTCACTGGTGAATTCTGTCAAACCTGAAAGATACTTACTGTTCTTATACCTTAAGCTTTTCCAAAATATTGAAGACATGGGAGCCTTTTAATACCATCTATAAAGCCAGCATTACATAAAATTGCAAAGCAGATAGAGAAACTTCCAAAAAAGAAATTTTCAGGTCAATTTGCCAATGAACATTGAATTAAAATATTATAAAACATATTAGCTAACCAGATTCAACAACAACCTGGTATATCCCAGGTTTGCAAGGATGGTTTAATACACACAAACAACATAAAAGATAACATAAGTAAAAGGAAAGATTAAAAATTATATGATTATGTTAGTCGGTGCAGAAAGTCTTTGTCAAAATCCAATAACCTTTGTGACAAAACACTCAACAAACTATAGATGGAGAAAATCTTACCCTAAATAATAAAGTTATCTGTTACAGTACACCGCATCATTTCTTTTTAAAATGTTTTATTGAAGTACTGTGAGATACAGCATTAAAAAAGTTGTTGATGTTTGAATTTCAGTCATAATATTACTCCAACAACTGTGTCTCTTCACCAGTTTTCATTTTCCACCACCTTTCTCCAGTTTTCCAACTGTTTCCCTCCTCCCACCCAGTTCCCTGCCAAACATTCCTCTTTGGATGACACTTTTCTTCTCTTAATCTTTCCTTTCTCCCCCATTTTTCTTTTAGATCAAGGTTGCAAATCTGAAAAGCCATGATATACATAAATTTTTCTCCTTCTAGCATCCAGCACCCAGTGATCATTTCCAACTATTATTTATATAGTTGTCCCTTTTATGACCTAAATGCACTTCCCTCATCACTTCTTTTGTCTTTGGATATTATTCTCAGAAGTTGTTTTTTATATTCCACAGATAAAATCTCAAAAGACTAATAGGGAATATGTATATTTCCTTTATATATTTCTTTATATAGTTTGTTATTTTGGGGGGATCCACATGCTATGATGGTCAGGGGTTACTTCTAGCTATGCACTAGCTTGGGGGATCATGTAGAATACTGGGAATCAAACCAAGGTCCATCCTGGATTGGTCGCATTCAAGGCAAACACCCTACTGCTGTGCTATAGCTACGGGCCTTAGATGTATTTTCTAAATAATTATAATACTTAGCGTGTATTTCCTTGTATAGAGGTAGCTTTCCCCATCCCTTTTTTGAATATGCTTAGGAGGAAATTCTAGTAGATAAGTTTCTGTTGGGAATCTGAGTTCAGCTAACAACCAAGTTTATAGGGATTGTTGAGCTGGTTATTTTTATCCCCATATGTACCAGTAGTATTATGTGGAATAGTTCCTGTTTGGATAGGCACATTAAAATGGTAAAATATTATGTATAGTATAGAAAGTTATTATCTAATAGGGATAGGAAAAAATAATTTTTATAGTTCAAGGATGCCTTTTACCCTGAACACTTGTCATAATGACTCAACTTAGGTCTCAATTGATTGAACATAGACCATCCAACCCTATACCTTGGATTCTATCCTAGGTACTGGCATGGCTTCTGCAATAACACCAGGAAACAAACTTCTACTTGGGGAGGCCCTAATGCTGTCCTGGCACTGACTTGTTCCAGAATGAGTTCATATGACACCCTAGTGGCTAGGAAACAGCAAAATCTTGTTTTCAGGACATATTTTCCTGCCTCGCCACCTAATAGTGAGATGAAATCAGAAAATGCTCCTTGACACCCCAGCTTTAACATAGAATCTGTAAAAACAAACAAAAAAACAAAAAAACAAAAAAAAAAAAACAAGATCTCTATTATAGAAACCTGAATGCAACAATGGTGATTGAGGAAAACTTTTCCTAGGACCATGAAGGAAAACCTATGATTGGACTATTATGCCTAGAGCCAGTAGTTGGCCTTATGACAGGATACTTCATGGTTAGCTACACACTGATTTTAGGCCAAGGGTATTTTAATTTTTAATTTCTAATCTTTTTAATTTCCCTAATGTTTGCTGCACCTATGCAAAAACACAGAACTGCCATCCCCCCTTTTAACTTTTATTTGTATCTTCTAGATAGGGGTTACCAAATTTCTCATAGAACCTTGGGGCATGAATTTCTTTATTTTACCTTATATTAATGTATTTTTCTACAAAATAGAGAAATAAAGAGGATGGGGTCATAGGCCAAGTGATCTCAGTGGTGGAGTTAAAGAAAAAAGGACAGAACTAAATACCCATTCTGCCTGCTTTCTTGCATGAGGTAGCCAAGAAGGTGAGAGCAAACAGTCTCTTCAGGGCCCAACACCTGGTAAGCTGTCTTTGCCCAACAAGTGTGGAGGCTGATTCCTGCCATGTGTTTGGGTAAAAGAAAACCATTATAAAGGACTACTGCCTCACTCCCTGCCTGCTTTCCTGGGTGAGACAGCCATGAAGATGACAGCAAACATAATCTCTTCAGGTCTCACACTTGGTAAGCTGTCTCTGCCCAATAAGGATAGAATCAGAGGACTGCAGTTGTTTTACTCTGCAGCCGCGCACATCCTCTAGCCTATGAACCCCACTACAACACATAGTAAAAGCCACACTAAAAGCATGACATGGGGAAACAATGCAGGAAAAACACTGTGTATAGAGCATGAAGATGGCAGCTCTGATAACCTGAAAAGTACCAACCAGCTAAGATAAGGTGTTTAGAGAAGAAATATGGAGGATGTTCATAGAACTCAAAGAAAGCATAGACTGAGCTGAATACACCACAAAGACAGAAATCAGAAAACTCCAATCTGTAACAGCAGGGCTTATAATCTCTGTAGATAAAATGAAAATCTCAATGGAAAACCTCTTGAACAGAGTAACAGCAGCTGAGGACAAAATCACTGATCTGGAAGATGAGATGCAAAACAACTCTATACAGTAGAAGAGATTGGAAACAAACCATAAAGCAAATGATCAGACAATGGAAAAAAAACTACTCAAAGAATGTGAACAGATGAAAATACAAGTCTTTAATAAACTCAACAAAAACAGCATAAGAATCATTAGAGTTCCAGAGAATCAAGAAGAGAATAATAAGAGGAGTTGGAAAAAGAGTGATAAGAGGAGGAGGAGGAGGAAGAAGAAGAAGAAGAAGAAGAGGAAGAAGAAGAAGAAGAAGAAGAAGAAGAAGAAGAGGAAGAAGGAGAAGAAGAAGACAAAAGAGAAGAAGAAGAAGAAGAAGAAGAAGAAGAAGAAGAAGAAGAAGAAGAAGAAGAAGAAGAAGAAGAAGAAGAAGGGGAAGGGGAAGAAGAAGAAGGGGAAGGAGAAGAAGAAGAAGAAGAAGAAGAAGAAGAAGAAGAAGAAGAAGAAGAAGAAGAAGAAGAAGAAGGGGAAGGGGAAGGGGAAGAAGAAGAAGGGGAAGGAGAAGAAGAAGAAGAAGAAGAAGAAGAAGAAGAAGAAGAAGAAGAAGAAGAAGAAGAAGAAGAAGAAGAAGAAGAAGAAGAAGAAGAAGAAGAAGAAGAAGAAGGAGAAGAAGAAGAAGAAGAAGGGGAAGAAGAGGAAGAAGAAGAAGAAGAAGAAGAGGAAGAAGGAGAAGAAGGAGAAGAAGAAGAAAAAGAAGAAGAAGAAGAAGAAGAAGAAGGGGAAGAAGGGGAAGATGGGGAAGAAGAGGAAGCAGGGGAAGAAGAGGAAGAAGAGGAAGAAGAGGAAGAAGAGGAAGCAGGGGAAGAAGAGGAAGCAGGGGAAGAAGAGGAATAATAAAAAGAGGAAGAAGTTATAGACAAACCTGGATGTTTCGTGGATGGCTTCCCAGGTTCAGGGGTGAGTGGAAAATGCCCTTTCTTCTGAGGCCTGTGCCAGGTAGTTATGTCAATGTTCAGGGTGTAAGGTCCCTTTGCACTACAAGATTTGTGTGTTCCAATCTCTATTAGATAGGATCTTATTTGTATGTAGAATTTTCCCATTTTAATGTGCCTATACAAAAAAGGAGCAATGCCATGTAGCGTTATTGACGCATATGGGGGCCATAAGAACAAGTCGGGTCTCTGTATTTAGGCCAAGTTTATTCCTTTCCATTCCCCTCATATTTTGGTGGGCCTATGCAAACAACAATTGCCACTCTAACACCATTTTTACTGTGATCCTTTGACTCTAATCTTAAAAAAAAACTCACTTAAAATTTGAGGTTAACTTAAGCTAATATGCATGTACAGGGAAATGTAAAAAATACTATGCCTCTAATGTTTAAGGAGTGACGTAATTTTTATGGCTTTAGATTGCCTTGTGTGCTGTTAAGAAATATTATTATAATGTGTTACAATCTGGGGACTTAAGGGACAAAATAATTGTACATGGATTCTGTTTTATTTATCTTAATGTTCTTTGGCTGAAAGTTCAAAGTTAAGATATCAGCAAGGGGACTTCTTCTGAGAATTATGTTATGGGTGATTGTCCTTCCACTGTAACTTTATCTTGTCCTCTTTCTTTGCATCTTTGTTCTCATAAATAAAAATAAAAAATTTAAAAAAAGAGGAAGAAGAAGAGGAAGATGGGGAAAAAGTTGGGGAAGAATAGGAAGCAGGGGAAGAAGATAAATAATAAAAAGAGGAAGAAGAAAAGGAAGAGGAAAAATAAGATGAAGAGAAAGAAGAAAAGAAGGAAAAAGAACAGTGGGAAAAGAGGAGGCTAGATGTGGTTTAATTTGTAAAGCAGATGACTTATAGGTGTCAATGCCTAAATTTAATCCCAAATGATCTCACATTCATGCTATAATATTCTCACAACTTGTATGAATTTGTGTATATATGTTTGTATAAAACATGTGATATACTTATGTATGCTCATATCTAATAAGACAACTGTGGAAAAAAGTATTAAATACCCAAGTCAAAGTCAACAAATATAGAATCAAGAGATCCAAACTATAACAATCTAAACTTAAAATGGGCCTGTTAAAATGGCAGGCCAGGAGGCTAAGAGAGGAGATATAGGATGTACACTGAAAATTTTGGGGGAAAGTGGCCACACTGGTAGTGCTCATGGCCCTAATTCATTGTCACTTTATGCCTGAAATCCAACTATGAAGAGCTTGCAATTCACAATGGTTTAAATAAAATTTTTTTTTTAAAAAGTTCAGAATAGACACAGGCTCAGAGTAAAAGGATGGAAAACAATTATACAAATCACTGGAAAACTAAAATATTATAGGATAGCCATACTTATATCATACTAAATTGCATTCAAACTAAAAAATAATACTTTGAGGGCTGGAGCCATAGCACAGCAGTAGGGCATTTGCCTTGCATGTGGCTGACCCAGGACAGACTTGGGTTCTATCCCTGCTGTTTCATATGGTCCCCCAAGCCTGGAGCTATTTCTTTACCACATAGACAGAAATAATCCCTGAGCATCACTGTGTGTACCCCGCAAGATACTTAGAGACGAAGGAGGAATACTATGTAGTTGTAAAGAATGATACAATCATGCAACTTGCAGAAAATGGATGAAACATGATGTTAAATTAATAAGACAGAAGAAGGATAAATACAGAATGATATCATTTATATGTGGTATTTAGCATAAAAATGTAATGGTCTAAAAGGGACTTGTCTCCCCAGAGTATAATGAGGAAAAGGAAAGAAACTGAGTCGAAGAGGAGAAGCACAAATCGGAGAGGATGGAGACCAGGAACCAAGCAGTCTCAGGTGAAATTGTGGTGTTAGAAAGGGACAGAACTAAATATCCAAACCAAAGTCAACCACATTATCAAGATGCCCAAACCTTAACAATCTAAACTTAAAATGGGCCTGATATAATGGCAGCCTTGGGGTAGGATGAGGTGGTATGGGATGCACTTGGGAAACAAATTGGTGGAAGGTGGTGGGCCAATCCCCGATTCATGGGTATGAAACCCAACTGTGACAGACTATAAATCACAATGGTTTCAATAAAATAAAATAAAACAAAACAAAATAATAAAGAATTTGTTGCTAGGATATTGTCATAGTAAAAGGACTTTGAACACTTAGAGTTTTCTTGAAGATTATTATGGCTTTCTGTACTTGCTGAAGTTTCTTTTCCTATTGAATCTGGAGGATTCATTCTTCTCTGACTGAGCTGGCTCTAGAATCATTATGAATTTTTTTTTGTCACTCAGAATCTTATTAGAGTCATTGAGAATTTCATTAGAACCCAATCCCTGCATCTTTTAAGGGTATCCAGCCTTCACACTTTTGGAATGGCATAATGCTGGTGGCAGAATATTTTAATTTTTAAGATCATAACGTTTTTTTATTACTTTTCAAAGCTCATTGTCAGTCTCCCTCCAACTATTTGCCTGTCTTGATGGCTTTGCAACTTGCATATGATCTCTAAGGAGACAGATGATCCAGTGTATTAAAGGGAACTCATCACAGGCTGATGATATCTTTTTACACCCTGTTGACTATATTATATTGACCACTGGCCTTTAGCTTTGAGAAAGACAAGGTTCTTACTCTTCTTTAGGAGAATAAGAAGAGCAGCAGACTATCTAGTTTTTTTTTCCTTCACCTTTACTCTCATTTTCTATTATCCTTTTATACTGACATTTTACAGTAATGAAATTTTAAGTACTCATGTCCATGCCTTCAGGGTTTCAGGGTAAATTCGCCAATACAATGGAATTTACCTACTTAAGGGTGGTTTTGAGAAAGAATAAAATCTGTACCTAAACCTCTACCACTCTCATTTCATGTTTTGGAGAAAATAATTTAAAATGAGATCTAGTTTTCAATACATGAAAAATGATTCTTTTGTTTTCATTTTGTTACACAACTGATTTGGAATCTCATCTTTCTCATCAAAGTTACACAAAGTGATCTTATATATTAAAGAATTATTCCTGGGTAATTAACCATACAACATAATCTTAAGAGCCATTCCACTTTATTTCAAGAATTCCATCTTGTACATGACTATGTCTTAACCATGCAGTATTAGATCTTTTCTTAAGCATATTCTCTTAAGAAAATAACCAGTAGTATGACCTATATTACAAAAATTCAAAGACTAAAAACAAACCAACCATTTTTTGATATGTATATCCTAGATGCAAAATCTCTCTAGTCCATTAGAGCCAACCTCTCAAAAGGTTATGTACACTCACTCTTCTTCTCTTCTCCATTCAATCTTTTTAGTTACTGTTGTTATATAACTTAGGCAAAATATAATAATAATATAAAGAAAATACACATATCTTTTATTTTATTTTTTTCTTCACAGAATTTTTTATGGTACATAGTGACAATGAATGAGGGGTATTCCCACCACCAGTGTGGTCCTCCCTCCACCCTTGTTCCCAGCATGCATCTCATATCTCCTTCATTTTCCCCCCCAGAGTACTAGTGTAACTGGTCTCCATTTTACAGCTTGTTGTAGATTATCTATTCTGTTGTCCTCTGAGATAAAAAGGATAAGAAAAAAGGAAGAAAAAATTTGGTAGCAACTACCAAAAAAGGAAAGAGAAAAAGAAAAAAAAATGCACTTGGTTAATAAGAAAAAAATCACCAAATAATAATCACAGTAGTGAAAAGGGAAGAGAAAAGTGGAAGAAAAAAGAGAAGGAAAATAAAGTCAAAAACTAACAAATCAAACCAACACAAGAAAAATAGAGGGTGCTGGAGTGGCAGGGTTTGGCATTCCCTCCACTTTTTTTTTTTTTTTTTTTTGCATAGGCACAGTAAGCATTGGGGGAGAATAGGAATTCCCGTGGCCTTAGAGATTCAGAGCTTCTCCATCCTTGAAACATACCATCATGGAATCAACTCCTGGCTCCATAGATACTCATTACCCCATCCCAAGGGCTTTTTATGTGGTGCCAGGAAACTTTCCTCTCAGTTGTGGGTGAGAAAATGAGGCCACTGTAGCTAGCGGTCTTGGTATTTGCACAGGTCCTAGGACAGGGTCTAGGTTAGAGTCTTTACAATTCTAGAGGTTCTGTTCCATCATTGTTGTTGTGTTCAGTCTTCTGTAATAGATGCTCCCTGTTTTCATTCAGTCCCTAAGCCGAAGTATGGGATATTATGGATCTAAGGGTTCTGTTCAATCTCTGTTGTCCAAGTTTGGCCTCTGTAATACGAAGTCCCCCCCCCTTTTTTTTTAAATAAGAGTCCTGGGTAGGGTTTTTCTTATTGGTCCCAAGGAAAGTTCTGCCCAGTTTCGATTGTCAAAGTCAGTTTTCTGTAGATGGTGCTCTTATTTTTTGCAGTTCAAAGGAGAGTACATCTTCTGATTTCCATTTAGTGTTAGGTGAGGTGATAGAACAACCTGGTCTTGGGTCAAGTTGTCATTTCCTCCTTGTCATATCATAACTGGTACAAGTTGGTGTCAGAGTGGTGTTATAATTCTCCCAATGCAGTTGGTTCCTGGTGTTGTTGCCCAGAGCTGTATCTGGGATCTGGGGTTTGGGGTTGAACTAACACTGTCCAATCTCCTGGAGACTGGGTTGTATCCACATGACACATGTCCAGGATGGGAGGCATCCTTGAATACATGTATTTTTAATCATATCATATATTCATCCTTCCTACCCAATTTCATCAGCTATTATCATTTATGAATATTTTCATCACTTTGGAAAGTAAAATATTGAGAGAGATAATCCCTTCTTAACTCCCCAAATTGTATTCTGCTGAAAAAAGCAAAAGTCGGTCAACTAGTGAACAATAGGTAGGGTTTATTCAGCAACAAAAGGAAATAAGAGAATCTGAGTCTTCATGAAACTAGCCACATGCACTCTGGTATCTCTTTCCATACCTCATCTACATCCCTTGAAAAATACCATCTCCTTATTTCTGCAGGTAAAGAAAACTAGGAGAGTGCAACACATCTTGAATTCAGTACTTTTCTGACCTTCACAAGCTTGGAACATACTAGCCTCCCAAGCTCATTTACATAGAGCTCTGAGTACTAATGTTGAAATTTATGAAAGAAAAATAAATTAATAGAGATAAACCCTACTCTTGATGGTCTGTGGGAGGGTGGGTGGGTATAACTAGCTGTGCTAAGTGTTTATTTCTGACCATACAATGAAGGACTATTTTTGGTGGGCTTGGACAATCAATGTAGTGAAAGATCAGCACCTTACCCTGTCATTGACATAAAAGATAAACCCTTAGTAAGCTTCAAAATTCCACCCAATTTTGCAATGACAAAATAATATCAACAATACTAATACTGTTAAGAACAAATGTTTATTATTTATTATCTTTCTAGAGTCTAGTTTCTATCTGACTCTTATTTAGATATCATATAAGCAAGCCAAGGTGAATACAGAATTGGACTCGTTGCCCTCAAGATTTTCTTCTCTTTTTCATTGTTCTTTCATAATCCACCAAGTTGACTAAGTCAGAAACACAAGTATCTTCTTTACCTTACACTATTAATTTACTGCAGCTGTTCTGGATTTTATCTTTATTATCCATCAGAATTTTGTCTTCAGGCATTTGAGTCTCAATCAAGGTATGTGCATTCCTCGTCTGTTTTGTCCATCCATTGTCCTGCTCTGTATTTAATGAAACTAATCCTGAAAGTTGAAATTTTCAAAATTCTGCCTTCCAGCTGGACACCCAGTGAGATAAGTAGTTAAGTGATTGAGGAGAGCGAGTACCAGTCTCTTGCCCCAAGCAGCCTCTTTTAATAGTCTTTCTCTCCAGTTGCAGCTGATTTTGGAATGACTCCCAACAGCCACCTTCTTACATCAGCTAATTCATTTAAAGAATTCTTTTAAAATCACCTTCCCCCTCAAGCCTTCCTGTAATGGGGTAGCCATGAATTTTGGATATGAATCCATTGCCACACAAGCATAAAATGTATATGCAAACTCATGTTTAGTTTCTCATCCATCCATTAGAGTGATAATTAACTTATTGATTCATATTCTCATTGTGGCATTTGTTTTGGGGAGGAAAGGGGGACACAGTTGACAATGCTGAAGTGTTACTCCTAATTCTGTACTCAAGAGTTACTTTTGGTGGGTTTCAGGACCACCTGGAATGCAGGGGGTTGAACCCAGGTGGCTATATGCAAGGCAAACACAATCCTTACCCACAGTATTATCGCTTTAGCCTATCATTGTATGATTCTTTCAGTGGATTCTATTTTCTGGTTATACCTTGAAAGATTGTATTTTATCTTGGATTACTGCCATAAAGTCTTTCCATTTATATCTGTGCTTTCATTCTGGACTCCCCAATCCATCCATTATTTTTTACTAAAAATTAGATCATGTCATTGGCCTGTGTAAACCCTATATTGATTTTTCTACTTGACTTAGACTGAAATATGAACTGCCTAACAAAACTTGTAGACTCAACCTGTAACTTTTCCTTCTCTGTCTATAGTACATAGTCCTCTCCATCACTAAACACTTTACTGGAACTGCCAATTTTTTTTGACTACTAGAGATGACAAGACTCTCTTAAACTTCAAATTCTTGGTACCTGTGGTTCCCTGTGCTAGGACTGTTCTCTTCCTGGAGCCATGGTTAAGCATATTTGTTTCATCCATTAAGCTTCACTTTAAATTAGCACATGTGTTTGCTGTTCACATAAACCAAAGCACATCCACTTCTTACTTTTTTGTTTTCTTTTAGGGAAACTGTAGGTTTTTTGGGGAATGTGAGCACACTTTGTATTTTTGTAGTTCATTTTGAGTTCACTGGTTCAGTGTCATACTCGATTTTTATCTACAATTTGGAAAGCACCATAGACCTTGAATCATGATGAATCTGTCTAGGATCATTTCCTCAGTACCATTAGATTGTTAATGTAGAGATGTTGTTTTGAGAACTACATTGTTACATAATTTTGTTGTATTCATGTCACATAATATAATCATGTAAACCCTAGATGGTATTTCTTTGGCCATATGGGATTTCCAGTAAGGATTCCTGTCCTATATTTCATCTATTTCTGACTTAAACATCACAAAGTAATACAAGGGATGACTTGTAGAACCTCATACAGACGACTTCCCATAAACATTTGTGAATATGCAAGTGCATAGATAGATTCTTGATGTTTATTTTCAACTAAGTTAAAAATTAGCTTGGATTTCAAATGACTAGGTTTAGAGAGTATATAATTTGTGTTCACTATAGTAGCATTCTGCTCACAGATATGAGACAAAATTAGGTTTGCTAATCTATGCATTCTGCTTTTGATAATGTGTGCTCATAAAGGTGGCACTGGAGACAGGTAGAAAGCTTAAACATAGCAAGACAAAATCTGCACTTGACCCCCTTTTCATATGAAGGGATTTTTCTGGATTGCAGAAACACTCATTCCAATGAATGCCAGGAAACAGTATTTTCCTTCTAGTGATTTCTCTTCAAAGACTTTCAGAAAATAATTTGCCAACTGTAGCTAAACCAAAATGCTGCATCTCAGAGGCCACTGATTTGGAGTTGAGATGAGTGTTTAGGGAGCAGTGACTTCTGTGCACTCTGGTTCAGATGGAGAAATCATCAATAGAGTGTCCAGCAAATGAAAAAACTTGTAACTGAGTCATGAAGTTCCATTCAAATTAGACCCATGACAGGATACCTTCAGGATCCACATATTATTTTATTTCTTGCAGATATTCTTTTCTCAGTATAAAAGATCAAATATACCAGGGGCTATAATTATCTACTTTTCTTTCTGTTTCAACAATGCCTTGTTGCTTAGGAACTGGGGTGATAGGTATGCCATAAATACATCTACAAATCATCATTTTTCCTCTAGATTCAGTTTTTTCTCCACATTGTTTTGATTGTTATGAGTGTTCATTAGAATAGTTGCCCTATTCAAGTATTTGTTTGTTTGGAATATGTACAAATTCTTATGCCCCATTAAGTGTGAATAAAATATTCTAGTTTTCGTTTGTCTTTCAATTTATCATCTGACATAACTTGGTTTCTGTGGAATTCAACTGTTTATGCTTCAGACAAAAGGACACTGTTAAAAGGTGATTTACCAAACCTTCTATCAGCCAGAGCTCTTCTAACTGATTGTTTCTCCCACACAAAGTGTAATGAAAATGAATGTTTATGATAATGATGTTGAATAAATCATTAATCTGAATCATAGAAAAATTAACCAATTAATCCAGTCCCATAATTTTCATGCACCCAAACTAAAACCTCTGAGCAATTTGCTATTGAAAGATCATGGTGATTGATTTGTCTGATACTAGAATTTGGGTGTTCTTATACCAAAGCCAAGATAGTTACCATATTCTCCCTTGTATAAAATTTTCTTCTCTCCATATGTTTTCTTTTCTTAATTTCAACCAGCAAACCTTCAACTAGACACAAATATTATGTCTGTTTATTTGAATGTCAAAAACATTTCCCACTTAGGTTGTTAATATTTTGTCATAGTCAGATATGCAGTAATTATATTTAGTCTGAGTTCTGACCATTTTATGAAGTCTATTGGCATATTACTTTTAAAGCTGGTATATAATAGAGTCATGCATATTAAGAACTAGGACAGACTAACATATTGATTTTCTTAAAAAACAGGTTAAATTTGTTCCCTTACCCCAGAGTATATTGAAACAAACTAAAGTTAGATAAGATAGAAATCACACAGACAATCATGTTCCCTCCATATAATGTACAAATAAATACATGCCTTGCATCTGGATTTAATTCCTCGCATGACTTTGCATTCCTTGAAACCTACCTGAGTTCAGACCCAGGAGTAAACCCCGAGCACATACAGGTGTTTCCCCCCAAAACAAAAACAGAGTGAAGAATAAGTCTGATTTCCTGAATTAAAGTAACCCTTTTGGTTTGCTTCTTTTGTTGTTGCCATCTTTGTCTTCTTCTTGAGTCTTTAAACTTTCTGAATTCTGTAGAAGGAATAAGGTTGAAACAATTAAAAAGAAAAAGTTCCCTCTATTATTTTTATGTACGAACTAACATATTCATTGAAACTATCATTTGTTCAATTTCTTATGTTTATAAATTCTCTATCAAGAGATAAAGAACATATCTAGTTTTCAATAATGCAACTTTAGTGAACTTTAGGTGAACAGTCTATCTAACTTTATATATAACCAACTTTTTTTAACATAATTTTTATTTTAATTGTAGTGGCTTACATATCGTTCACAGTAATATTCCAGGTACATATTTACATTGAATCAAGGGAATTCCCACCACCGAATTGTCCTCCCACAACCACTCCCATCCTGCCTCCCATATCCTTCACTCTTCCCCCCAGGGGCTGCTAGAATGTGTGGTCCCCTCTGTGTCTAGTTAATTACTTAGTGGGCTTATAACTGTTTGGTCTTGGTGCCTCCATTATTGCCCCCTCTAGTTGGGAGGCAGGACTAGAAAGATCAAGTTATGTGGATTTGTTTGAGGAAGAGAAAGGTAATATAATAGGGTAAATATCGACTATGCCGACTATGAGCAGAGTCATTCTAGAGGCTCTCATCCTTGGTTTGAGTGACGATGGGGAAAAGAAGAAGGTGAAACACCACAGCAGTTCAAAAAGAGGAATCAAATAAGATATTCAGTGAGCAGTGTAGCCATAAAAATATTCACCATATAGTTGCCATGGTCTTGAGATAGGAAATATGACAAGGCGCAAGGAGGAAGAAGAGAAAAGAAGAAAGAAAAAGTAAATATATAATTAAAAATGGACAACTACTTCAATATTTACCCCAAAACAAAGAATTCTATCTAAACTAGATAAAAAAGGCTCATTTAGTGTTTTTTGTCTCCCCCCCCCTGCATAGGCACAGTAAATGTTGGGGTCATCCGGAACGGGAATCCCCTTGGCCTAAGAGATACAGGGTTTCCCTACCCTTGGAATATATTGTCATGGGATTATCTATAGACTCCTTTCACATTCATTTGCTCTCCCGTTGGTGTTTTTGTGCCGTATGGAAGACTTCTGCTCCGATCTGGATGCTAAAGACAGACCTCTAAATCTAGGGGTCTCAGTCTGTGCACAGGTCAAGAAATGGAACTTATGATGATGACTTTCTTTGTGATTTTAGAAGTTCTGTTTCCTCGATGTTATTTAAATCTGTCTTCTGTGGTTAGTGGTCTTGGCCCTTGTGCTGAAGCTCGGATGAAGTCTGGTATATCGTCTTTTGTTATGAATCCAGAAGACCCGTTCAGTTGCAATTGCCTCAGTCAGGACTCTGGCATTGGAGGTCATGTTTGTTATGCAGGATGTAGACCAGACCCTAGACTAGGGCTTTCTTGTTGGTCCCAGAATACATACTGCCCGGTCATGGTTCTATCAGCTGGTCATCTGTAGATCACTTTCTTGGCTTTTGCACAGCCCATAGTGTGGTAAGTCTTCCAACTTTTAGACTTTATCAAACATCCTTTTGTTCAAAGGGGTAATATACTTTTCTATGACTTTTATATAGTAATAATACCCAGTATTTATTCATCATTTACAAGAGCTGGACTCTTTATGAATACTATCTTTTTTATGGTACCCTGAGCATTTCTCCACTAAATCTTTCACATGCAACTGCCCAAGTAATTAGTGGGGAACATGGAAAAGGGTTTTGGAGACATTGAAGGGCCCAGGTCTGAAAACAGTACATGTCTGGTAGACTACACATGGTAAGAGTTAGTAATAGCATTGAGTTTGATACAAAAGAGTTGTGAAGTCATGTCTACTTGTGTGCTACCAAAAGAAAAAAGTTTATCTGCATTCTCTCTGATACCAAGAAGTGATAATATCTACCAAATAAATATTATAAAATATCATAATACATTATATATTATAATAATATCTACTAAGTAGATATTCTCACTACTACTGCTGTTGTTTGTTTTAGTTTGTAGTGAGTAAGGCAAAGATTAGAAAGACTAAATGACTTGCTAATTGCAAATGAGCAAGTGAGCTGAGATTCAAGTTCACAAATTGCATACCCTTATACATGGCACAATATTGTCTCCTAAGTAGACTTGGACAAATCAATATTAATTACTCTATAGTTTTGGTTGTTACTAACATTGAAGGAGCAGTGTATAGATTTCTTTTAAAAATAGAATGATTGCTTGAATATTTTTTTCTAAAAATAAAGCAGTACACCTACATTGTTTTAAAATTGCTTTATGAGCTATTGACTTCCCAACCAATGATTTTGACTGTTCATAAATCAAACGAAGACTGATTATTGTTTTAACCACCTCATTTATAATTATCAGGCAATTTGTGCTTTTAAAAAAATTCTGTTTTGTGGGATTTAGAATCAGAGTTAAATATAGCCTCCCTTAGTGATGACTAAATTATTAGAAATTATGGATGTCTCATCTCCATGGATAATTGGACTGTGTATATGAGGTACTTCCAATTTTGAATTAATTCAATACCTTTTCATAAATGATGCTGATGCTATGAAGCAACTTAGGACTGGCTAACATTGTATGGGTAAAATTTATTAATTCCTTCTAGTCATAGCACAATATATCTCAATTTTGGTGCAAATTGATTTCATACACTTAGTGGATTACATTTATAAAATAATTTCTCATCAGTAAATGTTATATAGGTCCATATAACAAAACACATAAATCATACAAAATGTTAAAATCTCTAATATTCTAAAAATATTAGCAACCAAAGGCATCATTAAACTGCATGCAGTCAAGTATTATGGAAAATTCAGGTAAGTGTTTTCTCTCTCTTCTCTCATCTAAGTATATTTTGGCAAATAAAAATTCAAGATGTGACTCTTGAAATAATTTCCTTCAATATTCACTTTTTAAATATCCACTATTTCTGGGCCAGCGAGGTGGCGCTAGAGGTAAGGTGTCTGCCTTGCAAGCACTAGCCAAGGAAAGGACCACGGCTTGATCCCCTGGTGACCCATATGGTCCCCCCAAGCCAGGGGCAATTTCTGAGTACGTAGCCAGGAGTAACCCCTGAGCATCAAACAAATGTGGCCCGAAAAAACAAAAAAAAATTAAAAAAATAAATATCCACTATTTCAACAATATTCACTATTTTCATAGAGATGCTCTAAAGGGTTTTATTTGCTTCCATTCATTAATTTTACTTTGATTTTGTCAGCAATTTGTAATAAGAATACATTTATTTCTTAATATCTTTAAACACCTTGATTAAAAATATAATTGTGGTTGGATTTCAGTCATGTAAAAAGCACCCCCCCTTCACCACTGCAACGTTCTCATCACCAATGTCCCAAATCTCCCTCCTTCCCACGCCAGCCCCTCCTGTACTCTAGACAGGCTTTCTATTTCCCTCATTCATTCACATTTTTATGATAGTTCTCAGTGCAGTTCTTTCTCTAACTACATTCACCACTCTTTGTGGTAAGCTTCATCCTGTGAGCTGGACCTTACAACCCTCCTCTCTTTGTCTCTGAGAATTATTGCAAAAAATATTTTTTATTTTTCTTAAAACCAGATGAGGGAGACTATTCTGCATCTGTCTCTCTCCTTCTGATTTATTTCACTTAGCATAATAGATTCCATGTACATCCATTTATAGGAAAATTTCATGACTTCATGTCTCCTGATGGCTGCATAATATTCTTTGTGTATATGTACCACAGTTTCTTTAGCCATTCATCTGTTGAAGGGCATTTTGGTTGTTTCCACAGTCTGGCTATTGTAAATAGCGCTGCAATGAATATAGGTGTGAGGAAGGAATTTTTGTATTGTATTTTTGTTTTCCTAGGAGTGGTATAGCTGGATTATATGGTAGCTTAATTTACAGGTTTTTTTTTTTGAGGAATCTCCATATCAATTTCCATAAAGGTTTGACTAGACGGCATTCCCACCAGCAGTGAATATGAGTTCCTCAGTGATTTCCTACTGTGAGTGTTGCCTGTGTGTGTTTTTCCACTGTCCTGTCTCCGAAACCTCTTGGAAGTGGGCCAAAAAGGGCCCAGAAAAATAGCACTCCCAGAGGCTCACTCAAGGGCCGGAGCACCAAAGAACTGTGTTGGACCATGAAAACCAGCTATCCGCAGTATTCTGCAGAAAGGAAGGTTGCCTGTTTTGGACATCAGGCTGGGAAAATCTACACCTGCCCAGTGATTTCCGACTTTAATTGTTGCTTGTGTGTGTTAATCCACTGTCCTGCCTCCGAAACCTCTTGGGAGTGGGCCTAAAAGGGCCCAGAAAAATAGCACTCCCAGAGGCTCACTCAAGGGTGCTTCGCTTCACCACTCTTTCTACCCAATAAATCCCACCACAACATGCAAAAAAAAAAATCACACTAGAAGCAGAAAATGGGGAAACCTTTCAGGCAATCAACATGCACAGAGAATGAAGACGATAGCTTGAATGACCTAAAAAAATTCGACCATCTAATTAACCCCTCAGACAAGGAGTTTAGAATAGCAATATGAAAAATGTTTGTAGAACTCAAAGAAAACATAGATCGATCTGAACAAAACACAAAGACAGACATCAGAAAACTCCAAACTGAAATAACATATCTGAAAAACACAGTTGCTGAACTGGAAAACTCAGTAGATGGCCTCACCAGCAGGATAAAAGCAGCTGAGGACAGACGGTGTGATGGAAGATGAGATGCAGAAAAACTCAACACAGCAGAAGAAATTGGAAAAGAACCTTAAGACAAACGATCAGGCAATGGAAAAAGTACTCAAGGAATGTGAACAGATGAAAATAGAAGTCTTTGATAAACTCAAAAGAAACAACATAAGAATCATTAAAGTCCCAGAGACCCTGGTAGGAGATCTCCAGGAAAAATCAACTGTCAAAGACATTATCAAAGAGATACTTCCAGAGTTAAAGACTACATGCAATCAAATCCTGCATGCCCGAAGAGTACCAACTAAAAGAGACCCAAAGAAAAACACTCCAAGACACATCCTTGTATCAATGACAAATCCCACAGATAGAGATAGAACACTGAAAGCAGCAAGATCAAAAAGGGAAATTATATTCAAAGGAGCATCCCTAAGACTTACAGCAGACATGTCACAAGAAACTCTCAAGGCCAGAAGACAGTGGTGGGATATTGTGACAAGATTGAATGAAATGGATGCTGCATTGAGAATACTGCACCCTGCCCAACTCACGTTTAGGTTTGAAGGAAGGATACATAGCTTCATGGATAAACAACAGCTCAGAAACTTCACAGATGAAAAATAAGCCTTAAAGGAAAAACTGAAAGGTCTACTTTAAGATAAGAAGACCAACAAACACAGCAAACTTATCTACAAAGATGACATTAAGTCCTATGATAATCATCTCTGTCAATGTCAATGGACTAAATTCACCAATTAAGAGACAGAGTGGCAAAATGGGTCAAAAAGACGAATCCAACATTATGCTGCCTACAAGAAACACACCTGAATAGTCAGAACAAACATAGACTCAAAATTAAAGGCTGGAGGAAAATCATCCAATCAAACAACACACTTAAAAAAGCTGGGGTGGCCATATTAATATCTGATGAAACCAACTTTATACTCAGAAAAGTGGTAAGGGACAAAGATGGACACTATGTACTAATCAAGGGATATGTGCAACAGGAAGAAATCAGACTATTAAACATATATGCACCCAATGAGAGACCAGCAAATTATCTAATATAATTACTGACAAATCTGAAAGAAGACATCAATAATAACACAAAAATTGTGGGAGACCTCAACACGGCCATGTCAACACTTGATAGGTCAACCAGACTAAAACCCAATAAAAACATACTAACCCTGAAAAGAGTAATGGAAGAAAGAGGACTAGTAGATATGTATAGGACACTCCACCCAAAATAACTTGGATCCACATAATTCTCCAATGTACATGGGTCATTCTCCAGGATAAACCACATGCTGACATAAAAAACATACCTTCATAAAATCAAGAAAATAGAAATCTTACCGGCTACCTTTGGTGACCACAAGGTTCTGAAATTAGATGTGAACTACAAAGCCACACAGAAGAAAAACTTTAACAATTGGAAATTAAACAGCCTGATACTGAACAACCAGTGGGTCTGAGATGAAATCAAAGAGGAAATCAAAACTTTCCTGGAAACAAATGATAATGAAGACACAAACTGCCAGAATCTATGGGACACAGCAAAAGTGGTACTAGAGGAAAATTTATAGCTTTGCAAGCACACATCAGGAAGGAAGAAGGCACATACCTGAATAACTTGATGATGCAGCTCATAAAATAGGAAAATGACCAACCAAAGGAACCAAAAATAGGCAGACAGAAGGAAATAACAAAACTGAAAGCAGAAATCAATGAAGTCGAAAACCAAAAACAATTAGAAAGATCAACAAAAGCAGAAGTTGGTTCTTTGAAAAAATAAACAAGATTGAGAGACAATTGGCAAAACTCACAAAGAAAGAAAGAGAAACCTGATAACCCATATTAGAAATGAGAAGGGGGAGATCACGACAGATACTGCAGAGATCCAAAGGGTAATCAGAGACTACTTTGAGAAACTTTATGCTACTAAACATGAGATCCTAGAAGAAATGGATAAATTTTGGACACTTATAAACTTCCACATTAAGTAAGGAGGATATAGTATATCTAAAAACCCCCATCACTACTGAGGAAATTGAAACTTTAATCAAACATCTACCTAAAAAAAAAGCCCAGGCCCAGATGGATTTACTAATGAATTCTTCCAAACCTTTCAAGAGGAGCTACTACCAATCTTAGCCAGGCTCTTCCATAAAATTGAAAAAATGGTAATGGTCCCAAACAGCTTTTATGAAGCCAACATCACCTTAATACCAAAACCAGACAGAGATGCTGCCAAAAAAGAAAATTACAGACCAATATCCCTGATAAATGCAAATGCAAAGATCTTCAACAAAATCCTGGCAAATAGGATCCAATGCATCATCAAGAAGATCATACACTATGACCAAGTAGGTTTCATCCCAGGAATGCAAGGATGGTTTAGCATCCATAAATCTATCTATATCATACACAACGTCAACATCAAGAAAAATAAAAACCACATGATCATATCAATAAATGCAGAGAAAGCATTTGATAAGGTCCAACATCCATTCTCGTTTTTTTTTAAGTTGGAAGTGATCACTTTGGTTTTTTTAATATATTTTTTTAATTTTATTTTTTTACTTAACCAACTTTATTACATATATGATTGTATTTGGGTTTCAGTCATGTAACCCATCACCAGTGCAACATTCCCATCACCAATATCCCAAATCTCCCTCCTCCCCACCCAACATCCGCCTGTACTTTAGATAGGCTTTCTATATCCCTCGTATATTCTCATTATTAGGATAGTTCAAAACAGTTATTTCTCTAAATAATCTCATCCCTGTTTGTGGTGATCTTCATGAGGTGAGCTGTAACTTCCAGCTTTTTTCTCTTTTGTGCCTGAAAATTATTATTGCAAGAAAGTCTTTCATTTTTCTTAAAACCCATAGATGAGTGAGATAATTCTGTGACTTTCTCTCTCTCTCTCTGACTTATTTTATTTAGCATAATAGATTCCATGTACATCCATGTATAGGAAAATTTCATGACTTCATCTCTCCTGACAGCTGCATAATATTCCATTGTGTATATGCACCACAGTTTCTTTAGCCATTCTTCTGTTGAAGGGTATCTTGGCTGTTTCCAGTGTCTTGCTATGGTAAATAGTGCTGCAATGAATATAGGTGTAAGGAAGAGATTTTTGTATTGTATTTTTGTTTTCCTAGGTATATTCCTAGGAGTGGTATAGCTGGGTCGTATGGGAGCTCGATTTCTAGTTTTTGGAGGATTAAAGACAGGCCCTCAGATCAGTGGAATAGGCTTGAATACTCAGAGAATGTTCCCCAGATATACAATCATCTAATTTTTGATAAAGGAGCAAGAAATACTAAATGGAGCAAAGAAAGCCTCTTCAACAAGTGGTGTGGGCACAGCTGGCTAGCCACTTGCAAAAAATTGAACTTAGACCCCCAGCTAACATCATGTACAAAGTTTAAATCCAAATGGATGAAAGACCTCGATATCAGACCCGAAACCGTAAGATATATAGAACAACACATAGGCAAAAAACTTCAGGACATTGAGACTAAAGGCATCTTCAAGGAGGAAATTGCACTCTCCAAGCAAGTGAAAGCAGAAATTAACAGATGGGAATATATTAAACTGAGAAGCTTCTGCACGGCTAAAAAATAGCGCCCAGGATACAAGAGCCCCACACTGAGTGGGAGAAACTATTCACCCAATACCCATTAGATAAGGGGCTAATCTCTAATCCTATCAAAAAATGGGGAGAAAAAATGAACAGTCACTTTGATAAAAATAAAATACAAATGGCCAAAAGGCATGTGAAAAAATGCTCCTCATCACTGATCATCATGGAGATGCAAATCAAAACAATGATGAGATACTGTCTCACACCACAGAGATTGGCACACATCACAAAGAATGAGAACAATTGGTGCTGGTGGGAATGTGGAGAGAAAGGAACTCTTATCTACTGCTGGTGGGAATGCTGTCTAGTCCAACTTCTATGGAAAGCAATATGAATATTCCTCCAAAAACTAGAAATTGAGCTCCCATATGATTCAGCTATACCACTCCTAAGAATATACCCTAGGAACACAAGAATACAACACAAAAACCCCTTTCTCACATCTATGTTTATTGCAGCACTATTCACAATAGCCAAGTTCTGGAAACAACCAAGATGCCCTTCAAGATACGAATGGCTATAGAAACTGTGGTACATATACACAATGGAATATTATGCAGCCGTCAGGAGAGATGAAGTCATGAAATTTTCCTATACATGGATGTACATGCAGTCTATTATGCTGAGCGAAATAACTCAGAGGGAGAGAGAGACGCAGAATAGTCTCACTCATCTATGGGTTTTAAGAAAAGTAAAAGTTATCTTTGCAACAATCCTCAGAGACAATGAGAGGAGGACTGGAATCCAGATCACTTCAAGAAACTCACCACAAAGAGTGGTGTGTACAGTTATAGAAATAACTACACTGAGAACTACCATAATCATGTGAATGAATGAGGTAACTGGAAAGCCTGTCTAGAGTACAGGTGAGGGTGTGGTGGGAGGAGGGAGATTTGGGACATTGGTGGTGGGAATGTTGCACTGGTAAAGGGCGGTGTTCTTTACATGACTGAAACCTAATAACAATCATTTATGTAATCAAGATGTTTAAATAAATAAAAAATACAAAAAAAGAATATGAGTTCTTTTCTCTCCACATCCCCACCAGCACTGCTTGTTCTCATTCTTTGTGATGTGCACCAGTTTCTGTGGCTTGAGATGGTACTTCATAGTTGTTTAGATTTGCATCTCAATGATTGCATCTGATGGTTACTGATGTGGAGCATTTTTTATGTGCCTTTTGACCATTATAAAACATTTCTTTTTAATTTGATAGAATATTTGCTTAATTTCTAATTTACATATCTTAGTTGGCAATCATGGAATAACTATTGATTTATGTGTCTTAGTGAATTCTAGAAAAAAAATTTTACTTGTGTGATAATGTTTATAGAAATAAAGTTAGTACTTAAAATATTGCTATACAATATTGTTTTACATATATTTAAAATAAATATATAAATCTTGCAAAACAAGGAATGTTCTATGTAATAAACTATGACAGGGAAATAGAACATTTGTTAGGTTGAATACCTTGCATGTACCTAACCATATTCATTCTCAGTACACAAGACCTTCTTTGCATTGCCAGAACAGACCATGAAGTTCTCAAGGACCATCAGGGTTGTAAACATATTTCCAGGACCAAAGGATTTCAGCGTCTCCAGATCTTCAGATCATTTAATCAAACCAATGACCCTGTTGATTAAGAATTACAGAAAATTGCCCTCAGACCCCAGGGGCATCACTTGGGAACAGTAAAAAAATATTATAAACCTTCAAACAATATTTTGGTCTTATTCCTGTGCTTCTCTATGTGACTTAATTAGGAAATAAGGTTTCCATGATTGTAGAAATCTAACAACAACCCAATACAACTGCTGTCTTCTAAGAAGAGGGAAGAATGATGTAAAGACAGACAAGTGGGATGTCAAGGACCAGTGCAGACAGAAGGGGCTGATGTGAAGATGATTAGAAAATTTCACAACAGACACTAGGAAGCAGTGATTAAAAGGTCAATTTGGAAACTCAACTGGATCATGGCCCATCATCAGTCAACATTTATTCTGGGGCTTCTAACCTCCAAAACTGAGAAATAGTCTATTCTGAATCTTTTTTGTTTGCCTGTTTTTAGGGGCCACACCCAGCACTCAGAGGTTACCCACGCTCTGCTCTCATAAATCAGTTCTGGCAGTCTTGGGGAATTATATGGGATGCTGAGGATGGAACCTGGTTAAGCTCTTACAAACAAACGCCCTACCTGCTGTGCTATCTCTCTGTCTCCAATTCTGATACTTCAGGGATCTCAAACTCGTGGCCCGCGGGCCATTTGCGGCCCTCTGTACAGCATTTTGTGGCTCTGCCCTAGAGGAATCTTTTTTTTGTTTTGTTTTGTTTTGTTTTAGTTGTTTGGGTCACACACCCCCAATGTTCAAGGCTTACTATTGACTCTGCACTCAAGGATCACCCCGATTTTGCCTCCTGCGGCCCCCAGGTAAATTTAGTTTGTGTTGAAGCTATTCTGTTACATCAGCCTTCAGGAAACTCATACAGATAACTAAGTCAAACAGCAAAATATACAAACAAACCAACGAAACAAAAAATCCTGTTACTAATTAGCTTGTTTGTATCTCCTGGAATTGAGGAAAAACCACAAGCATAGGCTAGAGTTCAGGAATATGAACTGGATTTTGTGGTGTTCATCAGGGTAAACGGTGCCATCAATATCTGAATTTAAATATATAAAATATATATTGTGCAAATACAAAGATCTCTAGTTTTAGAGACCTGATTTAATCATCCAGGACTGAGCGGAAAGTTTCCACACACCACAAAAGGACCCAGGGGAGAGTAAATGAACATGTACGGAGCCAAATCTCGCCAAAACCAGATTGAAATTTATTTTGAGAGCCACTTTTTTTTTTTTTTTTTGGTTTTTGGGTCACACTTGACAATGCTCAGGGTTTATTCCTGGCTCTATGCTCAGAATGCCCCCGGCAGGCTCGTGGGACCATATGGGATGTCAGGATTCAAACCAGTGACCTTCTGCATGCAAGGCAAACACCTTACCGCTGTGCTATCTCTCTGGCCCCTTGAGCTGTATCATTTAAGTCACAAAACTCATCAACTGCTATTGATAAAGCTGCTATTGATAAAGCTGAAACCACTTTAAGATCATCAACTTGTTGGTTGGTTACATTGGAAGACATTTTGGCTGTTCTATCCTTCACTGTTTTAGCAGACAATGGCAACTATTTAAATTTTTTTAGAATTTCTTCTTTGTTCTTAAAATTCCTGAATAACTCTTCTGATGCACTTATAAAACATTGTTTTATGTTTTCTGTATATGGTTTGCTCCTCTTAGCAATCTCTTGACTAACTGCAGAACTTGCAAAATTAACATAGTTGAAAGATTGCACACAGTGATTAAACACAGAACTTCATTTTTCTTGACTCTTCAGAAGTTCCTCAACTGCTTTCTTCCTTGCATCACCAACAGGATATTTATTACTAAAGGACAAGTGTTTTGTTGTAAAGTGTCTCTCCAAATTAGAGTTTTTCTTATGCGCCAATTTTTCTTTATTTAAGATAGGTTGAAAAGCCATTTATGTTCTGAAACATGAAAGACTAGGTCCATTCCACTTTAAATGTGTGGTTTTCGTCTTCCATTTTTTGTTGTTTTTTTTTTTTTTTTTTGTAGCCATGTCAAACAGGGCACCTATTAAAATGTTTCATTTTACAATAAAGCCACTAACACTAAACCGGCATCCTTAATCACATAAAAAATGTAATATCGGATGACACATTGTTATGGGGACCTTTGTGGATGACTCACTGTTATTTATCTGTGGAAGACGCACTAGTATTTATCGGTGGATGACGCACTGGTATTTGTGGATGACGCACTGTTATGGAGGGATCTGTGGATGAAGCATTTATGGCATCTTATGTGTGTATAGATAGTATTATAAAATTAGTGGGGCTCATCATGGATATTTTAAGTAGGGTTCATTCAAATAGTCCTAACTGGTATTGTTATATATTGACCTCAGAACCTGGACACTAACTTATTTTGCTGGCTCCTAGATTAAAAAAATGCGTGAGGCGCTGGCTCACAGGGCCCCAATACAAATATTGTCCCACAGGTGAAGGGATGGGTTGAGGTCCAGGCTGGACAGTGACTCACCAGGCACCACGATGCAGCCACTGACCCACAAACTGCTCTCTCCTCTGTTGCTCCTCAGTCTGTAGTGTGGAGAGGATGCTGCCTCAACGCCATGGCGCCAGACAGAAAGTCACTCCCCCCATACCACATGACCTGACTGGAGCTGTGTGGAAATGGCTGCCGGGGCTGTACACAGGGCAGGCACTGACAGAGGCTAGGAGCAGAGAGGACTCCTGGAGCAGCCACCCAGCACACAGAAGAGCCAAATTAAAAGTGTAAATAGCCACATGTGGCTCGCGAGCAGCAGGTTGCCTACCACAGTGTTAGGCCAAGGGATTTCCCTTTTTAATCTCCCCAATATTTAATGTGACTATGCAAAGAAAAATAAGAGGTAGTACAAATTATTTTTTATTGTTGTTGTTTCCTTTTTTTTATTTATTTTGATTTTATTTTGGGACCTAGGTTATTGTTTGGTTGTTGCTTTTATTGGTCTGGTGCTTTTCGAGTTTTTTTTTTTGTTGTTGTTTGTTTGTTTGATTTTTTTTGTATTGTTGATATGTTTTTCTTCCTTTTTCCCTTTCTTTTCTTAAGTTGATATTTATAGCCTCTAGAAGGACTCCTTCAGTTTTTTGCTTGTTTGATTCCCCCATTACCCCCCCCCTTTTTTTTCTTTAAACAGAACCACATAACTTGAACCATCTTGTTCTGCCTCACATATTGAGGGGGAAATAATGGAGGGTACCAAGACCAAACAGTCATATGGACATTGAGTAGAAATAAAAAAATATCAAACTTAAACACCAAATCTAAAGCCAATGACAACAAAATCAATACCCAATCTACAACAGGCTAGACACAGAGGGGACCACTTATACCAGGGGTCTCAAACTCAATTTACCTGGGGGCTGCAGGAGGCAAAGTTGGGGTGAGGCAGGGCCGCATAAGGGATTTTACAAAAAAATGTCCTCAAAAGTCATTAATATTAACAGTTTTAATTATTTCTTCTGAACATGAATAGAACATTGAGTGAAGATCATGAACAGTTCTTCTGAACATGGCATCTTTTGCCTATTCCTTGCTGCCAGAGACTTGATAGCATGCTTCTTCTCACAAATCTGAACTACATTTGGCTTTAGGAGGAAGCAGTTGGCTTGAAGATGATCATCATTAAGTCTAGACCTGTACTTTGACTTATTGAAGTTCCATGTGGAGAATAACTTTTCACACAAATATGTGCTCCCAAAAAGGCAACATGGTGTGCTTGAACATTCAGGAAAGCTCAGGGAAGATGGGGGGCAATTCTCTCAAAAATTGCTCATGCACATCTGTTTTTCCACTAATTTCCCTGAACTTGATTTGAGATCAGAGTTGCATTGCAGGTCAATGAGCTCCATTTGAAGCACAGGAGGGGCATCTTGCACATCAAAGGAAAGGGGTCCATAAAAATTTGGAAAGTGGCTCTGTGATTTTTGAAGTCCGCAAATCTGTGATCAAATTCATTCTCTAGCTTAAATAGTAGCATCAACATATTTCTCACCACTGAATGCAAGTTTCCTGCATGCTGGGAAATGACAAAGGTTTGTTTGAGAGAGCTGGGATTTCCATAACACAAGTTTTGAGGGGAATGCTCTCACGCTGTCATAGGCAGCATTGATAAGCTGCCCTGAGCCTTGTAACATCTTGTTTAGTAAATTCAGCTTATTTGTGATGTCAACAAGAAAAGCTAAGTCCACGAGCCATTTGTGATCACTCAACTCAGAAACAGCATTCCCATCCTTCTCCATGAAGGCTTTCACTTCTCTCAACTCAAAAAATCTTTTCAGGATATTTCCCCTGCTGAGCCAACGTACCTCTGTGAAATAGAGCACATCTCCATAGTCTGACTCCATTTCCTCTAAAAAAGCATGGAACCTCCTGTGCTTTAAGCCCCTGAACCTGATTTGGTTGATGCATTCCACAACAACAGACATCACATTGTCACATGGCAGGCATTTACTGCAAAGGGCCTGCTGATGGATAATGCAGTGAAAAGCAATGGCCTTCTCTACACCCTCCTCTTCAAGTTTTTTTGAACAAGTGCCACCAATCCATTTTTCCTCCCTGTCATCGATGGCTCTCCATCGGTTATTATTCCAACAAACCTCTTCCATGGCAAACCTGCATTCTCAATGGTATCACACAGATGCCAAAATACCTCATTAGCGGTGGTCTGACCATGCATTGGAATTATTGTGAGCAGCTCCTCTGTCAATTCAAAATTGCAATCAACACCATGGACATAAATTGTGAGATGTGCAGTGTCTGTTATATCTGTGCCTTCGTCAAGAGCAACTGAGTATGCATCAAAACATTTGGCTTTCTCACACAGTTGATGATAAATGTCACTTGTCATGTCAGAAATGTGCTCTGCCACAGTGTTGGCAGAAAGGCTGATTTTGCTAAACTGACCTTACTTTTCCGGACAGATAATATATACATCCTGTAACATGCATTTTTCAACAAACTCTCCTTCTGTGAATGGTTTCCCTGCCTTAGCAATCATCTCACTAACCATGTAACTAGCTTTGACTGATGCAACACTCTCTTTGGTTGCTTTCTTGAAGAAATATTGTTGCCTCATTAGACATGCTTTAAGACAGGCAACCCACTTGGCTCTCTCATTTCCTTGATATTTTGCACATTCCTCAGCATGTTTAGTTGAAAAATGGCATTTCAAGTTGTATTCCTTGTCCACTGCAACTTTCTCTGAGCAAATAAGACATGTGGGGATGCCCCTGTGCTTAACAAAGAAATACTGTGTCTCTCACTTTTCCTGAAATTGTCTGTGCTTGTCATCAATCTTTCTCTTCACTGAAGGCTTTGATAAAGTCATGATGAAGGTATGACAAAATCTAATTCTGTAATAAACTTCTTTCTTTTCTCTCCCTTAGGCCTCCGATAATGCAAGGAACAGCGGGCAGGAGCAGCGGAAATGACGTCTGCGCTAGGCACAAAGTATTCGTGATTATTTGCTTACCAAATATTCACAATAAAAAATCACATTAGTAAGAAAAAAACCCGAAAAATATCGCACTAAACATTTGCATAGTCTAAACGGAACTGCTTGGGGTATGCAAATGTTTAATGCGATTTTTATTGGGTTTATTTGGTAAGCGTATAATCGCGAATACTGCTATATTTGAAGGCCAGCCATGGGCCACAAAATGTTGTATGGAGGGCAGCAAACAGCCTGTGGGCCTCGAGTTTGAGACCCCTGAATTATACTATTAGCCCAGGGGTCAAAAGAGGGGATATGGGGTGTATACTGGGAACAGGGATGGAGGGAAGACAACATTGGTGGTGGGAATGCCCCTGGTTCAATGTTACTATGTACCTAAAATATTACTGTGCAATATTTGTAATCCACTTTGGTCAAAATAAAAATTATTTAATAAAAACCCGTTGTATGTAAGACCTAAGTTTCCCGTCTACTCAACTTGTTCTTATGATTGTAGGTGGAGACAGAATCAATTATAAAGCTGACTATGGCAAAGCTTTATGCCATATTAAGCTTAAAAAACTAATTAATGTATATATTTCTATTTCTCTCAAACTACATTGGATTCCAATCTCCATTGACTTCTCAAGAATCTGAAGAAAAGGATTGGATGTTGAGAACTTTCCCTACATGAACAGAACCAAAGCCATCAAGTAAATGCAATAATATTTTATGTCACTAGGTGGCAACATGACAAAGTAATCTTATTCTGTCTTCCTTCAAGAGAGCAACACCACCCAGCCAGCCAGCCCAGAACAAGTTCTTTTCAAACATACGGTAAGAGATAGGACTTAAAATAGGGCTAATAATTCGAAAAGAATATACAATCCTGCACAAGAATAATGCAGAAGCAAGTCCACATGGGTGGTATTGTTGTGCTAACATTAAAAGTCCCACACCCCCTGATTTATGATAGAATACTCCAACCCATGTCCTCTGTCACAGCTAAGACAGTCATGTAACTTCTTCCTGACTATATACTCTTAGAATTCTGGCCTGGGTGTCCCTTTAGCATGTCTTCCTCTTGTCCTTTGAGGATATATTTTGAAATAGACATTTGTAGGTAGTAGGGAAGTATGCCTAGCCCCCATGGCAATTAATTGGGATAGAAAAAGGTTCTTGGGATTTAATAAAACAAATATATGGAACTTGAAGGGGTTAGTCCTTTAAAGATAAAAACTTTCATCTGTCTAGACCTTCTATGAGAGACGCTCCTACAGAAACTGAGGCCAGGAAAGGAAGAGAAAAGACCATCAACTCCCCAAACCCATCTCCTAGTAACTATCCTAGTGGTGTGAGTCCCTTGTAGTTCATGAAAGTCCATGAAAGCCAACTTAGAGCAAAGGAGGTACACATATGTGTCACCTAAATACGTGGTACCTGAGCCCATGTGGCCAACATTTCCTTTCTTGAGCTGTGGACTTTTTCATTTGTACATTCACACTGGGATGAGAACCTGGGCTCTCTCGGTCTTTGGACAAGTCTGTGCTCTTTTCAGAGTTCCTTACTTATTCTTTGTTATTTTATCCCTCTCCTTCCTCAGTGCCTCCAAATAAAATCTGCCTTTACTTCACTGCTCAGCTCCTCTTGAACTTCTTTTCTTAGGGAAAAGCGAAGGACCTGGAAAACCTTTTTTTTTTACATGTAAGTTTTATTTTATTCTATTTTCAGTCTGATTGGAATTTTTTTTTGGTCACACCTAGTGGCACTTAGGGGTTACACCTAGCTCTACACTCAGAAATCACTCCTGGCAGGCATGGAGGACCATATGGGATGCTGGCATTTGAACCACCATCCATCCTGAATCGACTGCATGAAAGACAAATGCCCTACTGCTTTCTATCTCTCTGGCCCAGCACCTGGAAAACCTTGGTAAGATCTAGAATTGATTTTCCTTTCCTGCAAAGAGCAAGGCCCATATCCTAGATTGCCCTAACTAATCCCAGGTAGCAGAGGTAGGAAGACAGAAAAGGTCACATTTCCTTCTCGAGCTGCTTGCAGTCACTCCCAATCCTGCTCCACTTCACATAAATCTTTTTTTAATATATAAAATCTTATTTAAGCACCATGATTACAAGCATGTTTGTAGTTGGATTTCAGTCATTAACAGACCACCCCCTTTTACCAGTGCAATATTCCCAACACCAATTCCCCTCCCCCCAACCCTTGCCTGTATTTGAGACAGGCATTCTACTTCTCTCACTTATTAAGATTGTCATGTTAGTGTAGGTATTTCCCCAACTGCAACAATACTCCTTTTGGTGAGCTTAATATTGTGAGTTAGTCCTTCTGGCCCTCATCTCTATTGCCTCTGGGCATTATTACACATATAAATCACCAGGGGAGCCCCATCAGCATCACTTTTGATATAAAATTTTATTAGATTTCATTTGGAGGACCCCATGCGATTTTCTTCAGTTCACAATATATAACTTCTGTCCCCTACCTCCCAGTGTTTTAGTGTTACAAAAAGCCTGTGAGTTGTGTATAGGACTGAAATGAACTTTCTTGTGCTCTAGTGCTGACCCATGTTATCATTGCTCTGAGTCAATGGTGAGTACTAGCCCATAGTCTGACAGAGGAAGCCAACATCTACTTAAAATTGATCATTTTCTTTATAGTTCTATTACCAGAGCTTCAAGTACATTTCAGAAACATCATCATCTCATATAATTAACATCCATTTAGGTAAACTCAGTCTTCTTTTGCAGGGAAGGGTAGGTTTGGAGACATACCTAACTGTGTTCAGGGATCCTGAAAGATTTTGGGTGAACATATGTGCTGCCATGGACTCAACCTAGGTTGACCTGGTGCAAGACAAGGACCTTATCTACTGTAGATACGTCTCTAGCATCCTTTTAGGAGTTTTAGCTCGGGCATGACTTTCTGATTTGAAGTACACATAACACCTTGACTTTAAAATGGATCTGCAAATCAAATTTAGTTTGGCATAATATTATTTGTAAAGTCTAAAAATTTAACAGCTTCCTCACTGAGTAAAGTTAAGTACAACAATGAAAAGCAGGTTACTTTACTTATGGCCTCTGTGTTTTGCATATAGATCCATTTCAAAATGCAGTTTTACATAAATCTGTCATTTGGTGCATTAAACAGTTCAGGATTACTTATGGGTTGGCCATTAAGAATTTCTTACATGCAGCTCATGTTTTAGGAAATCATACTTCAGTGTAAAGTACAAGATTTTATTTAAAATTAAGATTTTAAGACACAATATTCTTTTTTATCTAGCCCTATATTCTTTTCTCAAACAGTAAAAATGCCTGCATAAAAATAAAATATTGCTAATGGATATATTTTTTTCACATGCTGATTCTGGTTTAAATGCGCCACCTCGTGGTTATGTAAGAAAGTTCACCCTTCAAGTGGTAATTCCTTATAAAGAGAAAATTCCCTTCTCTATGAGAGAAGATGGCTGCTGGTGCTGAAATTCTACATATGGTCTTCTGATATGATGGCTTATAAAGCCATATTTTAGGGTACTCAAGAACTCAGTAAATGAGTACTACTGATGGCTTTCCTCATATCTGGAACTTTCCACAAGCCATTCTACATGAAAAAATGAACATTGTCCAACTAATGCTAATACATGCAGTTCAGAAAAAAATGAAACAAGAGAGAGATGTTAGACCAGGATAGAAGTAAACAAGTTCTCTAGAACTTTATATGAGAGATGGAGGGGAAGTTCCAATGCACCTTTAAGTAGTATATTTCTCTTTTCCTTAAAATAAGTTCAGAAAAGGCTATTCCAATCAGTTCAGAGGATGCATATCAAACTCTGGTTAATGCTTTTTCCTTCAAGATTATTTATTTACAGTCACCTACTTTGTTTTCTACCTTTATTAAAATTTCTTTTGACACCAAAATGAGTAACCTCACATTCTTAATTTGAGGAGACATGGGTACATTTGTGCTGCCAAAACAAACTACCAAAGCAAGGTATGAATTAGAAGGAAGATGTCCCAATTTCCAAAATTGCCCAAGCCTCTTTCTCTTTCCAAGGCCTAGGGACAGCAAATACCTGGTTCCCTGTTTGTGTAAAAATATTTTAAACTTCTTGTTTAACCTCTTCAGCACAGTTAGAAAATTTGCATACCTAAATATATTTACATGTGATTTTTTTGCTTTGGGGAACACACTCAGATGTGCTCTGAGTTTTTCCATGACTCTGAGCTCAGGGTTCAGTCCCAGAGGGGCTTGGGAAAGATATGGGATGCTGGGGATAAAATCCTGGTAGGCACCATGCAAGGCTAGCATCCTACTACCTGCTATACTATCTTTTTAGCACTCTGTGACATCTTTAAAGTGGTATTTAGCATAATGTAACAGACATAGAAAGAATGAGAACATTGTGGCAGTTGGAAAGCTAGGTGGGAGATAGGAGATGAGATGAGATGATAAAAAAAATGTAGGGCCAGGGAGATACCCCAGTGGACTGAAGTGCATACTTAGCATGTTAGAGAATTGAGTTTTTGCCTGGGGCATTAGGAGGAGAGATTCTTGAGCACTAAACTTACAAAACCATTGGGATTAGAACTCCCACCCCAAACAAAACAAGAGAAAAATATTTTTTCTTTTGCATGGTACTAAAATAAAGATAGGCTGTCTGACCAATGGGTTAGAATAGAATACTCAAGGTCCAAATCCCAGATATATGGTCAGTTAATTTTTGATTTAAAAAAAACCCTGAAGACATGTAATGGACTAAAGGTAGCCAGCCACCTCAAAAAATGGCACCAGAAAAATTATGTGTAAGAAATTAAAGTTCAAACCATATCTCACATCTACACAAAAGTCAATTCAAAGTTCATTAAAGATCTCATGATCCAACTAGGAATCTACTGATTCCTGATAAAATATATCAAGGAAAATATAGATAGAACTGTTCAAGATTGGACCTCAAAGGAGACTTCAATGATCTGATACCACTAGCAAAGGCAACAAAATAAAAAATAAACAAATGGGAATATCTCAAATTAAAAAGTTTCTGCATGGAAAAATAAATCCAGGTTTCAACTAAAAGACAGCTAACTGAATGGGAGCAAAGATTCCATTCAACACAGTTGATAAATGCTTAATATCCAGGATATATAAAATACCCACAAAGATAAAGCAAAAAAAAATTTTTTTGGAAAGCCTAATCAGAAAATGGGGAGAGGAAATGAACGGTTACTTCTCAAAGGAAGATAATTGGATCACCAATAAGCACATAAAAATGTGCTCAGCATCTACTTATCATTAGGGAAACCTAGTATCTTCTCACACTAGTGAGCATGGTACATATCAAAAGTAGTCTGAACAATTTGTGCTGCTGGGGATGTGGTGAAAAAGGAACTCTCATCCACTGCTGGTGGAAATGTTCAATACCAGTGGGAAATTGTATGGAGAGTCCTCAGTAAAATTGGAATTGAGCTGCCATATGACACAAAAAATTCCACTTGTGAATATCTACCCCCAGAACTTAAAACAGTCATTCAGAAGGACCTGTGTATATCATTATTTATTCATTGTTGTACTTTAAACAATATCGAATCAGTTTAGGCATCTAGTTAAAGATGAATGGGTTTTGAAGATTCCATTAGTATCCCTATGGAATACTAACCAAGGGACATTAAAGTCGTGCAATTTACTCTAAACCAGATTGGAACTGGAAGATATCATGTTGAATGAAGAAAGCCAGAAGAAGAAAGACAATCATACTACAATATTACTTACCTGTGGCATATAGAATAACTAGATAAGGAAATGTAATATAGTAAAGAAGAAGGCCTTTGTTACCCTTGAAACTAAGGCTTAAGAAGAAAAAAGACATGAAAAGATATCAAAGAGGAAAGGAAGATGATGAGAAAGAGAAATAATGGAGAAATAGGGCTTGGGAATTCAATTATACTGGTGATGTGGGAGAGTGGCCAGACAGACAGACAGGCAGGCAGGCAGGCAGACAGGCAGGTAGGCAGGTAGGTAGGTAGATGAATCGATGTTGAATGGTTGGGTGGATGGATGATGGATGGATGATAGATGGATAGATAGGTAGATGATGGATGGATGATAGATGGATAGATAGGTAGATAGATGATAGTTAGATAAATAATAGATAAATATACATACATACCCATAGTGCAGACTCAATGACACTGAAAAAAGGAGGTCCAAGCTTCAACTATCAAACTTGGTAATATGTCTGCCAAGTTGATGAGCTGGTTGGTGGAGTGAAATAAAAGAGGGAGTTTTGGGACACTGAAGGTGGGTATAAAATATGACATGCCTAAAACTAACATTATAAATCATGGCTCTTTAATCAAATAAAAACTATTTTTTAAAATAAATATATTTTTATACATGAGAAATAAATATATATGATCTTTTGAGTCTTAACAAAGTTACCAATGTCTTGCTAAGAGTTTCCCCAGGTGGGTACCAGCAAGATAGTAGAGGGGTTAAAACACTTGTCTTGCTCACAACTGATTTAATCCTGGGCACTATAAATGATCCCTTGAGTACTGTCATGGGGAAGTCCTGAACATTGTGGCCCCCAAATTCAAAAAATGAAAGTTTTCCAAGTATACACTTTTCTGGTAAACACAAACTTATAATTTATTGGTCTATACAGAAGATGTCAGGATCTGGATTTGACCCTATTGTCCTCCTTGCTCTCACATCTATATTCTTTCTCGGGGCTCTCCTAGAATCAATGGTACTAGCAGAAAATCAATGTCACTCCAACCTGTGATGAATTCAACAAACATCTACAAATGCATGGACCGAGGGGTTCAGCCCGGGGGTGAGGACTGTAGGGACAGAGATGGATGATCTAGGACTGGCTGTCAAGCCTCTAATGAGTCCTTTTGAGCCTTGAATCACAGCTGTGAGAGACTTTCAGCACCGCAGCTCTCGCCCACCAAGCAGTTCCAACAAATGGTGTCTAGACACCACATACCATCTCGCTGCTGCCTTGCCAGCAATGAGGTCACTCCACGCAGACAGTCACAGAGCAGAGGATGTGTTGGCAGTGAGTGGGATCTGCTAATTGGGACAGGTGCAAAGGGTGATGACAGCCGGCCACCCCACTGAGCAATGGCACTGCCTACAAAGGCATGAGGAATGGGAAGAGATGAAGCCTGGTTGAAAGCTAAAGCTGTGAAGGTGGGCACTCAGTACTCATGGGGAGGGACTATTCACTCATGGGGAGGATGCAATAAGGAGGAACAGCTGGTGTTCTGTAGAATGGGAATTCCCTAACTTCTGAAGCAAAGAGAGTTCAGGAAACATGGGCATATGCATAGACTCAGACATGCCCCAAACAAAATGAAAATACAAAAATAAATCCCAAAAACAAAAACGAAAGGAAATACATTCATATGTACTTTTGTATTCACACATATGCACACTCATATGCATTAACACAGACACACATTTGCATGCAATTATAGGCACTTACACATTCTTCAGAGTGATGCCTATTCATACAAATTATGTGTACAAATGTGCTCACACACATAACTCAAAATCAAGGTAGAAATAGTGACTCTAATAAAGAACGATGCTGTTTCTAGAAAGAATTTATTATAAAAACATTTCAAGTGGAAAAATATGTAATTGGAATAAAATATGAAAATACCATTTCAATTAGCATTCAATTGAGTAGGGAGATGAGGGAAGTGTTAGGGGGAATGTAGGCACATTAGGGCCACTCGCAGAGAAAAGCAATGCAAAAAATAAGTCTGACCTGTTTGGAATCTGAAGCATAAACTTGGTCGGCAGTGTCTGTCTACCGAACCTTGCCAGAAATGGCAGGAATGTTCTAGAACATTTTGAGGAATGCCGTAGAGTCACTTGGGTTTCAGGAATTTACAGTATGTTGGAACAGGGCAAATAACTGAGAAATGCCAAATGTTTTGGAGAAAGATGCTCGTTTTCCCATGAGCAGATGAGTGACAATTTGCTTTGAATTATAAAATGACTGTTAATTAAGTTTAAATTTTGTAATTATACATGACATACATTTCTTTTTTGATTTGAGAGGTACTTAAAAATAGAGGAATATGAGTTTTAATGAGAATTTAAATGAGCAACTTTTTTAAAGCAAAGGCCTATCTTTCATTACTAATATCTGTATCTACAATTAACCATAAGTTCAGCATTATATTAATTTTCTTCCATATGAAAAGTTACTAGTAAATTAGAGATTCTGAGAACATTTTAATAAGTATCATCTTCTTTCAAAATATTGTTTTCTGCAATGAATTTGTTACCTCAAGATACCTAGTTACCAGTGTTGGTGGGGATGTGGAGAGAAAGGAACTCTCATCCACTGCTGGTTCAACCATCTAGTTCAAACTTTATGGAAAGCGATATGAAGATTCCTCCAAAAACTGGAAATCGAGCTCCCATACGATCCAGCTATACCACTCCTAGAAATATACCCTAGGAACACAAAAATACAATACAAAAATCCCTTCCTTATGCCTATATTCATTGCAGCACTAATTACCAAAGCAAGGCTCTGGAAGCAACCAAGATACCCTTCAACAGATAAATGGATAAAGAAACTGTGGTACATATACACAATGGAATATTACTCAGCTTTCAGGAGCGATGAAGTCATGAAATTTTCCTATATGTGGATGTACATGGAATCTATTATGCTGAGTGAAATAACTCAGAGAGAGAGAAAAACGCAAAATGGTCTCACTCATCTATGGGTTTTGAGAAAAACGAAAGACATCCTTGCAATAATAATTTTCAGACACAAACGAGAGAAGGGCTGGAAGTTACAGCTCACCTCATGAAGCTCACCACAAACAGGATGAGTTTTGTTAGAGAAATAACTACATTTCGAACTATCCTAATAATGAGAATATATGAAGGAAATAGAAAGCCTGTCTAGAGTATAGGCGGGGTTGGGTGAGGAGCAGGGAGACTTGGGATATTGGTGATGGAATGTTGCACTGGTAATGAGTGGTATTCTTTACATGACTGAAACCTAAACAACACAATCATATATGTAATCAAGGTATTTAAATAAAAATATATTTAAAAAAAGATACCTAGTTACATTCTCATTTGGTTTTTGTACAAATAAAATTACTACAAGATTCATGAAGTCTTTTGAGAGCCTTGTTAGAGAGATTTTAGATAAACATTTCATGGTAATTAGAGGTAGCTAAAGCAATGTACTAAACACCTCACAAATTAAAATTTTATTGTGAAAACTTTGTATGAGAATGTCAAGATAACTTAAAAACACAAAATTCAGAGACAAATGAAAATAGATTTATTTGTTAATATTTGCATGCATGTGTCAGAGTAATTCTCCACAACAATATTGGGACATTGGGACCCCAATTTCTGTGAAAGTTGCCTTATATGCCAAAGTGATTTCACATATGTGATGACATGAACTATCTTGAAATGGGAAAATTTGCAGGTTTAATGTCATCACTGGATCCTTGGAGGAGTCAGTAAAGTTTAGAAAACAAACAGAACATACTGTTAGTTCTTGAAAAACAAAGATTTCATCACATAAGCCCAATTCTATGCATATATTATTGTTTTGGGGATATACCCTGGTTAATCCTGGCTCTGTGTTGAAGGGTCTTGGTGGTGCTTGAGAATCATATGGGATGCCAGAAATCAAACCCAAGTTAGTAGCATGTAACAATGCAAACACTCTAGCTCTCTATGTAGTTTTTTTTGAAAACAATAGTTGCAATTAGCAACTAGCTAATATCCTAGCTTCTTTATTTCTTTTCTTTATTATTATTTTTTGTTTGTTTTGTTTGGGGCCAAACCCTGTGATACTCAGTGGTTACTGCTGGCTCTGATTTCAGGAATCACTTCTGGTGAGCAGAGGGGACCATGTGGGATTCTGGGCAAAGAAACCAGGTTGGCTGTGTACAAGGCAAATTGTACACAAATTGTAATTTGTTCTATCACTGTTCTATAATGCTAGCCCCTATATTCTAGCTTCTAAAACTGTAGATTGGGGACATAGCAATATTATAGTGGTTAGAGCACTTGCCTTGCACATAGCCAACCCTGATTTGATCCCCAGAATCCCATCTGGTCCACTGGGCATGCCAAAAGTAATTTCTGAGTGCAAAACCAGGAACAAACCCTGAGCATTGCTGGTATATCCCTAGTCCCACCCCCCCCCAAATGGTAATGTAATTTAATTCCGGGTTTGCAAAATATTTTTATAATTTTCTTTGAAATTAATCTCTTTTCAGTGAAGAGATGGTTTGTTTAGCTGATATCCCTATATAGTTAGGTCTTGTTACAATTATTCTAATGGCAATGTTGTTAGTAGAAGCCTTACTCTATGTCATCAGGATTCATGCCTATGCACTCAAGTCACTATGGATGTCTTTGTATATAGAACACATAGATATAGAAAATATATTATCAAGAGCAGAAAATTAAAGGACTTTTGTATTCATAGAGTTCCTGAGATTAATCTCCAACAGATACCAAAAGACAAGTCATATTTAGGTAGTTACATTTGGGGGAAGAATCAAAAGTTCTATGAGGTTTTTGAATCCTATGAGCAGCATTTGGCACCCAACCCCAAAGTTGGTAAAGGGTCTAAAGAAATAAAATAGGAAATTAATGTACAGTAATGGTCTTTAAACCTTTTCTTTTTTCTTAATATCTTTATTTAAACACCTTGATTACAAATATAATTGTCTTTAAGATTTTTTCAAGCAATGAGGGGCCGGGCGGTGGCGCTGGAGGTAAGGTGCCTGCCTTGCCTGCGCTAGCCTAGGACGGGGCGCGGTTCGATCCCCCGGCGTCCCATATGGTCCCCCAAGAAGCCAGGAGCAACTTCTGAGCGCATAGCCAGGAGTAACCCCTGAGCGTCACAGGGTGTGGCCCAATAAAAAAACCAAAAAAAAAAAAAAAAAGATTTTTTCAAGCAATGAGTTGGCAACAGTCTTGCTTAGCAGTTCATGGATTGACAGCTATCATTAAGGCAGAACATTGGTTTGTGTGTTATAAAGAATGGGGTCTCTAGACCAGAGAGAGCCAATGGCACAATCCTAGTTTGTGGCCAAAGACTTGAGCACTAGAACAGTAAACAGTACATTTCAGCCCATAGGCTGAATCCCACTGATGAATGAATTTTGCATAAAGAGCATCAAGCAGAAAGAGATTATTTTTTGAGCACAGAATTTCATTAGATTCCAGTTTTCAAACACATGAAGTTATACTCAGCTTTTCACCTGAAAACTCAAACATAACCATGTCTAGAAATACCTCACACTCATACACAGAAAAATGTAGGAGTCAATATCAAAACCTTCCATGATCAAGACAAGCTTATATATTTCAATTAAATATCTAAGATTTTCTTTTTTTTTTTTTTTTTTGGTTTTGGGGCCACACCCATTTGATGCTCAGGGGTTACTCCTGGCTATGCGCTCAGAAGTCACTCCTGGCTTGGGGGGACCATATGGGACGCCGGGGGATCGAACCGCGGTCCGTCCTATGCTAGCGCTTGCAAGGCAGACACCTTACCTCTAGCGCCACCTTCCTGGTCCCAATATCTAAGATTTTCTAAGACAGAAGAGGGTAGATCAAAAACTCTAGTTGATTTTGTGTGAGGAAAAACACAGCAATCAAAGGGGGCCACCACCAGAAACAGAAAAAGAAGAAAAAAAACTTCAGGAGGAATCAGCCCTTATGGATGTTTATGGAACTGATTTTAGACCTCTGGTCTTCAAAATAGGTAGATAATAAATGGATAATATTTTAAACCACTCAATACCAATAATTATTTAAACTAGTCCCAGGAATATAATATGTGAATAGCAGTTTGTTGGTTCAAATATCTCTTCATCCATCCATCAGTCTGCCCATCCATCCAACTTCTGTAATTAAGATACTTTTATAAACTATAGTGTGGTTTCTAGTAAAATAATAAGTGTCAGATATCCTACTTACTGCCATTATTATTTGTTGAAGAGTCTATCATCAATATTTTCAGATACCATCTGAAAATGCTCTTCCATGGGAGAATGGAGGTTTATTAATATAAGTATCATGTTGGTGCAAAAGGAACATGAACAGAAACAAATAGTTATTTAGTTGACAACTGTGAAGAAGGCTGTTTTTTATTATCCTCATCATGTGACATCAGTGTTGAGTTCATCAAGCAGAGACCAAAACAAGGACCAAAACAACGCATGGTGAGGTACATTAAGGAAATTGACTTCCTGGGCAATTTCCTTGTGAATGCTTTTAGAGAAAAAGGCCAAGGAAATTATGAATTCTAATATCCTTATCTTGTTAAAATGAAAGGAATATGATGTCAGAAATTTTTTTGTTTGCTTATTTGTTTTGGCTTTTGAAACAAACCAATGGTACTCCAGTGTTACACATGGATCAGCACTAAGGAATTACTACTGGTGTTTCTTGGAGAATCATATGGGATGCCAGGTGTGGAATCAAGGTCAGCCACATGCAAAACATGTGCTCTACCCACTGTGCTATCTCTCCTGACCCTAGACTTAATTTTTGACATAGTTTTGACTAGATTATAAGTTTCTTTTTTCATTTTTATTCTTCTTTAGCATTTTTAGTTTTCATTAATTTTGGAATCGTATTTTATTTTAAAATTATTAAGTATTGCTAGAAGGAAACAGGGGGGTTCCTGTGGTCATGTCATATAAGATAAGACTTTGCAGTCTCTATAATTCATCTGAAGGTGTCCTGGCAAGTTAATTCTGTCAAGGATGGTGCTTTATATACTTATAAATGGACAGTAGTAGCCAGTCTGTATTTAGAAATAGCTGAATCTCAATGTTTAAAATTTTTGTTGTTGGTAATGAAGGGTGGTCAGGGAGAGGACACAAAATCTCTGAATTCTTGGACCCAAGGTTTCAATCATTCAGTCCATCTAGCCAAGTATCATTCTGAGAGTGATTGATCTCTCAGAACCTCTTGGCCACTGCTTGGAGGCCTCAACAATTTTCTGTTCTTGGAAGTAGCTCAGGAATCAAGAAAACATAAGTTCATGCATTGGATCCAATGCATCACATCATATGTTCCCCTGAGTACCACCAGCTCTATTCCTTGAGGCCTCCTATATGCCTAGACTTGACTAGAACATAGTTGGACCTGAACATTAAACTCTCTGCTCAGTGGCTGAGTCAAACCAGAAATGATTCCTGGGCATTTCCTTAGAATTTCTCAAAAGCTCCCCTTCATCCAATTTTTTTCCTCTTGACTATTAAGCTGTGGGAAGCTCAAATTTATGCCTTGGTAAAGTGTTTATAGCATAGCAATTGACAAAAATCTACAATGCTTAGCATCTCAGCCTTCACCTGGGGAGTTGTTTATCACCATCATTACAAATTCGCCATCTTTTTTTTAACTGCACCTGATGACACTCAGGGGTTCCTCCTGGCTATGCGCTTAGAAATCACTCTGGCTTGGGGGACCATATGGGACACAGGAGGATCAAACCGCTGTCTGTCCTGGGTCAGCTGCTTGCAAGGCAAACACCCTACCGCTGCACCATCGCTCCGGTCCCATTTTCTTAAATAATTTTTTTCTTCTGTTTTCCCTGATCATAAAGACCATAAGGGACTTCATATTGACTTTAGTTACACCACTATAATTCCCTCTAATGAAGTCCAGCTCTGTAGAACAGACACAGAGCCTGAAACCCACAATGCTTTGGAAGAGATACAAATGTTTAACTTTTTTTTAACCAGATGATGTATAGAACTATCATTCTAATCATGCATAATAATGAATTCAACTTGAAATCTAGCCAGATACATACCTGTAGTCATAAAAATATTTTAAATATTTTTAGAGAGAAAAGGATCCCTGAAGGTAAATGTTTCTAAGGACTCACTAAAATCATATTTCTCCACCAAAATTCCTCTTCAGTTTCTTAGGCAAGAGTTGATGTGGAAATAATAAATGTTATTTTTCCAAAGAACCTCTCATATAAATGTTTGCCAATATGGTATAAAGCATATTGGCAGAGTTCTTTAGAAACTTTTTTTCCTGGGTAATCATTTACTCTGAGAAATCTGAGTTGACCTGTATTTGTAAGTCTCTCTCTCTCTCTCTCTCTCTCTCTCTCTCTCTCTCTCTCTCTCTCTCTCTCTCTCTCTCTCTCTCTGCTCTCTCTATCTCACAGTACATCTGCTTTTGACCAGAGTATTCTCACTGTCTTGGATTATGATTTTTCCAAAATTATGCAAGAAAACAAATATTTGGATTCCTATAACTAGACCATCTGCTGATTCCCTCTTATATTTCGTGTTCAAACTCAGTTTCCTGCTACACTTAGAGCCATTCAAGTCAATGGTAAGAATTTCAATGAAACCTTGAGTCTCTTTTCATATCTTTTGGTTTAGTCATATATAAATTCCCACAGGAAATGTTTTTCTACTTTTTTGAGTCAAACCTAGTATTAATAGCCAAAGTTAAAGATCCCACCTTGGGTTGGCAATTCTATGGTGGCTTTGGTAGAATATCAAATTTCTTTGTCTCAATAATATATAGCTCACAGATATAAAAAAAAAACGAACTAGTTTCACAAATTATAATCTTTAAACTCACTTGAAATCATCTCTTCTTTTCTATCCTGACCTTCTACCTCTTATTAATTTCTTCATAACTTTATGTTATACAGTGATCACACATCACTTTTAATGTGAAAGGACTAACCATAGATATTATAAAAATGCAATCATCTATACCTCACCTCCAGAAATTCCAAATCAAGTAGGCTTAAAATGTGGATTCAGGACTTTATGTTTTGCTAGTCCTCCCAAGATAGTGATAAAGTCAGGGAGAAACTTTCTTGATTTCTCAGTGGCTTTCCATGGCGGAAAAAATATCCAACAACTATGTTGTTATTGTTTTTATATTTCAGAAACTGGTGCCCTGACCTGAGTTTAAAATAATTAGTAACAATTTAGGTATTACAAACCAAATTTATTTAACACTTTATGAAGTAGCTACTTCTTATTATTAAGATTTCCATCTAGGGGCCAGAGCGATAGCATGGAGGTAAGGCATTTGCTTTCATGCAGAAGGATGATGATTCAAATCCCGACAACCCATATGGTCCCCCAAGCCTGCCAGGAATGATTTCTGAGCGATTTATGTGTAACCCCTGAGTGCTGCCCGGTGTGACCCCCCAAAAAAATCCATCTAATTGCAAAATTGGGCAGAAGTCAGAAGCCAGGTAGCTTCATAGGATAAAGAGTTAAGAACATAGAGAGGAATTTTCCATTGTTGGTCAAGACAGGACCAATTATTTCTTGAACATAAAAATTTATGTCTGCAAAACAAACATAATTTAGAAAATGTTTAAGAAAACTTATGCATAAGTTAGAAAACTATAATTTATTAGAAAACTACATAATGGAACAAAGTATTTGTAGTTATTATTTATTGATAGTATACAATGTATTTACATTTATTAGATATCTATTTAATCAGTAATCTGAAAGAATAGGCCCTTATAACTATTGAACAATTAGGAAAGAGACTGAGAAGGATAGGTAATTTGTCCATATTTTTACAAAATGAGAATCAGAGGTGGGTGATGGATCTAAAAATAATCCCAAATGTTTATTTGGAAAAAAGAAAAGGGTTGTCTATTGGTTCCGAAGTTATGGTAGAATTAAAAGAAAGGTGAAGATTATCAAGATAATTTAATTGATCACTTAAAATATCACTTATCAACCAAATAGCAGAAACTAAAAAGCAAAACAAATAACATATAAAACATGTTCCAGTCTAGGTGGGCAATCAGATATATGATAGGCAAAGAAGATGAAGATGTTGACGAGAGAGTGAGGTACTAGTGAAGAAAGCAAGGAAGTGGTGAGACAATGAACTACTGAGAGATAGTGGCCAGCAAGTCATCAGCAATTGGCAGCCAGTAACTGGAGACCTTCACATTACAGATAAGTGACACTGTATGCAGGGAGAAACAGTAAGCACCAAGGAACAATAAAAGGTAAGTGACAACTCATCACACAGTGAGCAGTTGCTGCATTTACTGTCCTAGGGGCTGAGAGCATCCCACTCTCGAGTCTTGTTTTGTTGTATCCCAGGAGTACCATTTTAATTTCATGTCATCTTGCTGCAGGAGTCATCTGAATCTATGACTGGAGAGATTTGACACAATCTATCTCAAAATGAGCTTTTTAAGGCACAGTTACTTGATACCCCATGGTTGAGTATTCCATCTCTATCTGGAGTTCAATCATATGCCATATGGAGTTGTTGCTCCAAGATTCTAACTCTGTTTCAGATAGTTGGGACTTGATTACAATCCCAAGAGCTTATGTTGTGATTTTACCATTGGAGTTGTCCATAAGTAACCTATTATATTATCCATCAGAGATACCACCAATGCTATAGGAGGCTTCACTGTCTAGGCCCAACTCAAAGTTATACTCGATGGAGTCCAGAAGGAAGGTCTTAACAGAGTCCATGCTTCTTTTGTGACAGGAAACTCAAGAAACAGCAATGTATTATTTACATATAGCTAGTAATGAACTGAAATAAACACAAAACATTGAAATATTAACATTGACCCTGTGAAGAGTCTAACTAAAGTGGCTTGTCCTTGTATCTTATTAGGGATTATCTCCCAATTTCATGGGCATCTTTGTGTTAGGATTACCAAACTACCAGTTGCTTTTTGGAATTTTTCTGTCCAATCAATGTAATCAATATATGTAGTATTTAGAGGTCTGTCCAGACAGTCCAGATGCTTTTGTACCCTTTTTTAATGAGGGCAAGAGAATTAACATAGCCCTGAAGAAAAGCTGTAGGTAAATATTTTATTTGTCCAAATAATGTTTTCTAAATCAATGATTATACATTAGGTTTTCCAGACCTTATTAATCCTCTCCTGACATTAAGCTATGTGTCACAGCCACTGGATCATGGCTACAACTCAATTAAATCTATACTAATCTACAGTCCACATTCCACAATTCATTCATTATCAGCTATGTCAGACCTGGAGAATTAAGTGGATTGATGGGAAGGGCAAATAATTCTTTGTCCTTTCAGTCTTTATTGGCATTTGTAATTGCTGCCATGTCCAGTATCTGATATTGTTTTTTATTTATTATCTTGAATGGTATCCTGGGGAAAGCAATATCCAGATATACTAAACTTTCCCCATATGGCAGCTTTTGCTTTATAAAAAGGAGACAAGTTATAAGGGTTATTCAAATTGCATGCTTGCTAATTCCAATGATGTGCTCAAGGCTGAGGAAATGCTTACTTAATAATCTATGAACCCAGTAGGCAAATCATAAGGTAGATTTCTGTTAATTATAGGGACTACTGATTCTCCACGCTAACAAAAGAGCCATGAAGATCTTCAGGTCTCTAAGGATCAGCTTCAACTCATTAGTACACATGTCTAATAACGCACTAAAGGTCTTGCTTTTCCCCTCAATGTAGTATAACCCAAATGCTCATAATTATTGTTATGTCATAGTTATTGTCATAGTGTTACAATGGCCTTTTTCTAATAGCCTCAATTATTTCTCTATTCCATAAGTTGTGAGGATTAAGTAAGAAATTGTGATTGAGTGCTTAAATTTTATAAAATTTATATTTATCCTTTAGTTCTTTGGTTATTAATTTTTCAGGTATAGAGTCAAACAACTTCTTGTTGGATGCCTATCTGCATTGCCTCTAGGAAAGTCATGTTTGGGTCAAAAGATCTACAATTTCAGTGGCTCATTATTCTTCATACTTTCCCTTTACCTGAGGCTTATTTTTCTATTTTTGAATTTTCTGGTCTGTGACCATCACAACCTGACATCTGATTTCTAATAGCTTCAGTGTCCTGTAAGTGTGACTAATCCCAGTGGAATGACTGCATCTCCCAATATTCCTTTGATCATGAAGAACAGGTCACACCTAAATTCTTAATGATGCTATTGTCTCTATCACTAGCACATTCTGGATGATAGCTATCTAGTAAGTAGTATACATCTGGGTCCTCTTCTAGAACAAACATCTTGAGGATTGTAAATAGTGTCTCTTCAACCTGCTCTCTATTCTAGGGCTTTATGCTACCTCTTCTAATACTGACCAGAAACAACAAAAACAACAAAAACATTTTTGCTTCCTTAATACTTGGGCTGTCATGTTATTCAGCCCAAACCTAGAAGCAATGGCTTTTACTGTAGCTAAATGGATATTAAATTTTGAATGAATATTGAATCCTGATCTCTAGGAGCATTGGTCTCCTCCACTAAAACATTCTTGCTTACCAGATCTTGAAATTTGGTCTTCTTGATGAAATGCCCTCAAAATCCAATTTTAGTGTATTCCTCCACTGTGGCATGGCAACTAATTCTATCATTTTTTTTTAAAATCAGTAACAGTATTTTTCTGTCTTAGTATTACCATCACACTGAAGAAACATTTGAATTAGTTATGATAGTCTGTTTCATCATTATAGACTGTGCACAACTAAAGTCAAAATAAATCTAAACCACAGATGACCAGATTCTCCATCCTAAGTTGCATAAAGTGCTTCTTACCTTACACTCACCTACCAGTTACCCAACTTTATTACTCCTGCCATTTGATAAGACAATCATTGATATTCTCCTACTTTATATTTTATAATTATTTTAATATAATTAATTTATAATTAATTGCTCATGGTTGAGAGAATCCCATCATAGAATGTACACTACCCTTCACCAATGCATATTTCCTGCCAAACATGTCTCCAGTTTTCCTCCCACCCACCCTCCTTCACCTGCTCTGGCACAGGCATTTTACCTTTCTCTCTGTCTCTTTTTTTGACACTGTGGTTTGCACTATTGCTAATGAAAAGTATCATGCACATCACTTTATCCCCTTTCAGCATCCAGCTCTTTTCCAGAGTGATTGATGCCAACTATCATAGTCAAAGCAGACTCTTCATGACCTTAAATGCATTCACCACTCTTTGTGACAAAATTTCTACCAGTTATTGGTAGGAACTCCTGACCCTCATTGCTATTATCTCTGGATATTACTTCTATACTATATTTTATTTTTTATATATTCCACAAATGAGTGAGATTATTATATGTCTATCCCTCACCCTTTTTCTCACTTTACTCAGCATTATAATCTCCATATCTATTCATGTATAAGTAAGTTTCATGACTTCATTTTTTAATAGCTGTGTAGTATTCTATTATGTAGATTTACTAGAGATTTTTTTAGCCTTTCTCTATTCTTGACAATTGTATTCTCCTATTTTCTTTATTCCTTTCCTTTTGTTTTGGTTTTTGGGCCACACCCAGTGACGTTCAGGGGATACTCCTGGCTATGCACTCAGAAATCGCTTCTGGCTTGGGGAACCATGTGGGATGCCAGGGGATCTAACTTGGTCCATCCTAGGTTAGCAAGTGCAAAGCAGACACCCTATGGCAGATGCTCTACCACAGACTGCTTGCACCAACAATCGCTCTGGCCTGCATTCTCCTATTTTCTAAACAGAAATAAATTTAGAGCAAGAAAAAGTTTCCTTGAAGCCTTTCTAAAATCATGCCAGTGTCTTTATTACTTGTACATTCTGGATGATAGATACCTAGTAAATAGTATACTTCTGGGTCCTCTTACAGAACAAACATTTGTGGATTGTATAATAGTGTCTCTATTCTAGGGCTTTATGTTATCTCTTCTAATACTTCTAATATTTCCCTTTTCTACAAGAACTTATCTCATAAGACCCTTTACCATGGCCTTTTAATACCTTTACCATGGCATAGAATAGCATATCTTCTACAAAAATAGTAAATCTACAACTGTTGGGCTCCCATGGTGTTCTACATGAATTCCAGCTCCATACACTGATAGATTCTATCTCTGACCTTGATACTTCTGATTATTTGTTCAATTTGCACTTCTCAGGAAATTTAAAGGGTAGGAACTGTGTCTATTTTGCTAACAATGTATTCACAAAGTTTGCACAAATTCTTCCACTTTGTAGTCTATAAAGAAATGTCTGCTGAACAAATGAAGAAGAATAAAAATCTGAGTTGGGAAAAATCAATGAATCTGATTTGAAAAAGTTTTTTAATGACCCTTTTTACTATATAAAACTCCATGAAAAATTGTAGTGATTACTACAAGCCTAGAATCAATACCCTCATTTAATCAAATCTTGCCTTAAAAATATAACTGTTACAAGATAGACTAGAAGGGCATAGATCAAGGGATAAAGCTTACAATTTACATGTGGAAGGTTCTAGATTCATTCCCTAGCATTGCATTCTCCTCCCACTCACATTGCCAGAAAGCACACTTCGCAAAAACAAAAATGAATATTTGCAGTGGGATGTTATTTCACCTTAGAAAGGAATGATCAAATTCTTTAAAAGGGATCAGCCTTGAAAACATTAATCTAAATGAAGGAAGACAGTCCCAAAAGACCATAATTAGTTTATCTCTATAAAATGCTAAATAAACAATTTTATACTGAAAGTTGATTAGTGGTTCCCTAAAGCTGATAGGCTGAAAGGATTAAAGATATAGTTGGAAAGTATGTGTTCTTTTGTGAATGAGTAATAAAATAGTTGATTGTGGTTATAGTTGCACAACTTTAAAAATACATTAGTATCATTGAATTGCATACTTTAAATGGGTAAATTATAGAGTGCAAGTATATAAGTTTGTGGTTATTACCCAAACAGAAGCTTACTAATACGCTTTTATCTCCAATAGTATTGACATTTTAATGACATTAAAATGCATTATTAATATAAAGGACTAAAGGCAAAACTTATAGATACATAGATGATGTTGAATTTAATCATACATAGTCTGAAAAGGAAGTACTCTAAAATGTTAATTCTATTTATATCTGAACTTTAAGTGATTTTTATTTTCCATTGCATATTTTTCATATTTTCTGAATATTCCATAATGAGATGTTATTTATAATCAGAAAAACATTACAGAAATATTTTGGCAAGAATACTATGACTTTTATCTTGACATAGTTCTTTTTTTCAAAATAGAAAACTTGAGTTTCTTTTAAGATAAACATGCCTTACAGAGGACAAAGGATATTATAACTATCACCCTCTGAAATTACAAAAATATCATTTTTTGAAAAATAATTATAATTTTCTCAAAAGAAAATTCTTCCAGGGTGAACATTTTCTGATGATGGTTGTGTCAAAGTTATCTATAGTCTGGTAAATTCTAATTTTTTGAGTCATTTTAACTATATGTTCTTAAAGAACATATATGTTCATATAATTCCATAATTATATGTTCTTGAAGAAGGTAGCATAAATGTCAACCATTTATATATCCCCTAGAAAATAAATAAATACATGTAAAATAATTCTTAGGGGACAGAAAGATAACACAGTAGGTAGGGTGATAGCCTTGCACATGGCCAACTCTGGTTTGATCCAAAGCATCCCATATGGTCCCTGGAGCCTTCCAGGAGTAATTGCTGACCATCCCCTGGTGTGGCCTCAAAACAACAAAATTAACTTTCCCTTAAAACAAAGTATAATAAATTCTCAACTGTTGTATAAAGACTCTAAAGTATAAACATGCCTATAAATACACAGAAAATATAAACATGCATATATAAAATATACAGAAAAACTTTGAGGCATGTAGAGAAGAAAAGAAAGATAAATTTAAAGAAAACTTGAGGCAGAAAAATGTGTGAGATCCAGAATGAGTAAGTAAATATGAAAGAAGAGGAAGAATTTTCATAAATAATTGAAACAAACCTGTTATATTTCAGGATTCATTTGGATACTGATATACTCATAGCCCATAATATGTAAGCAGTGAAACTCTTGTTTTCAAGATGCTTTTTGGTTATTGTGAAAACTAAAAAAAACCAACATTGGTATAGAATAGAATAGAGCAGGGGTCCTCAAACTTTTTAAACAGGGGGCCAGTTTACCATCCCTCAGACCATTGGAGGGCCAGATTATAGTTTATTTATTATTTATTTATTTTTTCTGCTGTTTGGACTATACCTGGTGTCACTCAGGGGTTACTCCTGACTCTATGCTTAGAATCGCTCCTGGCAGGCTTTGGGGACCATATGGGACTCCAGAGTTTGAACCCCGGTCCATCTGGGCCAGCCAAGTGCAAGGCAAACACTGTACCACTGTGCTATCACTCTGGCTCCACAGACTAAAGTTTTCAAAAAAAGAAACTATGAATAAATTTCGATGCACACTGCACATATCTTATTCGAAGTACAAATAAAAGAGAACTATTATAATATTTAAAATGCAGAACAAGTAAAGTTAAACCAACAAAATTACCTGTGTTTTAATGGGAATTATATGCCTGTTTTGTGCAGGCTGTAGTTTGAGGATCCCTTTCTTGAGAGGAGTCAAGAGACAGAGAAATGGTTGGTGGTTGTTGGTAGTCGGAGAGCGCAGCGCAAACCTCACACATGTGCATTATGGCCTGGGACGAGTCAGCTGCTAAGCAGGACAGGCAGTGATGGCAAAAACTCGTGGTTGGTCAGATAAATGTCCTCCATGGGCCACATGTTACCTGTGGATCATACTTTGAGGACCCTTGGACAAAGAATTTACCTTTTACCTGGTCGACATGGCATCTCTAGGATCCCCCGAGTCTGCCTGGAGTGATCCCTGAGTGATGAAATTCCTGAATATGGCCAGTGTGTCCCAGAAAAGAAACAAAAACTAAAGTACCTAATGATGCTTCTTAAGCAGTATGTGTGCTCAGGAGCAAATTCACATTATATAAACAAGCACTTAGAACACACAACAAAGGCAGGGAAGTAAACCTATAGTTCATCTCCTGTAAATCAGGAGGTCAGAATAGGATATACTAAAGATAGGTACAAAGGATCTTTAGGACCCAGAAGAAAATTTCATTATCCTCAGAGATATGTTGTCAAGTTAACTAATACCTAAATTCATCCATTATCTTGTCAAAAACATCTTTAGACACTTATTCCTGCTTATCCACCTCTGCTTTTATTTTCCTGCTTGCATCACTTGGTTTTTGCTTTGACTAGAATTCCAATATGATAGATATTAAGCAACATTTATGTCACTCCACAGATGATGATGATGAAGGTTGAACTCAAAACATGAGGTTTTTTTTTTGAATAGAGAAGAGTTGGGGTGCTATTAGAATTGAAAAGGTCCTGAGGGTAGGCCTCCTCAAAAGACTATTAGCATCCTTACAAGTAGAGACATAAGTGGGACCAGAGCAAATAGATGTTTGCTTGCATGTAGCTGACTTGAGTTCAATCCTCAGCACACCATATGGTCCCTAAATGATTCATGAGTAATTCCTGAACACAGAGTCAGGAGTAAACCAGGAGTTTACACCTGGGTGTACCCTAACACCACTTGCAAAATCAGAGTCACTAGAAAACTTGCTTATTCAGACTCCTCCATGCAAGAATACAGCTAGAAGACACTCACCTAACCCCAATCCAAGAAGAGACTCACTGGAACTTCAGCTGTTGCTGTTCTAATCTCAGATTTTCAGTCTCCAGATTGGTGATAAAGAAATGTTAGTTATTTAAGCCACCTAATATAGGATATTTTACTATGCAAATTCAAGTTGATTAATGCATTCAACTTTTTAAATTTCCCTTAAAATAACTAGCTCCTTTTGAAATACTTACATTCATACATACATACATGCAACATTTTAAGTATTGTCTTCTAAGGTAGGAAAACATTGAAAAAAATTAAATGATAAGTAAGGTCTGGAATGAGTGTCCCTAAGTGTGTTTACACATTCTGTAAAAGTTCACAACCAAACTGAATCTGTGCTATTGGTTCTCATTTAAAAAAAATTATAAATGCAAAGATTTTGTGTTCTCATAACTTATACTAGTTTTAGGTGGAAAGTTTATTTCTTTTTTTTTTCTTTTTTTTTTTAGTTTCTAGGACACACCCGGTGACCCTCAGGGGTTACTCCTGGCTATGCACTCAGAAATCGCTCCTGGCTTGTAGGGACCATAAGGGACACAGAGCATTGAACAAGGTCCATCCTGAGTTGACCACATGCAAGGCAAACGCCCTTCTGCTGTGCTATCTCTCTGGCCCCTTTGCTTTTTTTTTCTTTTAAGTAGTGATGAAAAAAAAAAAACATGTTAATATCTATTGCCTGCTTGCTTTAGTTGGGAGAACAAGAAGCAAAATTTACTAGATAAACATTACTAGACCCACTTCGTAAAGCTGCCTTTTGTTGCAGAGGCAGCCTGGCAGACTCCTGGAGAGATAATGTTCCTTTTATGTTTTGTTTATTTGTTTGTTTTAGTTTTGGGGTTACATTCCGAAATACTCAAGGATTATTCCTGGCTTTGATCTCAAAAATAACTTCTGGCAGACTCAAGGTACCATATGAGATTGTGGGGATCAAACCTGGATTGGCTGCATTCAAGGCAAATGCTCTACCCACTGTGCTATTGCTCTGGCCTCAGGCATCATGGTCTTAGAACTTAGTTCTTGTTTCAGTGCTTTCTGGGGACTTTTTCCTGGTAGGCATTTGTCAGTAGATTTTGTGAACCCTTTTCAGGTCAGGCCACATTTGGATGATGCACTGAGAAAATCTATGAGGGTTGAATCCAAACATAAATGTAGAAACTAAAGAAAATATCATTTCTCAAGAGGCTGGTGGTGTTTATGAGTACTCTGGAATTCACCTTTCTTATCACTTAACATAGTGTGTGGTTTCCATTGCTAAGGAACTTAACTTCAAATTCCAGTTAATAGTAGTGCAGTCTTTGGTGCATTTATCTAGAATATATTTATCTAGAATAAATTTGCACTGGTGAAAGGGAGGGTATTGGACATTGTATGACTGAAATTTAATTATGAACATTTTTACTGTATCATGGTGATTCTATTAAAATTACTTTAAAATAAATAAAATAGTTAAAACCAAAGGATTATACTTTAAAGAACATTTAATTGAATTATCAACATTTATTTATTTTAGTGTATAATGAATTCCTATTCAAAATTTATCATGTGGACACTCTAGTGAATTTTTTTAGGTCATTCTGTTTTGTATTTTCTTGCTTTATTTTGCCCCATATATCAGTGTTGGTTTTTTCTCTTGTTCTTTTCTCCCTTGTATGCTTACTTCATTTAGTATTTCAAAATGTAAAAATTCTTCTTTGAATTCTGTCTATCTTCATTATAGATAGGTTTTCGATGTTGTTTCTGATAGTGGTAAAATGGTGATGGTGATTGTGTGTAAGTGTGTGTATGTGTTTGTGTGTTATGCAGTTCCTAGTATTGCCAGGTGTAACACTCCCCAAAAGGAAATGCTAGTGAGACACAAAGACTCAATCAATGAGGAAAGAGTATTCAGTTAGTCAACAGATGATGGAATGGAATAGGAAAGCCAGACCGATGGCTTTCCACTATGCACCACTGCTCCGGCCCCTTTCTTTTTTTCTTATTTTTGAGTTACTGACAAATCCATGTCAATCTCACCTCCCCATTGCCTGGTCTTGGAGAACAATTGGTCAGTATGTGAGGAAGGAGAAAGACAAGTTAGAGCTCTGGAAATATTAACTATCTGTTCATAAAAATTACTTCTACCTTTGAAACTGGCTTTCACCTGGTCTTGTCCTTGATTATAGAGTGATACCAGATTGATATTCAACTTTAAAAAGATGTGTTCAAGGCCGGAGAGAGAGCACAGCAGTAGGGTGTTTGCCTTCCATGAGGCTGACCCAGGACAGACCCAGGTTTGATTTCTGCATCTGGTATGGTCCCCTGAGCTTGCCAGGAGTTATTTCTGAGTGAAGAGCCAGGAGTAACCCCTGAGCACATTCAGATGTGGCCAAAAACCAAGAAAAAAAAAATAGTTGTGTTCAGAACAACAAATACTGGATCACGTACAATTCCATGTGAGCAACTAAGTCTTCATGGGACTCAAGAGTGAGATGGAAGATATATGAAAAAAATAAACAGACAAACAAACAGAGACAGAAGGAGGGAAAAAGATAGAGGGAGGGAGATAGAAAGAACATATTTGCTTGTTAAAGATAAGGGGGATGTATTCTCCAAAATTCCCAAGTTCTTCACTGATCTTTTTTTTTTTTTCTCTTCGGTTTTCTACAAAATCACAAGAGAATCTTAAAATGCCACAAATATTCTGACCACTATTTTATTTGCTAGATTACAAAGCTAAATAACATAGCAGCTTGTTCTGTGGCCTGGATCAACAAATCTTTTTCTGATCCCTAGACAACTCCTTCTCCCATTCAAAGCAGCTAACCTGATAATTTATAAATGAGCTAAAATATTTGACTCAAAATTATTTACTTTCAAAATCCAAGAAGTAAAAAAAGGCATAATGCTTCTGTTTTAAACAAAAATATATTTTAAATGAATAAACTATACTGTATTGGGATATCATTATCTCCTTAATGCCACCGAATTGTAGGCTTCTGATATTTTTCTTAAATTCTTTTACTTATTTTTTTTTATGCATCCAAGGATTTTCTTACTTTTGCCTCTCCCAGTACTATTGGTTTTTGTTTATTGACAAAATAAGCCAAACAATATCCTGTGGGGTAAATCAATTAATGTCTTTTAAAAGAAAATACTAACAGAAAACTGATGCACTCCTAACCTAAGAAGTGAAGAAGCACTATTGTCACTAACAAATGAAAAGAAATTTCTCTACTTGCCTTTACTGATAGATACAAAGAGCCAATAATTGCATAGCAGGAGTTTGAAGCTGTGCTTATTTATTGGAGTAAAAGGATAAATACTGGTAACTACTTCAATTAATCACCACCTAATTTCAATTAACTCTTTCATATTCCAGATCACATTTCTCAACTGTGCAAACTATTTAGGTGAAATAAAGGGAAATGTATATAAATCCCCATGATTTCATCTCTTAAACCTTTAGAAAAAATAAAGTATTAGATTTGGTGCATTCAGTTTTTAGGATAGAATAGAATTCTGTGAGCTCTTGATCATTATAGCTCTCATTTTCTATTTTAGGAACAGTTGGGGCCTAGGGATTTTACTTTCAACTATACATTTGGAATCTGTGTTATCCATTCTGAAGAACGCAATATATAGTGTTAGATAGTTATATAGTGTTCCTCCAAAGGGCAAACAAAAAAAGAAACAGACTAGGCAGAACAGCGCTGCCCAAGGATTCTGGGAAACTAGCCAGTCTAATTTTCCACACTGATTTTACATAAGCAGGAAGGGATTTATCCCTCTCCTGTCAATCAAAGAGCAGACCTCAGGAAAAACATTACTGGGTTAATACCAGAAGACTTAGTTCTAATTCTAACCTAGATGCAACACACTGCAATTGTAAGATTTTGGGAAAAGCCTTTTTTCCCTCTGGGTTTCCACATAGTCACCACAAACCTATGAAAAAATAACTTCAAAGAAGAAGTTCCCAAAGGACAGAGAGTCCCGTCCCCAGAAGCATCAGTTTAATAATAAAAAATGCTACAATGCACATCCTTAGATCACATTTAGTCTTATAGACTAAGAAGCTTGGGGTAAAAAAAGCTAAAAAGCACATATACTTTTTCTCTTTAACCCTGATGTCTGAATTAAACTTTACCATAACCTAAACATTTCCAAAAATCTCATTAAAAATTTTTCTTAAATGGGCCACACCTGGCTCAGGTGTTACTCCTGGCTTTGTTCACAGAAATAATTTCTGCCAGGCTTGGGGGACCATATGGGTTGCTGGGAACCTAACCTGGATTCGTCCTGGGTTGGCATGCAAGGCAAATGCTCTGCTGCTGTGCTATTGTTCTGGTCCACCAAAATCTCATTTTTCTTTTCAAATGAGTGTGTGTAGGTAATCTCAATATAAAACACTAAATATTTTATAGGTTAGATGTATAAAATAAAACAATCATGATAAACAGTATAGAAAAACTAAGAGAAACACTATCCATGACAATAGACAATAAAATAAATTTCCTGAAACTCCTGATCCCATTTCAGTATGGACTTAATGCAGAATATTTACATAAAGGTGCCTGAGTCTTTATATTCTGTCTCTACCTGAATTCTAATAACAACCATAATATGATGGTTCTCAAGAGCAAATAGTACAATGGATAGAGCTTTTGGCTTGCACGTGACTGACCCAATTTGATCTCCAGCATTTCATATGGTCCTCCAAATACTGCCAGAAGTGGTAACTAACTGCAGAGCCACATTGCAGAGCTCAGATCCATGAGCATCACTGGGTATGACCCCGATCCTCTCCTATTGTTTTTCTCTTTAAAGCATTATACCTCTTTTTTCCTTTGAAAAAAAAAAAAAAGCAAAGAACAACAATACTTCCTATGCTAGTGTCAGAGTGCCCCTAAAGATATCAACCTGCTTCTTTTTTTTCCAGGGTGTCTAATCTGGAAATTGAATATGAAGCTTGTTCTCCTTACGACTCCGATCAGACTTCCACACAGTAGTTGTAAAGGTTTTGTATCTTCAGTTGCTTAGAACAAACAGGACCTTAGGTTACTTTCCATTTGACTCATATTTAAGGAGCCATAATTAAATTAGCCATGCTACATTTCCCTGAGGTGAAAACACTGTGGTTTCCACTGTGGCCTTGGTGCTAACCACAGTAACCACAGCCACCAGGTCTTTGATGTGTCTTGTTGTCCTCTGGCCTCTCATACGCTCAGACTGATTTCCACAGGAAGAAAGAGACAAACTCAATTATAACAGACTTCACTGTGACAGATGTTGTCATCCCAGCTCTGTCCTTGCTGACTTCAGTGTCAAAGAACAAAGGTGTACATGATGAGGATAAAAAGAACAGGATTCTCTAGGATGGCTTTGAAAGGTTTAGAGTGCTCCAAGTCTAAATTTATTTGTTTTCTAGTTCATGATGAGACAGCATTTAAGATTCCTGTCACCAGGATTTTTGCAAAGTAAAGGCAGTAGACCTATAGACCAGTTCTATCTTCAAAGTGATAGAAGAAACCCATATGCTGAATACATAAACAAGATTTTATGTGGAACTTACCTAAATTAAGAAATTCAGCACATGTAATATGCAGAATTAAGCCCAAAGCTTTAAAGTCATAGCAACAAAGATCCACATCTCTTATCAGAGGAGTAATCTGATACTATCATTTGGCAGATGACATAGAATGCCATGACTGATGGAAGACTTCAAAATACCCCAAGGAACTCTACTCAACTATATAGTTTATGGATGAATATTTTCCAAGGGTGGTGGAGTACTTCTGTACAATAGTGCCACAAGTTACTACAGGACTACTTGGTAAAACGCCACCCATTGACACAGACAGTAGACAGTATTCTATATTGCATTTCCCTGGGTAAATAATAACATAATAATTAATAGTATAATTAATTCATTTTCTTGGGTTTAGGATGATGTAAAAGTCCAGTGTATTTTTAAAGGAGTCATAACATGTCAAAGAATATATATTCATTGCTCATTAGTACAACCCTCTAAGCATAAGAGACGAGAAGGCAGTTCCCAAATTTCATGCTTAATTCTTTACCACCCCATATGTACATTCTCATTATTTGACTTGTATTATACTTGGGAAAAGATGAGGAAATACTGTAGTGTGGATTTTTTATTCATGTTGAATTGAAAATCACAATATTTTTATTTGAGAATCAGGAGAATGGAAAGAATTACACCATAATTACAAAATGAAAAAATAATAATGCTACTAATGGTAAGATTTTAATGGTTTTATAGTAAACCAATTGATAAACATTTTGGATAAAATGTTAAGATAATTTTTAAGATGGAGATGTGTGTCAGCTTCTGTCCTCCTGGTACATTCAGGAGCAGAAATATTTCCTCCAGCTGACGACTGAAAGAACAGGTCTAAAGCTGATGACCAGGGACATTATTTTGGTTTAGCAATGCTTATGTAAGAGGAACTAGTGGGGTCATGGACATAGTAGAAGCATAGCCAGTGGGGAGTGAGGCACCAAAGTGAAGATAATCATAAAGACTGGGGTTCAGGATTGCCTTAGGAGCAGCACAGTGTAGATGGGTAATCTCTCATTTAACCAAAGCTTTCTATGAGAGAGGAGAGAAGGCCTGGAGTCAAGCCTAAGAGTACCCACTAAACTTGGAGAGATGGCACTCTTCTTTGTGCTGTTCTTCCCCATCTCTGGAGTGGTGTCTCTGAAGCTTTTGCCTCAAGGAGAACCCCTGAAAAGCTACTGTATGAGGTCCCTTGGAAGAGTTGTTTTACAGGGTTCCATCTGCTAGGTGTTTGAGAACAGAATCACAGGAGTTGGGGGACCCAACAGAGATGTAAGATTCTTGAAAAAAATTTGCTTCTAAGAAATGACTATTATTTTATGGGCTGTCAATAATTTAACACACACATTATTGCTTACAACATAGCACATTTGGGGCCAGAGTGGGGCTCTGTGGGTAGGGCTCTTGCTTTGAACATGGTCAACCTTGGTTGCATCCTCAAAATCAAATAGAGTTCTTCAAGATTTCCAGGAATAATTCCTAAGTGTAGAGCTAGAAGTGTGTGGCCCCAAAATAAAGATGAAAATAAAGAATCAAAAAGGCACATTTATTTTTTCATATTTTCTATGGGTCAGACATGAAGACATGTCTTACCCAGGTCATTTGCAAGCTTTCAATTATGGCTTTTCATTAAGGTTGTGTTCTCATCAAAAGACTTAAATAAGGGAGGGTTTCCTTGAAGACTCAAAGCAGCTTTTTCAAAACAAGCACAGAAAAAATGTTATGGTTAATGTTTATTTGGTTTTGGGACAAATCCAATGATGCTATAAACTTTCAAGGCCCTGCTGTACTATCTCTTCAGCCCCTTGTAATAGTTCATTTAAAGTGTGAATTTAGAGGGTATGTTTGGATAAGATTAATGTCTAAATTGAACTGTAGGTAAAGTAGATTGTTCTTTTGTTGTTAGTTGGGGGGATACCACACCGAGAGATGTGCAGGACTTACTTCTGGCTCAGTACTCAGGAACTGTTCCTGGCAGTGCTAGGAGAATCATCTGGAATACTGGGAATTGAATTTTGGTCAGCCATGTGCAAGTCAAGCATCTTACTCTCTGCTCTGTTTCTGTAACCTAGATTGTTATTGTCAATATGTGTAAAGCTTGTCCAATCAGATGAAAGCTTTCATAGGACAGAAAGACAGGCCTCACCCCAGGCCAGACGGAATTATTCAGCAGATAGTCTTCTTACTTTTCCTGTGTACCATAGTTTCTCTTGGATCCCCAGCCTGCCAGTACATGCTACAAATTTGGTCTTGCCAGCCTTCATAACTCTACGAGCCATTCCTTATAATCACTCATATACATAGAATTTGGTAATCAAAGAGTGACTTAGTATCATCTTTGCAACATTCTATTGATTAAAAAAAATCTAGACTCCATACTCACTCTAGTGAAGGGGAAATTATGCAAAAACATAAGCATATTAAAATCTGTACCACATATTTTATATCCTCAAATGAAAAGCAATACGCAGTATCTGAAAACTCTTGGTCATTGGTCATAGCCACTAATTCATATCCCACACGTTCAGAAAGTTCATATTGAGTGTACCGGCATGAATGATGTCTTAGAGAGAGAGAAAGAGAGATATTTGCAGTTCCATTGGAAATCATCAGATGATTTATCTATCAGCATGTAAGAATTTATAGCTATAAATGACGGCACTTAAGAGGGAGTAAAACCAGTCAACCTCCTGAAAGATGGAAAACTCAAGGCAAATGGGAAGGTAAAACAGCACCAGTATTCTCAGTCTTCTGGACATTAAGGGTTTAAGAGATTAAAGCAATTTGATTTACAATGGATTGGGAAAACAGTGAATCCTTCTGGATGGGTCTAGTACTTAAGGATCTAGAAACTTCAGAACAAATTCTTAAAGTGTGACACCTGAGTACCTCACACTATGGTTGGATTGAAGTGTCCCATTAGATCATATCACTGGGATATGCAGGTTAAGAGAGCAAAAATGTAAGTACATTAAACCTGGAGGCTCTAGGCATGGTGGCTAAATGCCCCACATGAATGCGAACAAAGGGATGAAGTAGACTAGCTAATTTATCCAACAGCTTGCAGTAGGAAATATCTAAGAAATTTCATTTTGTTGCCAACAGAATTATCAAAATGCTGTGTTACAATTTTCCAGGCTAGCTGATGATAAATATCAAAACTACCTCCCACTTTATTGAAAGAAAGTATAATAAAATTGGTATAGAAGCTTCCAGCAAATATTGTGTATTTAGCATGTACCACTTTTGTCTTTCAATTAGTGAGGAGAAAAATTTGAATCAGTATTTAATTTCTTGATAATCTCAACCCTAATTGCTTTTGAAGTTGAGATCATTTAATTACAATCTTCCTCATTTGAAAATATAAAATCAGGAACCCTGTCTTCTCCCCCTGTCCCCCCCCCCCTCTCAACCTTTTCCTCTAACTTTTATCCTCTCCTGGTGGAGTTTAGGTGTTACTTTTGACTATCTAGGAGTTACTCCTGGCATTGCTCAGGGCACCATATACAGTTTTGGGAACCACTGGATTTCTGTATGCAAAGTAAATGCACAGTCCATTGAATTGTCTTTAGCCTTAAGCTAATTTTTAAGTTCCTTATTAATTTGCATGTGACTGAAAGTTTACTGGAAGATATTAGAAAATATGTAAACTTCTGTTTTTTTAATTGTTTCTTTTAGAACAGGTAGAAGAAAGTAAAGTATATGGTGGACTAGCTGGCAGCAGCTGAACTAGGATAGGATTTGGGGAGGGTGAGCAGATCTGCATTTGAAAATATAGTAAGGATAAGATAACGGCTTGTAACCAATGTTGTAATTTTGTAAAGTTGTAATGTCAACAATGATGGATAATGGAATCAGGAGCATAACTGAGTGGAAAAGCATTAAAACAAAAGTAGGTGACTTCACGAATAGCCAACTCTTATCATCACACAGAAACATATGTTAACAAAGACTCCATGCTTAATTTAATGTATTTTTCCATCATTACTTTTTTTTCACTTTGTACTGGACCTTCAAGTTTTGTAGCCTATTTTGTATCAAGGGTTCAAAAGATTAATAAAAGTGAGGCATCATTAATAAAATTGCCTGGTCTTGGGGGCAGCTATATGAAAGAACAGGGTCACAAATCCATTGAAAATAAATGGCTGTGAAAATTCAATTCAATGTCCTCATAACGGTTCTGGGGCAAGACTTTACCAATTGGACACTTTTCTAGGGTTAGAAGATCCTAACTTTATTTTTTGCTGTTTACCACTGCCACTGATAAGGTAGAGAATTATTCTTTCTTTCTTTCTTTCTTTCTTTCTTTCTTTCTTTCTTTCTTTCTTTCTTTCTTTCTTTCTTTCTTTCTTTCTTTCTTTCTTTATTTCTTTCTTTCTTTCTTTCTTTCTTTCTTTCTTTCTTTCTTTCATTCTTTCTTTCTTTCTTTCTTTCTTTCTTTCTTTCTTTCTTTCTTTCTTTCTTTCTTTCTTTCTTTCTTTCTTTCTTTCTTTCTTTCTTTCTTTCTTTCTTTCTTTCTTTCTTTTCTTGTTTTTATCATGACAGCAAAACCTATACGTACTCAGTGTTACTCCTGACTTTTTGCCCAGGGACCACACCTGGGGGTATGAGCACACTTGGAGGAGGGCGTATTGTACTGGGGATTGAATGTAGGTCATCTCAAACAGGGCAAGTGATAAGTGATTAACCCCCATATACTTCTGCCTGCAATTTGAAAATGTGTTTATTTATGGTATTGATTTGTTTTCTCTATTTTTGGAGAAGGGGTGTTGTATAAGGGTGCTGCTCTGAGCTTACTACTAGAGCTCGCTCTGTAGTCTGGATCACTCTTGGCATTTCTTAGGGTACCATATGTGGTTCCAGGAGTCAAATCTGGATTAGCTGCAAGTATGCAGATGCCCTACCTGCTGTATTGTTCCAGCCCCTGGAAAATTCTATATGTTTGTTAAAAACAATTTTTTTCTCATCAGATCTTCCAGAAATTATTTTATAATTCTGTATACTAGTCTTTTATTAGTTTCACTAATTAATTAAGTAAATGGGAATAGCTGTGCACATTTTAAGGAATCAATTTTAGACACACACACATATGCACACACATGCATATATGTGCCCAAGTGCATAACCTGGTTCACTGCTCCAGAAAAAAAATCTCAGGGTTTCTTTATTTTTGTAATTTACAAATGAATAATGCTAACATTTATATAGCAATCTCTGTAGATATTTCTACTGCTTGGTAAATATTTATACTATTTTATTTGCTAGCTATGTTTATTTTTGGATATGAATTCCAAAGGTCCTAACAGATAGCAAAAAGCAATAGCCAGGTAGTAAGAATAAAAACCAATGAAAACAACAAAAACTTTAACAAATATAACTGCTAATGAATTTCTCCCCTTCTTCCATTTGCTTTCTATCATCCCGAAACAAATGTACTATGATCAGTTATGTCAACAATATGATACATTTTCTTTAAATAAATAATTTAAATTAAAAAAATGAAAGACACTCAAAACAAACAAAAAACAATAAAACATAAAGACTCATTTTTCTGGTTATTGAATATAGAGACAATTTCATATGGCAATTCGTATTTGTACATAATTTATTGTTAAAACATTTTAGTGATGTTAACATTATAGGTGTCCTACCTCTATGAATTCAACCAACTACCTATCTGAAATATGTACTATATAAATTAGCCAATTATGATGAGTGTGTTTACACTAAACATGTGCCAGCTTGTTTTTCTTGCCATTATTAGGTACCCAATACAGTGAACTCATCTTACTGTGCTTCATAAATTTTGTGGATTTTTAATAAAATAAAATATTTTGGGCACCCTGTACTAGTTTAAATGCATCATTTTTCCAACACTGTGTTCACTTTGTATCTCTATATCATATTTAACTAAGATCTGTAACTTTACATTTTCCCCCCAGGCATAATATAACAGTATAAGCACAATATAGTGCAAGTTGAATTTTCATACACTAAAAAACTCCCCCCTCCCCAAATACTAGGACAATCTTCACTGTCATTGTCATTTTATTGCAGTGTTCTGGAACTTAACTGATTTTTAAAATGTACTGATAGAGGAGAATAATAATCTACATTACATTTATATCATATTATAAGTTGAGGAATCTAGATATGATTTCAAATTCATAAGAAAATGGAGGTATTTACATATAAATCTATATTATTTACTTACTTTGCATTGGAATAACTGTAGATTTGATGTTGAAGGGCATGAATATTAGGAGAAAACTGTGCTCTTCTCTAAATTAAGATTCTCTGTTCTCCTATATGTTACTGAGAATTTCATTCAAATAGCTCATCTCTCTTTATTATTACTATCCAGTCTTCTGAGCTAGAAATAAAAAAAATTGTGAAGAGTGTCCCTTTAGAAAGAATTTATAAATACAGGCTTTCCATTTAGCACCAGAAAATAGCATTTTGACAGACCATGCAGATAACTGTGCATCTCCTGAGCAAAGCTGTCTCCCATCAAAATAGACAAGAAGTGGGTAGTTTGGAATGCAACATGTTACATAGCACACCCTTTACCTCTAATGATCCCACCCAGTGAGGTGACCTGAATTAACCTCGTGGGACAGAGTTAAGGGTGGATTATCTATGTGATCATATTTCATGCCTTGATAAGTACAAAGTTAATGAGTATCATTACCTCATCTAATTATTTTTAAAAATCAACAAATAAATATTTTACCTATTAGACTGTCTGGGAGAATGGAGACAAAGGGCTCCTTCAAGACTAGATTAGAAATAAGTCTATTAGAAACCACCAACACAAAACAAAATCGACATGCCCCAACCAGAAATCCCACAGAACACACAGCAGTTATTTCTGCCAGAAAGATACAAAGGGAGTACCCCAAGACTTCCAGAGAATGATGGATGCTCTCCATGTCCCCCACCCTTTGAGGAATGAGCTCTGCTGCCAGGAAGAGCAATAATCTTCTCAGTGCAGGTGTTTCTGAGTCATCCGAGTAGCAGACAGCCTACAAAGCAAGAGCTGGTTAAGAATCAATGTTTTAATCCATTTCTTGGATGAAAATGTCTGTTATCATTTCAAAGAACATGTTATATCCTCCAAATGGCCATGAAATCACTTTATTTGAGGTCTCAAAAGTCAATTTATGGCTGTTGTCATCAACTCTGTCCTCCCCTCGTGGCAAGCAAATTCTATTACACATTTTCCTTCTCACCTCTAAATAGGTCTTAAACTTGGACAAAGGAGCTTCACTTGAGCTGATACAGTATTCTAGAATTGCAGAAAACATCATCTTATTAAAATGCAAAGGGCTTTTAGCTCTTAAGAAAATTTGAAAGCATCTGGTAAATTGTAAGCTTCCTTTTATTCTAGAACCAAATCAAATGGAAAGTTTTAGTCATGTAAGAACTATCCCCATTTTTGTAACTCTACCTAACATTTAGTGGGATATTTTCATCTCAAAGGAGCCGAAGTTCAATTCCTAGCATCCCATAAGGCCTCATGAACCTACCAGAAGTGATTCCTGAGCAAAATAACAGGAGTAAACCTAGGAGCACAGCCAGGTTTGATTCCCAATCCAAAAATAAAGTCTCAAAAGATGTTGATAGCTAGATTCTAGATATTTCTTAACTGTGCAGTTAATTGTTTTTATTGTTTAGTTATCCTTTTACATGAACCATGTTGGACTTTTTCTTTAGATTAAGGAGTAATGAAAGCCTATATAAAAAAAGATAACAACCATAAAGACACACACACACATACACACAAAGACACATCCACAGAGTTATCTGGATTAATACTAATCCCAATACAATTTTCAAAATTTTATTCTGCAGACCAAGTCCAAATGTGAGCCTATGAGTCATAAAAATTGGCTCAGAGAACAGAAAACTTGTTCACTAGCAATAAACATAGGTGAACCCCAGCCCAGTGAAGTTCTGTGCTTGCCTAGCCTCAGTTTTTATCTTGGAATTGTGGTGTTGAAGTTGCCGAAGCAGAGCTCTTACATTTTTACCCTTATTCTACAAAGTAGTAGTAATTTAAAAAGTATGGTATTGGAATAAAGACAGATCCTCAAATCAATGGAATAGATTTGAATATACTGAGACAGACCCTAAGCTATATGATCTGTAGTCTTCAATATAGGAGTAAAAATATAAATTAAAGGAAGAGAAGTTTATTTAACAAGTGGTGCTGGAAAAACTGGTCAGCTACAGGCAAGATAATAAACTCAGACTTCTTTCTAACATCATGCACTAAAGTCAAATCAGTATAAATTAAAAAAAAAACCTAGACATCAAACCTGAAATCAAATGGTACATAGAGGAAAAATTAGAACTCTCCATCGCTTTGAAGCTAAAGGCATTTTTAAGGATGAAGCATCACTGACGAAGATGGTGGAAACAAAGAAACAAATCGGACTACATTAAACTAAGAAGCTTCTGCACCTCAAAGGAAACACTGACTAGGCTATAAAGACCTACTATGGAATGGAAGACATTATTAACCCAATACTCATTTGATAAGGGATTAATATTTAAGATAAATAAGTTACTGGCAGAGTTTAACAAGAAAACAATATTCAATCTCATCAAAAAATGGGAAGAAGGGATGGACAGAAACTTCCTCAAGGGAATTGGACCCAGCAGAGCGCACATGCCAGGGAAGCCGTCCCTCTATTTTTCTGGTATGTTAGGGTCGCTGGTGGACAGCGGGCCACAGATCTCCTGGGCTGAACACTTGGTCCAGGGGACTGGGACCCCCCACGCCAGGCGGGTCTTCATGGCCGGCCCAAGCAACTCGGGCCCTGGGGGGCGGGTGGAAGAGGGAAACCCCTCCCCTATGTATATTGGATTCCCTGTTTTGCTTGTTAGTAATATTATTTTTCAAAGCCGCGCTGGCGCATTTGAGCCCGCGCTACAAATATACTTTTTAATCATTATCCAAAAACGTTCCTGATCCTAGACTGCTCCTAGGAATAGAATCAGGATGCTCAGGATTCTGACAAAACACTCAAATTGACCTTTATTGTCTAGACTTTTATGTATTGCCTATCCCCTCACCCCTTTGTCTCTCCTACCTCTCTCCTACCTCCTCATACCCAAACCCTGAACCATTATCTTCCCCTTATTCACCCCTCCTTATCCTCAGTTCCTAATTTTGTAGACACCAAGACAGACCTTCTGCCCAACACCACCATCCAATTCCTCATTGAATGACACACTCTCGGTCCCCAGCTCATGTCTACACAAACAATTACGACCAACACGCCTGTTGATCCATGCTTGGTGGCCCCTTATGTCCCCATCAAACTATGGACTGTTGCATGATACCGGAATCAGCTTCAGCATAACCCCTAGTTCAAGGACAATATAGGGTTCTGTAATGCCGCAAAACATGTCGCAAACTCAACTATCACCTGGTGTCTTCTAATACCCTTGTTTTCTTTTTTTTTCTTTTTAAAACATAAAAGGGTCACATGTATCTCTTTTGTATATCTCAGATGTATTCCCTTAACATCTATAACTCTTTTCAAATATCCTCATTTGTGACAATTTTGCCCACTAGATTAGTTATTTGATTGCTTGATTTCCCCCCTATGAAATCTGTTTTATAAGCAATACTGGTAGAAGAGTAACTCTGTAGATTTTATGTTTATACCAAGTTACGAGAAATGTTGGAATTTATTCGTTGGCCCCCAGATGCACCAACAATATCTTGTGGCATTGCTTTTCCTTTGCATAGGCACATTAAAATGATAAAATAATACATATACAAGCAAGTTCTTATCTAATAGAGATGGGAACACAAATTTGGTAATGTAATTAGGCCTTTTACCCTGAACATTGGCATAATGATTTGGCTCAGGCCTCAGAAGAATGGGCATCATCCACACACACCTGAACTATGGAAACAACCACAATTGTCTTTAACATTCCCAGGATCCAAGCCTCTACCAGAGAAGACCTACCACTGCTTTGGCATTGACTGACTCCAAAGAGTACTCCCAACACCCAGGTGACTCAGCAACAGTCTGCATGCAGAGCAGATCACTCTGTATTTAATGATATGCTGAAACTAGAGGATGCTCCACATCAGCCTGACATCAACGAAAGAAATGCACAGAATCCAGAGTCTTTAAATATAAAAGTCTGATACCAACTATAGCTAAAGTGTGAAAAAGTTTCACCAGGACCTTGAGAATGACTGGAGTTGGATAGACTGGTATGCCTGGAACCCAGAGTCTGTCTTATGCCAATAAACTTCTGGGGTGAGGCCTTTTTGTAATCAGGTCAAGGATTTTTTCCCCCATTTTCTCCATTTTTCTGGACCTATGCAAACATTGGCGATTGTCACTATCACATCTTTACTATATTTTTTTACTCTTATCTTTTAAGGAAAAAAATACAACTTACTGAACTTAAAAACAAATTACTGTAGTAGAATGCCTGTCTCGAAAACAGGCAAGGGATGGGAAGGGGGGAGGGGGTAATGTTGCACTGGTGAAGGGGGGTGTTCTGGTTATGACTGTAACCCAAATATGATCATGTTACTTAAATAAAAAATATATTTAATAAAAAAAAAAGAACAGAGGAGAAAAAATGTCTCCCTTTACTGTCTCTCTTTGGACCCACTCTCAGAATAGAGAAAATTCTCATGGCTTTGAGTTCTGAGCTAGGTTGCCACTAGCATGCCCATAAAATATTTTTAAAATAAAGTTGTTAAGTTAGTCTTCATCAAAAAAAAAAGAAGGAAACTTCCTCAAGGAAGAAATACAAATGTCCTAAAAGGTACCTGGAAAAATGCTCCACGTCTTTAATCAATAGAAAGATGCAAATCAAAGCAACAATGAGATTCCACCTTATACTACAAAGACTGGCACACATTAAAAGGAAGAAGAACTACCAGCACTACACAGATGCAGACAGAAAGGACCCTCATTCACTGCTGGTGGGAATGTGGACCTGTCAAGCCCTTTTGGAAGACAACAAGGGCATTTCTCAGAAACCAGAACAGATTTCATATGACCCATCAATACCACTCCTGGGAATATATCTCAATATCCAAAAACACAATGCAGAATAGGTATCTGTACTCCTATGTTCATTGCAACACTATTCACAATAGCTACAATCTGGAAGCAACCCAAATTCCTGAGAATAGAAGAGAGGATGAACAAACGATAGTCCATCTTATGAAATACAGCTGTTAGGAAAAATAAAGTCATAAAATTTGCTTATACATGGGTAGATATGGGGAGTATTATGCTGAGTGAAATGAGTCAGAGGTAGAGGAACAGACATAAAATGACTACACTCATCTGTGGAATATAAAAGGCAACGTCCGAGAATGATATCCAAAGACAATAGAAGTGATGAGGGAAGTGCAGTTAGGACAGAAAAGGGACCACTATGGCAATTATAGTTGGAAATAATCACTCTGGACAAAGACTGGTTGCTGAAAGGAGATAAAGGTTCATACATCATGTCCTTTCATATTTGCAAAGTTTAGAGCCTAAAAGTAAAAAGCGTGGAGAAAAGAAAGAGAAGAAAAGTATCAGCTACAGAGGAATGCTTGACCAGGGGAGGGTTGAGAGAAGGAAACAGTTGGAAAGCTGGAGAAATTGGTGGTGGGAAATGAATAGTGCAGAAGGGACACAGATGTTGGAATAATGTCTGACTGACATTCGACAATCAGCAACTTTATAACTCTGTATTTCATAGTGCTTCAATAAAAATTTTTTTAGAAAAGGAATAATATTCTGCTTGTAACAGATGACTGCTACTATCTTGAGAAAAGTTTCCACCATCCCTACTTCGTTGAGAGTTTTAATACTAAGAGTTGTTGGATTTTCTCAAAGCTTTGTCTACATCGAATGACATAATCATATAATTTTTAATCTTTTTTCTTACGAATGTGCTCTTTCATGTTATTTGTGTGTGAAACCATCCTGGCATACCTGGGATAAATCCCATGTTGAACCCCAGGCTACTGTTGAATTTGGTTAGCTGATATATTTTTAAGATTTTTTAATCAATGTCTGAAATTTTCTTTTCCTAATATTTTTGTCTTCTTTGTGCATTGACTTAATGTTTATCTTTATATCTTTATATGTATTAAAAGATTCCTGTGTCTTTAATATTTTGGAAGAGCTTAAGGTGTAAGAACAGTAAGTATCTGTCAGGTTTGATAGAACCAGTAAACCCATTTGGACAGAGACATTTTTTTGGAAATATACTTAAGTAGTTTCAATTTTCTTCCTTGTAATTAGCCTATTCAGGCTTTCTAATTCCCTCTGATTCAGTTCTGGGAGATTACATGAACCTTAAAAATCTGTCCGTTTCTTCTATATTTCTCTAACTTAAGAGCACAATGTTTGGAACCAGAATGATAGCACAGTGGGAGGGTGTTTGCCTTGCACTTGGATGACCTGGGAAGAACTCAGATTTGATCCCCATATGGTCCCTTGAGTCTGCCAGGAGGGATTTCTGAGTGCAGATTCAGGGGTAATTCTTGAGTGCTGCTGGATGTGTCCCCATTCCCCCCCCCAAAAAAAAAGAGCACAAAGTTTTTTCACAGTAACCTCTCAATTATGCTTTGAGTTCTGTAGGATCTGTTCCAATTTTTTTTCTTTTGTCTCTTCCTCAATTTATTTCGACAAATTGTCTTGTTTCCTGTGAGTCTAACTAAAGGTTTATCTATCTTTTTTGCCCACTCAAAGAATGAGGTCCCAGACATACTGATTAATTGAATTCCTTTTTTTTTTTTTTTTTTGCTTACCATGTTGTTGATTGCTGTTCTTGCTTTTATTATTTTCCTCTTCCTAATAATTTTGGGGGGTTTGTTTTTACCTGCTCTAGATTTTTGAACTGTGTTTAGGTTGTTGCAACCCAGGGTTGACCTGAGGCAAGGCTTTCTTCCACCTCTCTTGGCTTAATGGAACAAGAGGAAGAAGAGTGCTGGGCCCTAGACTCTGAGCCAGAACAACTCACCAAACAGGCTCAGTGTTAGTGGATGGTCAGGTATAGCTGAGGTGTAGAAGAACCTGGAAATTACTATGCCTGACAGGCCCCTTGTGGGAAAGAACCAGCTAGCTCCCCATTATCTGTCAACCCCTGCAAGATAAACTCACAAAAGTTGATTAGTCAAGGTCCTTCAAAGGCTTTCTTGCCTCTGTTCAAAAGCAGATAATTAATAAACTAATGTGTTGTTTTTTTAAACGAATGTTCTTTTTAACTGTACTGGCATTCCTGGCTGTGTCTGTTGGGAGACAGGGAAGATAAGGGATGACACAGCTCATAGAGCCCCTGCTGACTCCTAAAATTCCTTGGAGAGCAGGAATCTTGTACCCCTTCTCCCAGAGGAAGGTTGGGGGTGATTTCATCCATCAGAAAAATGTAGAGCAGCCCCCACTCCATTCCCAATTTTCTAGGGCCTTTACAGGAAGACAATCAAGGGACCGGATGACCACAAAACAGAAGATGTGACCTAATCAACAAGGAGTTGGAGGACCAGAGGTGGACATGGGGGAACATGTGAATATTTGGGTGGTGAGGGGAGTAGAGATGTCACCAACTGGTGAAGAATCTCTGAGTTCTCACTAGACCAACACTCTGAGAAGTGATGCCTTTTCCAGGATTGTGTCTTGCTCTGGTGATGAGACACTGAGCCAGAAATGTCAGGGGGAGGATAGCTGACTGGTTTCCCACAGCATTTCAGAGGTTCTCAAAGAGTATCTCTCAAAGAATAGGGAAGTGATGCCTCCTGAGAAAGCAGCAAGTGGGGACATGAAGAACAGGCATGTGAGAAGGATGCTCTACAGATCACTCCAGTGTACATCATTTTCAGGAGCCACCATGCACTTGCTCCATAACTGGGTATAGGAGTCACTCTGGGTGCTGATCTGAGCATCCACTCAATGTTCTGCTGCCCTTGGAGACTGCCTCTGTGTCTGCAAGTATGAAAACATACTGCAGGGATATTGCCTTGCATAGCCTTCCTCTCTAGGGGGATACTAGCTGTATCATACTAAGTGTATCTAGGTGTATCATGGGGCGCTATAGCTACACTGATGACAATATATGAAACCCTTCTTGTATAGATATCCACCTATCATGTGGTGTCACCTTGGATACATATTTGCTTCCCAGGTCAGGCATCATTTACCCAGAATTCATTTACTTCTGGAAGCAGAAGTTCAGGGTTGCAAGTACTTGGGAATCCACCAAGGAGCCCAGTGAAAATGTGGTTTTGGGTGAGAAGAGAGAAATATCGTTTCTCCTGAGGGATCTGCAGGGAAGGTAGAGCCTAGAGTGTAAATAATGGGGTGACATTTTCTAGGAGGCACTTGAAGTAGTTTTTATAAAAATACTTGTTGCATGCTTGTTCTGAAAAGCATTAAGCAGACAACAGTGGCTCAAAAGATTAAAGCATATGCTTTGGATGTGGGACCCCCAGTGCTCAGTCTCCAGGAAGGTACTGCCTGAGAAATCAGACTCCTTACTTGTCTGCTCACAAATCTCCTTAAAAGCATAAAAGAACAAGAAACCAATGCAGCCTCTCTTAACCCCAGATTTTAGCTTTTTGAAACTAAAAAGGGACCAATTATCTCGGAAGCTCCAGGTTGCTGCAGGGGATGCTGAAGGGGTCAATCCTGGGGTCTCAGGTTCCTTGATCTATATTTCAGGGAACTGTCCTTCACCAGCCAGTTTATTCTGAGAGACCTTGTCCTCTAGAAAAATCTCATCCACAGGAAAATCTTGCACTTGAAAATTATACCTCCTCCCAGCATAGGGCCAACCCTACTATGGTCATAATACTACATTGGTCCCCTGGGCATGGAGTCAGATGTAGCTTCTGAACACTCTCAGCTAAGACCCCAAACAAAAGACAACAAAGAGAGGTACATTTCTCAGAAATGCACTATAAAGATGAAATTTCATGGCATTGGAGAAATAATATAACACTGATACTTTATGACATATCTTAAGGAAATTCAACAATATGTGTCTTTATATTTACACATTTTACTTTTTTACCATATGCTTTTTAATATTGCTTATAGAATTTAACTCACAAGTTTATCCCTTCAAATCAGCTTTGTGGCAATAAAATTAATAACAATAGAATTTAATATTCACCACAAACAAATGCCATAATATATTAATATTTCAATATTAATATATTTCTCTCTTCAGTTTTAAAGATTACAATTCAAATATTTCACAGAAAAGTTTATATAATTGAATCCTGATTATGTTTTCAAAAAGAAAGAGGCTCAAAGCAAAACTCTAAGCTTCTACCACAAGAATCTTTAAAAGAACACAATAAGCTTTAATTAAGCATAAAAGTGAAACAGTAAATTTGGAAGCTGAATTAATGAAAAAAATCCAACTAAACCAAAATATGCTTTTGAAAGGTCATGAATATCAGCAAACTGTGACAAGACAGAAAGGGGAAAAGAGAAATGAGAAAAGTTCTGTGTCAGAAATGAATGAAACTTAAGCTCTTTCTCTAAATCTTTCCCCAAACAGATGATTATAAGGAATTGCAGTGAATCCAAATTAAAATAATTCATGAAATAAACCTATTTTTTATAGAATCTCAAAACTTTCCCCCAATTAAAATAGTTGAAGAAGTTGAAAGAAAAAATGTTTTACATCTCTTACCTGATTATTATCATACTCTGCCTCTGAATCAGGACTATGATTATTATATTCTCCCTCTCTAAGAATCAAAAGATCTCTGAGAATCTTTTGGACACTTCTAGTTTACTGTATTTTGAACCCAGTGAGAGTCACAAGGCATCTTTATTCATTGTCTTTAACCCTGAGTGTTTCTCCAGTGTCCTCAATCCAGTTACTGGCAGAAAGAGCAACACAAATTCATCTTTTCAGGGTCAACAAACAGAAAATTCTAACATTAAGGAAAAAAGTTAAAAGTCATTAAGTGGTTCAGACAGTTTGGTCCTTTAAGTGTTTGTCTTTTAATAAGTTCATTTGCATTCACAGTAAGAAAGCCTCACAGTTTAACTATCAGACTGTGGCAGATCAAAAGTCAGAGAAGAAATACTTTGCTATCATGTCTCCACCCACCCCCGGGATCTGCTCTCACTGACCCACAAGGTTGACACTTGCCTCTGACTTCACTTAAGTATATGAAGAGGCTCTTCCGATCTCATCTCTTCAAGCTCCTTCCTATCACCTCTTCCCCTGTCCCGTGGAATAAAGGAAGAAACCCAACTGTCCTGCCCTCAGTCCCAAATCCTTCATACAAGGACAAATGATCCTGCAGAAGCCCACACTGCATTAAAACGCAACAATCATTTCAAGTGGCCTTAGTGACCACTGTGAAACCCCAAACTGCATGGACACATCAAAGTCCACATGGAAACTCTATCACTTTAACCTCACTAAGTCTAAGATTTGTTGATTCACTCGTCTATCCTCAAATATCTCCAGAATACTTCTTTCAGGAAGTAATTATTAGATATTCACCTACATGGCCACTAAAATTCCATTACAAGGGTACAGAAACTGTTAGGATAACAGGTTGTAAGTAATAGACTCTTAGTGAAAATTAGCATATCAGGTAAGAAATCAGATAATACTCAGATAAACGGGAATCCTAAATTTAACTGTCAGAACCCACAAATATCTAATGACAATAGGAGAACAGGAATTCACTGGTACTGGCAGAAAGGGACAGATGTTCCACAAATCTTCAAACTCAAATAAATCCCCAGGCCTCATTGAAGGGGTGGTCAAAGCAAAACCCCACTTAATAAAAATGGCAATAAAGCAAACACTGGGAAAATATTTAATCAGCTCCAAGAAAGAATTTATTATACTAGACAAATATATATGATGGAATATATTAAGTAGATAGTATGTTTAGATTCTTGTTTATCCCTAAATGAGGAGCTAAACAAACTGTGCTTGTTTGACATACATAGGACTCTTTACACATTCCCATAATCAACTATCCAGAAATAAACTTTAATAAAATATAAGGGATATTTATCCCATGAAGTCCTTAGATCACTTAAGAAAGAGTTAGAAGATCTTGGGAAATGGAAATATTGTTAAATTAACTAAGACATAATATAGATATAGACACAGTATGATTTCCATCCACATTCAGACAAAATTCTTCAAGAACCTAGAAAAGTAAAAAATAAAGTTTGTAAGAATCCTGAAACCTTAAATTGTTAAAAGCATGCTGAAAAAATGTTTTTCTTTTTTGATATACAGGGGTTTCTGCACTAAGTCTACAATTATTGTATGTGGTGGTGCAGGAGCAGAGGTTTATACAATGCTGAAGATGACATCGGAGTCATTGGACATGTAAGTATCCTATCGCCCTGAGCTATCTTCCTGGTCCAGCACTCACATTTTTTTTGGGGGGGGGTTGGGGAAGTTAGGGCCACAACCAACCAATACAACTTTGGAGTTACTCTTGGCTCTGAGCTCAGAAATTGCTCCTAGCATGCTGGGAGGGCTATATAGGATGCTGGGGATTGAGATCAAGCCCAGGTTGGTATAGGTCAGCCACATGCAAGGCAAAGGCCCTATCTACTGTGCTATTGCTCTGGCCCCAAGCACTCACTTTTCTTTTTCTTTTTTTTTTGGGGGGGAGGGGTCACACCTGCCGCTCTCAGGGGTTACTCCTGGCTCTATACTCAGAAATTGCTCCTGGCAGGCTCAGGGGACCATATGGGATGCCGGGATACAAACCACTGACCTTCTGCATGTAAGACAAATGCCTTACCTCCATGCTATCTCTCCGACCTCTGCACTCATTTTTCTTATTGACACTCCTTTAAAAAAACCAACTACAAACATGTTTGTAATCACAGTGCTTAAATAAATATATTAATAAAAATTAAAAAAATAAAATAAAAATTATGTGTTCTCGTAAAAATAAAAATGGATTATTGTGAGGAACACTGGATATATTTTAAATAAGACACTTTAGAATTTATAAATCATTTCACCAGCACAGGTTTCTTTATCTAGAATTTAATCTATTCTTCTGAGAAAACTAATTAAAATAGAAATTGTTTAATGTAATGTTCATTTGTCACATTGTTAATGTGGAGTCAAGGCAGAGAGGAGAAAAAGTGAGAGTTCTTTTTGCAGGAAGAGGATTTCTTAAAACAAAGTATGTGTTGGGTATACAACAACAATATACAGACACCTAATAAATGATAATGACTTTTTCAGTTGACAACTACCATGATAATGCTAGTTGGAACTGATCATTTCAGAAAAGAACTGGGTGCTGTAAGTGAATAAAGTGATACACATAGCATCCCCCTCATTGACAACAGTGGAAACTACAATGTCAGAAAGAAAGAGAGTGAGAGAGTGAGAAAGAGAAGCAGAATGCCTACCCCCTAGACAGGCAGGAAATAGGAGATGGAAGGGAAATGGGGTGGTGGGAATGTTGCACTGTTAAAGGCCGTGTAGATTCTATGACTGAAACCAACTATGAACATTTCTGTAACCCTGGTGTTTAAAAAACAAAAATTATTTTTAACAAAATAAAAGTAAGAAAACTTTTTATATGCATTTCATTACAGAGCAATCAAACACAAGAGGGTATCTCCTATGTTTATTCGAAAAGATTTCCCAATGCAGCTGAATAAATGGCATAATTGTTTCACTTTGATTTAATAGTTCTTTATATAAATCATAGCAAAGTTTTCAAAAATATATTGCTCCCAATATATCATGCTTTCATATTTTGACCTCTCTCTAGTTACTCTATTTTTCTTTTGATTGGAGAGAGGTTTAAAATATCATATACAAATATATGCATATATATATTTAAAATTAAAAAATATCACAGATTATCTAAATGTACTGAGTGTAAAATTTAAAATTTAAAGGAGAAAATTAGCAAAGCCTTTAAAGCTTTAAAAGCTTTTAAAACCTCTTCAACTTATTCTTGCCCCCAATTTTGCTCAGTTATTACACAATCCCAATTCTCTCAACAGGTCCAATGAGAACAATTTAAGAAGTTCTCTGGGTCTTTCAGGAGGATATTTGCAAGGGAATTCTTCCAAAGTATAGTGTGTGAGGGGAAAGTTCAGGAACTCATTCATCAGCTGAAGTAAAATTAGAAATCACATAAAAGTGTATCCTCTTCTCCTCTATAGAGTCAAACATTCTAAAAAAAACATTTTGGCAGAAAGAGATCTGGTATGTGGGTACATATGTAAGACTATGTGCATGTTTGTGTGATAGGGCATGATGTTAGTGGTGGTAAAAAAAACTAAGAAATCAGAGGGAATTAATTAGGAAATGAACTAGTTAGCATTGGCAGATTTTTGGACTGTGTTGAGTAAGGCCTTTAAGATCTAGTAATGTTGTGAATGATGAGTTAAAAATCACATTGGTGATGGGAATGTTGCACCGGTGAAGGGGGGTATTCTTAACATGCCTGAAACCCAACTACAATCATATTTGTAATCAAGGTGTTTAAATAAAGATATTTAAAAATCAAGATAATAGAGATATGTGGCTTAAAACACTGAAATGAATATCTTCAAAAAGTACTAAAGTACCATTGTAGCTAGGATAGTGAGCCAGTGAAAAGTAGGAAAACTATAAAAACAGGTTAGTAGTAGAGGAGAATTAGGGACTCTTGGCATGATTTTGGTGTCTAGTATGTGTGAAATAAACAAACCTGTCAAGAATTTTGAGATTACTGATTTGATGCTATATTTCTTTTTTAAGATATCGCCTTATATCAGTGCTTCTCAATTATTTTCTGTCATGCTCCCCCCCAGGAAGAAGAAAACATTTTTTGCACACTGTAAATAGTATCTTTATTAAAAAAATCTTTAACCTGAAAAACAAAAATATATAAAATAATTTGAGCTGACTTTTTAATCAGAGGTGATGCCTGGATTAATGCAATTGCAATGCATAGCTTTTTGAAGCGGGGTTTGAAACAACTATCAGCTCCAGAGACATACAGAGACATAAACACGGGGCTTAACTTGTTATGACAGTGTTTGCCGAGGTCAAACGTGCCCCTCCCTTTATGGAGTCTCGCACCCCCACAGGGAGTGTGCCCCACTATTTGAGAACCACTGCCTTACATCAAGTAAAATGAACTGATTCCAGGAAGATTAATCTAAAAAACTTACTAAGAGATTAAATCATCCCAGTGTTGCAAATAAAAAAAGATAGTGTCTTCAACCAGTTCACTAGCAATAAATACTTAAAAGGTATTGACTCTAAAAAAATCAATAGATCATTTTTTTTAGATATTGGTAGTAGAATTGTAAATAAAAAAATGCAGGGTTAAGAAGAATAACTCTACTGTATTAGGGCCAGAGAACTTAGAATGAAAGTATTTTGTCCTTGAGATGTGGAAGTCTATGGAAGAAATATATTTGAAGCAATAAAAACAGAATTGGATTAAAAATTTTTATTGTAGGAGGTGCTGAAGCAATAGTATATTAGTAGGGTGCTAGTTTTGCATGAACTGACCCTAATTCAATTCCCGGCCCCCAAAGCCTACCAGCAGTGACCCCCAAGCACAGAGCTGGAGTAAACCCTGAGTACTACCAGGTTTGTCCCAAAAACCAAAAACAAACAAAAAGTCTATTAGACATTCAAATAAAAATAACTAAACAATTATTTAGTTGGTACTTAAGAATAAGGTGACCCTATATTTTTCTTAAGTGTATTATTTTGAAAAAGACTAAATTGGGCATTATTGGACTAGGCAAAATTTTCTAGGATATAAAGACATATAAAAGGGAGTAATAGTGTTCAGAAAACAAAGAAAAGTTTGCAAAGAAGGCAAAGTATGAAGATCAAGATCAAGGCCAAGAATGAAGCTGCATGTTGTAGAAGAAAAATATCCTAGAGAGTAATAAAAGTATTTTTAAGATACAGAATTTTTAGTTGAATGAATGTGCATATTGTTCAAATAGGATGGGTTTTGTAACTTGGAATCTATGAACTTTTCCATGAACTTGGATGCCATGAACTTTTCCAGAACAGCTCTGACTGATAGTACAAGAAAACTCAAATAGAGTGGGTTTATTAGAATAAAAGGAAAAATATAAACTTTATAATATAATATCTGTAAATTTTCAGATGATCTCAAATTTGATAAATTATAAAAAACTTTTAGCTTTACAGTAAACAAATAAGAAAGCAGTAATTTTCCTGAAATCTAACAATAAAAGAAAATAAAAATTCGACTCGCAAACAAAGTGTTCAAGGCAAATAGCTACTGGCTTAGGCTTACCTATTTACTATTTACCTATTTACCTATTTTTCTTCCATGGACCAGATTCCAGGATAAACTCAAGTGTAATGGATAAATTAGAAAAACAAAACAAACACCCATCACAAGAAATGCAGAATAACATCTATTTTAGATTTAACATGTGGTGCATAATTTTATTTCCCCCTCTAAAACTCTAAAAAATTTTTAGTCCTAGATGAGGTTTACCTTTTTATTTAGTACTCTTTGTATTTCCAGGAACTAAAATTATAAACTCAAATTTATTGCTAGAGTACTAGATTCTGTGCAAAAACCATGATCACTGATCACAGAAGACTGACTACAACAACCTCCATTGAGCCGAACTTTTCCTGGGACCATAAAGAAAGACTTCTATATTAGGGGCTGGAGAGATAGCACAGCGGTAGGGCATTTGACTTGCATGCAGTGAACCTAGAATACATGGTGGTTCAAATCCCGGCATACCATGTGGTCCCCAGAGCCCACCAGGAACGATTTCTTAGCTCAGCGCCAAGAGTAACCCCTGAATGCCGCTGGGTGTGACCCCAAAACAAACAGAAAGAAAGAAAGAAAGAAAGAAAGAAAGAAAGAAAGAAAGAAAGAAAGAAAGAAAGAAAGGAAGGAAGGAAGGAAGGAAGGAAGGAAGGGAAGGAAGGAAGGAAGGAAGGAAGGAAGGAAGGAAGGAAGGAAGGAAGGAAGAAAGAAAGAAAGAAAGAAAGAAAGAAAGAAAGAAAGAAAGAAAGAAAGAAAGAAAGAAAGAAAGAAAGAAAGAAAAAGAAAGAAAGAAAGAAAAAAAGAAAGAAAAGACAACAATCACAACTGAGCATAAGGTTTGCTAGCACCATAAAGAAAGACCTTGGGGTTTGACACTAAACATGTTGGGAACCTGTAGTCAGTGTCATGACAGTATGCTTCAAGGGTAGAGACACTGTATCTCTTAGGCCAAGGAAATTTCCTTTCTAATTTCCCCCAACACTGTGCCTATAGAAAAAAATTTTGCTACCTCAGCCTTCCCATTTTTTCTTTTTTAAAATTTATGTATAGCTTCTAGACACTTTTTTCTCCTTCCTTCCTTCCTTCCTTCCTTCCTTCCTTCCTTCCTTCCTTCCTTTTTTTCCTTTTTTCCTTTTCCTTCCTTCCTTTTTTTCCTTCCTTCCTTTTTTTTTTCCTTCCTTCTTCCTTCCTTCCTTCCTTCCTTCCTTCCTTCCTTCCTTCCTTCCTTCCTTCCTTCCTTCCTTCCTTCCTTCCTTCCTTCCTTCCTTCCTTCCTTCCTTCCTTCCTTCCTTCCTTCCTTCCTTCCTTCCTTCCTTCCTTCCTTCCTTCCTTCCTTCCTTCCTTCCTTCCTTCCTTCGCCACACCAGATGATGCTCCTGCCTATGCACTCAGAAATCTCCCCTGGCTTCGGGGACCATATGGAGCGTGAGGGATTGAATCGAGGCCCATTCTAGGCTAGTACGCTCAAGGCAGATGCTTAAGTCCTGCACCACCGCTCCGGCACCTTCACCTTCACCTTCACCTTCACCTTCTCCTTCTCCTTCTCCTTCTCCTTCTCCTTCTCCTCCTCCTCCTCCTCCTCTTTCTCCTTCTCTTCCTCCTCCTCCTTCTTCTCCTTCTCCTCCTCCTTCTTCCTCCTCCTTCTTCCTCCTCCTTCTTCCTCCTTCCTCCTCCTTTATCCTTCTCCTTCGTCCTCCTTCCTCCTCTTTTCTCCTCCTTCCTCCTCTTTTCTCCTACTCCTTCCTCCTCCTCCCTCCTCCTCCTTCGTTCTTCTCCTCCTTCTCCTCCTCCTCCTCCTCCTCTTCTTCTTCTTCTTCTTCTTCTTCTTCTTCTTCTTCTTCTTCTTCTTCTTCTTCTTCTTCTTCTTCTTCTTCTTCTTCTTCTTCTTCTTCTTCTTCTTCTTCTTCTTTCAGAACCATAGAACATGAATTACCTTGTTCTTTTTCTGCCTCATACTTCTATGGCTTCCTACAAATTGAAAAATAAATATGGATGGTACCAGGGACAAAGTGTTCCCATGAGCATTGATTGGAAATAAAAAATGATCAAAACTAAATACCCAACCAAAAGTCAAAGACAATAGTATCAAGAGTCCTAAACTACAACAAGCTATACACAAAAGGAACCTATTATACTAGCAGTCTAGGGGGCTAAGTGTGGAGATATGGGATGCATGCTGGGAACAGTGACAGAGGGAGGTCAACAATGGTTGTGGAAATTGTCCTAATTCACTGTCACTATGTACCCTAAATATAACTGTGAAAGACTTGTAATTAAAAAAAAAAACTTATTGCCAGAAACTAAAATTATAATATTGTTATGTTGCATGTCAAATTTAATTTCCTATGAAGAAAAATGCTCTCCATTCAGAATTCTATGCATTTTCAAAAATAGATATTAACAAAATGTCCAAATATTATATATATATATACACAGACATGTTCACACTTTCCAATATTAGTTAACAAAATGCTGAGAAAACATCAGCAAAAGTACAACACAGAAAATATCTAACCCACAAGACTTTGGATATTTTCAGTAAATATAACAAAAAACTTATTTATATTGTATCAAACAATTAAAACAAGGCATTAACAGTGTGATGTTCTCAGTCAGAGTGATAGTACAATGGGTAGGAAGCTTTACTTGCATGAAGTGCACTTGGTTAGTGGCACCCTATATGGTTAGTCCCCTGTGCCCACCTGGAGCGGTGCTTGAGTGTAGAGACAAAAAGAAGACCTGAACATTGCTGGATGTGACTTCAACAAAAACAACAAAAATTAACAGTGTAATATTATATAGCCTTATATATTTGAAAGAGCATTAAAGAACTACTGGAAAGAAAAAGTATAATTATCAAAATTATAATTTAGTTTCTGAATAAAAGTAAGCAAGTGTTAGCTGAAAATTTGATAAAACAGAACATATGTCATAGGAAAATATTCAAAATACAAAACTGGGTCACAAAAATACTTTTAAAAATAAGTGAGTGTTTAAATTATTGCCTAATATATGTTTAAATCTGTTTATATGTTTAATCTCTACTGAAAGAACAGAAGAGAGGCACTATTCAAAAGATAATAGCTGAGATTTTTCCAAAATTTACCATAATTATTTTAAATTGCAGGTTTTTGAAAGAGACATATAAAATTAAAATCTACATAAGTAAAATATTTCTCATCTGGATTAGTGTGAAACTGAAGAATACACACACAGAGAGATTTCATAAGAGCCATATATGTATATATATATATATATATTTAAAAAACAAATGTGAGTTTATTAAGTCCAAAAAAGAATGTGAGTTTATTATTAAGTCTTTTCTTAACAAAAGAAACAAGAAATTTATCTGAGAACAGATGGTCTGCTAATCTCTCTTGCCAATATAAAATAAAGACATCCCATTATTAAAATGAAGAAACAACACTTCTGTTCACTGAAGCTCTTAGTACCATAATCAGGATATGGAAAAACCCCACTGTCCAATTTCACAGGAATGTGTAAAGAAACTGGAATATAACAATGAGATACTTACACAGCTGAAAGATAAAATCTTGTGGTTCATGGCAACATGCATGGAACTGGAGGGTATCACATTCAGTAAAGTTAGTCAAAGAAAAGGACAAATTCTGTATGATCTCACTCATTGGCGGCATATAAAGAAACTAAAAAATAAAATAGCATTAATCTAGATCATGTTAAATGATGTTTTAATGACAATATTTAGATTATTAAGCAGGGGCTGAGGTTTGAAATAACAAAAAATAACTAGAAAGAACACATGCAATTGGTGAGGATTCTGAGGCACTTTGTTGCTGATGAATTGCAGTAACTAAACACCAAGAACATTAATGTTAATTCTGTCATAACCTTGTTACATAAGCTCAATATTAATAAAAAATGAAAATGCCGTGCCAAATATTACTGTTGAAAATAAGAAAAATGGTGCAGGGACAACTTAACTGATTTTCAGTAACTGAACAGTAAGACCATAAATGTTAACACTTATAATCTTGTTACATAAGCTCAATATTAGTAAAAATAAATAAAAATAGCATGCCAAATACTACTGTTGAGAATATGAAAAAATAGTGCAGGAACAACTTAATTTTTACAATGGTGAATGTGGAGTTGACCCACACAAATTTTTTTTCTAAAACCAAAAATGTGTAAATTGAGAGCATTATATCAACTAACGGTAGGAGGTGAATTAAAATAGTATTTACTGTAAATTAGGGATAAATGGTTTACTTTGGAATAAAAATTTAGTTTCTAGGGCTGGAGCAAAATATGGTGGGTAGGAAGTAGGAAAGTTATAATGCCAACCTGGGTTTGATCCCCACAACCCCTCATGGACCTGAGCTCTACCAGGAGTGATCTCAGATTTTAGAACCAGAAGTAAGCTCAGAGCACTGCAAGGTGTGACCCAAAATTAGTTTTTGTTTCAAATGCTGAATCCAACTTAAGTATAGAGTTTAAGTTAAAGGAAGTTACACGAAAGAATTTAAAATCCTGTTGAGCTGCAAGTAGAAGTGTGTCAGTCACTGCTTCTCTAAATTTCTCCTTTTAGTTGAGTGGTTAGGGGTCAGAATTTGGGTCACAGCCATCATCACTGAGGGATTGTTACTCCTAGTTCAGGATTCAGTCCTGAAAGCACTTGTGTGACCATTTTTAATGCTAGGATTTGAACTGGATTGACTGCATGCCTGGTAAACTCCTTAATTCTGGCACCATCTTTCAAGCCCTTCTTCACTGATGCTCTTTTCCATCTCCTTAAAGTGTTCAAAAGCCCGTACTTTGTTTAAAAGGGGCTAGAGATGTTGCTGAATTTAAAATGCTCACTAATGACTATGTATGTTATAATGTCTAGAGTGGTCATTAAATTAAATAAGAATATCAATATTTATGATGGAGAAAGTAACAGAAGAAAAATGCTTTAATCTCAAATCAAGAAAAGGAAAAGAAAAAGTGGTGTAAAACTTAATATATTTAAACTTGATAAAAATTAAGTATATTGAATTTCAGTGTTACAGGAAATAAATTCTTTGTTTCAGGAACTTATTGATTAAAAATAATTTCAGCTCTAAAATCACTTACAACAAGGATATTGGAAAAACCTATTGTTCAATAAAAATTACAAAATAAAATTACTAAAAGGAAGCTGATATTCCTGGGGTTAAAGAAAGAGAAAGAAAAAAATGGAAGGAAAGAAGAAAGGCGGGAAGGAAGGAAGGTAGGAAGGAAGGAAGGAAGGAAGGAAGGAAGGAAGGAAGGAAGGAAGGAAGGAAGGAAGGAAGGAAGGAAGGAAGGAAGGAAGGAAGGAAGGAAGGAAGGAAGGAGGAGGGATGAAGGGAAACAAGGAAGGAGGGATGAAAAGATAGAAGAAAAGAGGGAAGGACAGAGTGAGGGAAGACAGGCAGGCAAGATTTAGTATAGCCATATTTATATCAAACTGATAATAAATTAGCTATTCATGGATTAAAAACATTCATTACATAATTATTTTCTTCACCATGAAGACAGAACAATTTTGGGGGGATGTTGCAAACACACCTAGTAATGATCTACCCTGGATCTGCACTCATGAATCACTCCTGAAGTTTCTCAGTATACCACAAAGGATACAGGGTATAGTATCTGGTTTGGCCATATGCAAGGCAAGAAAACACCTTAACCCTATAATATCTCCCTGATCTTAATTATAAAACTAATATTATATTTTTCAATGTTGTACATCAGATATAACTGAATAAATAATATAACTTTAACTTGAGGAAAGCATTTATAGCTCTATAAGAATATTATGACAACTATATTATTTAATTTGTTTAAAAATTTTAATAAGTTAATAAGAATATCAACACATATCAACCTTGAGTTAATCAACATATATATTGAACACAGTTGAGCAATATAAATTTATTTTCAAAAACTCATTTAGGAATATTGATCTCATTCCAGAACACTAAGAAATTTCCAGTAAATGTATATATTCAGTTTATAACCCCCTCTATATGCTCTTTATTTTTCTAACGAAGTAAACTTGTATGGTTAAAGCTTAAAATATAAGGCATTTTGTGTCAGGAAAATATTGAAGTATAAAATAGAAATTATGGTGGAATACAATGAAGCTATTTATGCAGGGTGGTGCCTAATTTTTAGTAAGTAGGTTTATATATTTATCAAAAAGGACTGAATAAGAAATTGACTCATAATTTTTTAATGAGAGTGTTTGGGGCTTTAATAAAAACTTTTTTTTGGTCAAATCAAAACTTACCATGCATCACAAGATAAGTATCAATCTGGTCATCATTCACTTAATAACAATAGCCCTTTAGAGTTATTGTGAAAAGTGAACATGCTTCTACATTTCTAAATGTATCCAGGTAGAAGATACTCCTTCCAAGTGAGAATCACTTAGCTAGACAAAATAGCCAAAAATTAAACTCAACAGTGTAATAATCTGAGAGGAGAGCAAAAATAGGAAATTAATAACAGCAAAAATTTAATGCACAAACTGATCAAATATAGGAGATAAAGTTTTTTCAATTCTATCCTATTTGGTATGGCAAGTTTAATTGTTAGAAGAAGAATAAATAACAAATGGTATCTATTTTATGATTTTTATTTAAATTTTAAATACAATAGTTTAATGCCGAGATCACATTATGTAGTGAGGATAAGGATAGAAAAAGTAGAGAGGGAGAAATAAAAATGAGAAAACATGGAGAAGTGGACAGGGTCCAAGGAAATTTAGGTACATCTGCGGGGTTAATGAAGGACAAAACTTACTATTTAAATCATAAATTCAACAACACTGAAATTATGAGACATGTGGTGGGAGTGTTGCACTGGTGAAGGGGGGTGTGAAACCCAACTACAAACATGTTTGTAATGACGGTGCTTAAATAAAGATTTTATTAAAAAAATAAAAGGTGCTTGTCAAGATGGGCTGATGAGGGAGATATGAGGTGCATTCTGGGAACATTGGTGGAGGGATGCTGACAGGTGATGGGATGGCTGCTGGAAGACTGTATATGTAAAAGTCAAATAAATAAATATCTTTGTAAATAACTTTCATAATTTTTAAATAAAAATATGTACATTATTTCCATTTTAGATTCCATAGAAAATATAAGAAAATAAAGTTTTTAAATAAATAAATGTAGGAGCTGGAGAAATAATACAACAGGGCATTTAAAAACATCTCATAATTAATTATTTTGAACTTCTTCACTTAATTTAGTATAATTACCTCAGGTTCCTTTTTATCCAGTCCCCAGGATTTCTCTTCCTTAAGTATACAATAATACTCCATGGAGTATTGGTTTGATATTTTCACTCCTTTTCTCTTTGCATTGTTTTAAAATTTCATTGCATTCATTTTTATATGAAATGGACTTCTCTGAACTTTAGAAAAAGAACGGGGTTTAAATTACATTTCTAACTCTTCTAGTTCCTTCACTTGGTGTTTGTTTTTCCTTTATTTCAACTGGTGTGGCTTATTTTTCTTTTGTTTTGGAGCCACACCTGACTGTTCTGGAATTACGCCTGGCTATGCTCAAACACCTTAGCTCTTGTATTATTTCTTTTGCCCTCCAAATGGTTGTTGTTGTTTGTTTAATATAGTCACGTGCTTCTTGTGAACTTTTGATACTTGCTCCATCTGGTTTTCATCTAGACCTTTAAATTCCATTTTTTGTATGATAGTTAATATTGATTCTTTTTTTTTTTTATCTTCTTTCTACTCCTTCAGTAGAAAAACTGTTCAGCAACAGAGAGCCAAATTAATGAATTTCAATAGCTCTGAGACCACACCCCCAACTCCTTCAAATGTTTAGGGTATTAATTTTTTCCAAACTTTTTTTTGTTTCATTGTTTTTATTTTTTTTTTATTTTTATTTATTTATTTATTTTTTTGTGTCACACCCAGTGACTCTGAGGGGTTACTCCTGGTTACTTGCTCAGAAATTGAGACACCAGGAAATAGAACCATGGTGTGTCCTAGGTTAGTCAAGGCAGATGCCCTACCACTTGCACCACTGCTCCAGACCCTAATTTTTTTCAAACTTTTATAGTACAAAATATTTTAATGTTTTTATTAGTGTCACCAAAATTTCTGTTAAGTCTGTCCCAATTTCCTTGTAAGTATCTGATGGTCAGTCTCAAATTTTTCCTTTGTTGCATAAGGCAGAAAAATCACTTCCATCTTCTTTCAATAAAAATCATGAAGTCTTATTTCTATTAAATATTTATTTTAATTTCCTGGAGTTTGTTTAATGCTTTTATGGAAAATATAGAACATGGGAGCTTAAGTTTTTTTTTATGTCTAGTTTTACATAGAATTCACAGAAGTACAATTATTATACTTAAAGCTAATGTTGTTTTCTGTCCAGAATTATATATATTTCCATTTTAAAAATATAGATGAATTTGGGTCAGAGTGATGTTGCAGTGGTAGGGCATTTGCCTTGCATACAGCTGACCTAAATGGACCACTGTTCGATCCCCTGGTGTCTCATATGATCCTCCAAGCCAGGAATGATTTCAAAGTGCCTAGTCAGGAGTAAGCCCTGAGCGTGACCGAGTGTAGCCCAAAAACTTACCAAAAAAAGAATTTATTAATGGGTTTTTACATTTTAAGCGGATATTTTTCATAATGGTAAGTGAGTCACCTTTAAATTGTAAATATGTTATGGCTGAAGAGATAGTTAAGGACTTACTAGCCTTGCATGCAGCCAACTCAGGTTCATGCCCCAACACTGCACTGCCAGGAGTACAGCCAGGTGTGACCCCAAAACAAAAAATATATTTTTCAAAACTGTGAGCATTTTAATATTATGAAATTCTTATTGGGAATATTTACTCTACTAGATAGTAAGTAAAGAGAGAACTTGGATAACCTAAGATGAGAAATGAGAGATGTAAATGTAATAGCAGTTTAGCTATGGCATTTCTTATTATTTTATGATGTCTTTCAATGTGATCAATTTATCAATTCTTATAAGTTATTACTTGGAATAAATAAGGGTATCTCATAAGATCAGGAATCAATACTCATTTATTAGGACAACAACTACCATTATACAACTGAAATATTAAATTTTAACCCTCCTTGCTGACTTCTTTATATGTTTCCTTCATGTATGGATGCCTTACACATAAGAATAAATAGATCTAAAGTGACAGTAAATTAGGGGCATTCCCACCACTAGTGTTATTCTCCCTCCACCCAGGTTCCCAGCACACATATATACCTCCCCACTTTGTCCCCTGAACTGCTAGTATGACAGATCCCCTTTGTGTATAGCTTGTAGATCTGAAGTTTTTCTTCATTGCTGACAGCTGGTTTACCAATTATCATCAACGTTCTAATTTCTGGCTGATTTTGCCTAGCCAAAAGGTGGAAATAGGGGTTAAACATATCTCTAGCTTTGTTATGGTGTCTCTAGTGACCCTTAAAAATACACTATACAGATTACTTAAAGTTGAAGAAAAAATTGTAATTACTGGCATTGATATTAGCATCAATAACTGAGATAATTAACATACATATGACAACAAGCTAAACAACCAACTTTATTGTCTTAGTAAAAGGTATCACAGAAACTATAGAATAAACAGATATAATACTATTTAATGTAAGTAATATCATATTACATATACTACTATGCAAGGAGGACCCAAAATTTTGAATTTTATTCTTTACATGATAGATACCAAATGGAAGAAAATCACCTCACAAAATGTAAAAAATTGTACATATTTAGAAGATATAACAATTTATTTCTGCTCCATTAATTTGAATTCAACTTTGTCACAGACTCAGCAATGTGTTTTTCAACATTTTCCAATTCATTTTTTCTATTAAGGAAGAAATATATGTTGAATGTTTTGGATGAAAAATGAAATGTTAAAATGAATGAAGTTAAGTATAATTAATGTATATAAATAACTCAACTATAAGAAAGCTCACTTGTCTGAATATAGGATGGTTACAATTGTTTATGAAAAGTAGTTCTGAAAAACTCAATGAAATAAATACTTCACCCAGCAAAACTCACTTTCAGGTTTGAAGGAACAATACATGGTTTCACAGACAAACAACAGCTCAGAAACTTTACAGACTCAAAACCATTCTTAAAAGAAAAAATGAATGGCCTACTTTAAGACAAGACTGACCAACAGACACATCAAACTTCTATATAAAGATGGCACGAACTCCCAGGACAATTCTTTCTCTCAATGTCAATGGACTAAATGCACCAGTTAAGAGACACAGAGTGGCTAAATGGATCAAAAAACTCAATCCAACCTTCTGCTGCCTACAAGAAACGCACCTGAATAGTCAGAACAAATATAGACTCAAAATAAAAGGCTAGAGGAAAATCATCCAAGCAAACAACACCCATAAAAAAGCAGGAGTGGCCATACTAATATCAGATGATGCAAACTTTATACTTAGGAAAGTTGTAAGGGACAAAGATGGACATTTTGTATTAATCAAGGGATATACAGCAGGAAGAAATCACTCTCCTAACCATATATGCACCAAATAAGGGGCCATCAAAATATTTAATAAAATTGTTGACAAATCTGAAAAGTAATATCAATAACAACAAAATAATTGTGGAAGACTTCAACACAGCATTGTGAACACTTGACCGGTCAATCAGACTGAAACCCAACAAGAATATACTAGACCTGAAAAGAGAAATGGAAGAAAGAGGCCTCGTAGATACATACAGGACACTCCACCCCCAGAAGCCCGGATACACATTCTTCTCTAATGTACATGGGACATTCCCCAGGATAGACTACATGCTAGCAAATAAAACATAACTTCATAATATCAAGAGGATAGAAATTTTGCAGGCTACCTTCGCTGACCACAAGGCCCTGAAATTATATGTGAACCACAAAGGGACACAGAAGAAAAACTTTAATACCTGGAATTTATACAGCCTAATACTGAATACCGAGATGAAATCAAAGGGAAAATCAAAACATTCCTAAAAACAAATGACAATGGAGACACAAACTATCAGAACATATGGGACACAGCAAAAGCGATACTGAGAGGAAATTTTATAGCTTTGCAAGCACACATCAGGAAAGAAGAAGGGGCATACCCGAATAGCTTAATGACGCAGCTCATAGAATTAGAAAGTTCCCAACAAAAGGACCCAAAAATAGGGAGACAGAAGGAAATAACAAAGTTGAGAGCAGAAATAAATGAAGTGGAAACCCAAAAAACAATCCAAAAGATCAACGAAAGCAGAAGTTGGTTCTTTGAAAAAATAAACAAGATTGATAGACCACTGGCAAAACTAACAAAGAAGAGAGAGAAACTTGATAAATCGTATTAGGAATAAAAAAGGAAAGATAACTAAGTAGAGATCCAAAGGGTAATCAGAAAATACTTTGAGAAACTCTATGCCACTAAAAATGAAAACCTGGAAGAAATGGATAAATTTTTGGACTCTTATAATCTTCCATGGTTGAATGAAGAGTATGTAGCATATCTAAACACATCCATCACTATTGAGAAAATTAAGACAGTAATCAAATGTCGGCCTCCCAAAATAAGTCCAGTCCCAGATGGATTTACTAATGAATTCTTTCAAAACTTTCAAGAGGAACTCTACCAATCCTGGAAAGATTCTTTCATGAAATTGAAGAAACAGGAACACTTCCAAATAGCTTTTATGAAGCCAACATCACCTTGATACCTAAACCAGACAGAGATGCTACGAAAAAAAAATTACAAACCAATATCGCTGATGAATACAGATACAAAGATCCTAAACAAAATCCTGGCAAAAGGATTCAATTCCTCATTAAGATCATCCACTACGATCAAGCAGGTTTCATCCCAGGAATGCAACATAATACACAACATCAACAACAAGAAAAATAGAAATCACATGATCATATCAATAGACACAGAGAAAGCATTTGATAAGGTCCAACAACCATTCTTGATCAAAACTCTCAGCAAGAAGAGCATGGAAGGAACCTTTCTCAATATAGTTAAGGACATCTACCACAAGCCAGAGGCAAATATTGTTCTCAATGGAGAAAAACTGAAAGCCTTCCCTCTAAATTATTTTAATTATATTTATTTAAACACTGTGATTACAAACATGATTATAGTTGTATGATTACAGTCATGTAAAGAACACCCCCCTTCACCAGTGCAACGTTCCCACCACCAATTTCCCAGATCTCCCTCCTCTCCACCCCCCACACCTGTACTCACGACAGACTTTCTACTTCCCTCATTCATTCACATTGTTATGATAGTTTTCAGTGTAGTCATCTCTCCAACAGCACTCATCACTCTATGTGATGAACTTCATGTCATGGGCTGCACCTACCAGCCCTCATCTCTCTCATCTCTAAGATACTGTTAAAAATGTCTTCCATATTTTTTAAAGCCCATAGATGAGTGAAACCATTCTGTGTCTTTCTCTCTCCCTCTGACTTACTTCACTCAGCATAATAGATTCCATGTACATCCATGTATAAGAAAATTTCATGACGATCTCTCTTGACGGCTGCATAGTATTCCATTGTGTATATGTACCACAGTTTCTTTAGCCACTCATCTGTTGAAGAGCATCTTGGTTGTTTCCAGAATCTGGCTATTGTAAATAGCACTGCAATGAATATAGGAGTAAGGAAGGGATTTTTGTATTGTATTTTTATGTTCCTCAGGTATATTCCTAGGAGTGTTATAGCTGGATTGTATGGAAGCTCAATTTCCAGTTTGTGAAGGAATCTCCATATCGCTTTCCATAAAGGTTTTACTAGACGGCATTCCCACCAGCAGTGAAAAAGAGTTCCTTTCTCTCCACATCCCCGCCAGCACTGCTTGTTTTCCATTTTTGTGATGTGTGCCAATTCAGTGGCTTGAGATGATACCTGATAGTAGTTTTGATTTGCATCTCCCTGACGATTAGTGATGTTGAGCATCTTTTCATGTGTATTTTGGACATTTGCCTTTCTTCTTTTTCAAAGTGTCTGTTCATTTCTTCTCCCCATTTTTTGTTGGGGTTAGTTGTTTTTTTCTTGTATATTTCTGTCAGTACCTTGTAAATTTTGAATATTAGTCCTTTATCTGATGAGTATTGGGTGAATAATTTCTCCCACTCAGTGGGTGGCCTTTGTATTCTGGGCACTATTTCCTTTGAGATGCAGAAGCTTCTCAGCTTAATATAGTCCCATCTGTTTATCTCTGCTTTCACGTGTTTGGAAAGTGCTGTCTCCTCCTTAAGAATGCCTTTAGTCTCAATGTCCTGGAGTGTTTCACATACATGTTGTTCTATATACCTTATAGTTTCAGATCTGATATCAAGGTCTTTAATCCATTTGGATTTTACCTTCATACATGGTGTTAGCTGGGGGTCTGAGTTCGCCTTTTTGCAAGTGGCTAACCAGTTGTGCCAACACCACTTGTTGCAAGGGATTTCCTTGCTCCATTTAGGATTTCTTGCTCCTTTATCAAAAACTAGGTGGTTATATGTCTGAGGAACCTTCTCTGAGTACTCAAGCCTATTCCACTGATCTGAGGGTTTGTCTTTATTCCAATACCATGCTGTTTTGATAACTATTGCTTTGTAATACAGCTTAAAATTGGGGAAAGTAATGCCTCCCATATTCCTTTTCCCAAGGAGTGCTTTAGCTATTTGAGGTTGTTTATTGTTCCAGATGAATTTCAGAAGTATTTAATCCACTTCTTTGAAGAATGTCATGAGTATCTTTAGAGGAATCACGTTAAATCTGTACAATGCTTTTGGAAGTATTGACATTTTAATGATGTTGATCCTGCCAATCCATGAGCAAGGTATGTGTTTCCATTTCCGCGTGTCATCTCTTATTTCTTGGAGCAGTGTTTTGTAATTTTCTTTGTATAAATTCTTCACATCTTTAGTCAGGTTGACTCCAAGATATTTAAGTTTGTGTGGCACTAATGTGAATGAGATTGTTCTCTTAATGTCCATTTCTTCCCTATCATTATTAGTGTATAAAAAGGCCATTGATTTTTGTGTGTTAATTTTGTAGCCTGCTACTTTGCAATCTGAATCTATTATTTCTAGAAGCTTTTTGGTAGAGTCTTTAGAGTTTTCTAAGTAGAGTATCATGTCATCTGCAAACAGTGAGAGCTTGACTTCTTCCTTTTCTATCTGGATTCCCTTGATATCTTTTTCTAGCCTAATCGCTATAGCAAGTACTTCCAGTACTATTTTGAATGGGAGTGGTGAGAGAGGACAGCCTTGTCTTGTACCAGAATTTAGAGGGAAGGATTTTAGTTTATCTTCATTGAGGATAATATTTGCCACTGGCTTCTGGTAGATGGCTTTAACTATATTGAGAAAGGTTCCTTTTATTCCTATCCTGCTGAGAGTTTTAATCAAGAAATTTGTGAAGCGTTCCATATTAAAGAAAAAAAGAATGGGTGTTGAAAGTTATCAAATGCTTTTTTCTGCATCTATTGATATGACCATGTGATTTTTATTTTTCTTGTTGTTTATGTTGCGTATTATGTTGATAGATTTACAGATGTCAAACCAGCCTTGCATTCCTGGGATGAAACCTACTTAATCAAATTGAATGATGTTCTTAATGAGGCACTGGATTCTGTTTGCCAGGATTTTGTTCAGGATCTTTGCATCTGTGTTCATCAGGGATATTGGTCTGTAATTTTCTTTTTTGGCAGCATCTCCATCAGGTTTTGGTATTAAGGTGATTTTGGCTTCATAAAAGCTATTTGGATGTGTTCCATTTTTTTTATTTCATAAAAGAGCCTGGCCTGGATTGGTAGTAGTTCCTCTTGAAAGGTTTGAAAGAATTCATTCGTGAATCCATCAGGGCCTGGGCTTTTATTTATTTATTTATTTTTTGGCCACACCCGGTGACGCTCAGGGGTTACTCCTGGCTATGCGCTCAGAAGTCGCTCCTGGCTTGGGGGACCATATGGGACTCCGGGGGATCGAACCGCGGTTCGTCCTAGGCTAGCGCAGGTAAGGCAGGCACCTTACCTTTAGCGCCACCGCCCAGCCCCTGGGCTTTTATTTTTGGGCAAATTTTTGATTACAGTTTTACTTTCCTCTAAAAACTGGCACAAGACAAGACTGTCCTCTCTCACCACTCCTATTTAACATAGCACTGGAAGTACTTGCTATAGCGATTAGGCTAGAAAAAGATATCCAGGGAATCCAGATAGGAAAGGAAGAAGTCAAGCTCTCATTGTTTGCAGATGACATGATACTCTACCTAGAAAACCATAAAGTCTCTACAAAAAACCTTCTAGAAACAATAGACTCATATAGCAAGGTGAGAGGCTACAAAATTAACACACAAAAATAAATGGCCTTTCTATACACCAATAGTCATAAGGAAGAAATGGACATTAAGAAAACAACCCCATTCACAATAGTGCCACACAAACTCAAATATGTTGGAATCAACTTGACTAAAAATGTGAAGTATCTATACAAAAAAAACTATAAAACTCTGCTCCAAAAAATAAGAGAGGACATGCGGGAATGGAAGCACATATCCTGCTCATGGATTGGCAGAATTAACATCATTAAAATGGAATACTCCCCAAAGCATTGTACAGATTTAATGTGATCCCTTTAAAGATACCCATGACATTATTCAAAGAAATGGATCAGGCACTTTTGAAATTCATCTGAAACAATAAACACCCTAGAATAGCTAAAGCAATCATTGGGGAAAAGAATATGGGAGAAACTACTTTCCCCAACATTAAACTGTACTATAAAGCAATAGTTATCAAAACAGCGTGGTATTGGAATAAAGACAAGTCCTCATCAGCAGAATAGGCTTGAATACTCAGAGAATGTTCCCTAATTTTTGATAAAGGAGCAAGAAATTCTAAATGGAGCAAAGAAATCCTCTTCAACAAGTGGTTTTGACACAAATGGCTAGGCACTTGCAAAAAATTGAACTTAGACCCCCAGCTAACATCATGTACAAAGGTTAAATCCAAATGGATGAAAGACCTCGATATCAGACCCAAAACCATAAGATATACAGAACAACACATAGGTAAAACACTCCAGGACATTGAGACTAAAGGCATCTTCAAAGAGGAAACTTCACTCTCCAAGCAAGTGAAAGCAGAGATTAACAGATGGGAATATATTAAACTGAGAAGCTTCTGCAGCTCAAAGGAAATTGTGCCCAGAATAAAAGAGCCACCCACTGAGTGGGAGAAACTATTCACCCAGTACCCATCAGATAAGGGGCTAATCTCCAAAATATACAAGGCACTGACAGAACTTTACAAGAAAATACTTCTAATCTCATCAAAAAATAGGGAGAAGAAATGGACAGAAACTTTGACAAAGAAGACATACAAATGGCCAAAAGACACATGAAAAAATACTCCACATCACTAATCATCAGGGAGATGCAAATCAAAACAACTATGGGGTACCACCTCACACCACAGAGATTGGCACACATCACAAAGAATTAGAACAAGCAGTGTTGGCGGGGATGTGGAGAGAAAGGAACTCTTATCCACTGCTGGTGGGAATGCCGTCTAGTTCAACCTGTATGGAAAGCAATATGGAGATTCCTCCAAAAAAATGGAAATCGAGTTCTCATACACCCAGCTATACCATTTCTAGGAATATACCCTAGGAACACAAAAATACAATACAAAAATCCCTTTCTTACGCCTATATTCATTGCAGCATTATTTACCATAGCAAGACTCTGGAAACAGCCAAGATACCCTTCAATAGATGAATGGCTAAAGAAACTGTGGTACAGATATACAATGGAATATTTTGCAGCTTTCAGGAGAGATGAAGTCATGAAATTTTCCTATACATGGATGTACATGGTATCTATTATGCTGAGTGAAATAAGTCAGAGAGAGAGAAAGACGCTGAATGGTCTCACTCATCTATGGGTTTTAAGAAAAATGAAAGACATTCTTGCAATAATAACTTTCAGACACAAAAGAGAAAAGAGCTGGAAATTACAGCTCACCTCATGAAGCTCACCACAAACAGGGGTGAGTTTAGTTAGAGAAATAACTAAGTTTCGAACTATCCTAATAATGAGAATGTAGGAGGGAAATAGAAAGCCTTTCTAGAGTACAGGCGGGGGATTAATGGGGAGGAGGGAGATTTGGGACATTGGTGATGGGAATGTTGCACTAGTGATGGGTGGTGTTCTTTACATGACTGAAACCCAAACACAATCATGTATGTAATAAATATGTTTAAATAAAAAAATTAAATATTAAAAAAAATAGTCACTTAAATAAAAGAGAAGTAGTTCTGAGAAAAATGGACATAATCCATTTAATTGCTTTCCCCAATTTTCAAAACATATAGTAAATATATATTCCAGGAGAATTGAAATTGTTCTCATTACTTTGAGCTGTAGCAGTTAAATTATTTGGGCTTCGTTTTATAGTTCCAGAGTGCATTTTGAGTAGGACTCTTATTGATAACGATAAACCACATTCTTCTCATTAAAAATTCATTTACTATTGATATATTTACAAAAATAGTTTTGATTCACCTCAAGGTAATGAATATGAGAATAGTTAAATTTATTTACTTAGTTTTAAATTTTTCAGCATAATTTAATACAAATATAAACCTCCATCTACAAAATAATTTTTTAAATTGCCTAGAACTCAAATAACTGGTTCTTTCTATATATAGTACTAGGATAGAATGAGCATAATTTGGATTTCTTTTAATTTGATATCTCAATAAAATGGAGCCAAAGATACTTTTTATTAATGCTAATAAAGTCATCCAAGAAACACTATGGCTGGATTTGTGGGATAATTTTCTTTAAAGTCAGGGTTTGTAGGCAAGGTTATAAGCATTTTAAAAATAAACTAGTCAAACGCTGGTTTATTTATACTAATTCTCTAATTAAATGTGAATTCACTTTTGAGGCCAAGCTACAAAACACATTTTTCTGGTACTGCAACCAATTCTATTTTTTGACAATTTTTCTTATCCTTTTAAGCTACTAATATGCAAAGAATTTAGTGACATGCCTTCATTAGTTTTCCTATCCAGTACTTCTGTAATTTTATGCACAATGATTTACAATACTACTAATGATATTTAATCCTTATAATATTGCAATATTACAACTGCCATCTGCATGATCTTTCTCATTACTCCAGCTATTCCCCCTACCCCTGTTCCCCATCATAGTAAGATGAGTTGAGTAGCCCAGTCCTCAAGTTTTGTTGCTTTGAGTATTTATTATCTTCTATTATTATTTATACACATATAAGAGTGATCATTCTGTATAGATGCTGGTTTTTCTGGCTTACTTCAGTCAGCATAACACTCTTCAGACCCATGAATATATGCAGCAAATGTCATGAACTCATCCTTTCTTATAGCCAAATAGCATTCTAATGTATACCACAATATACCATAGTTTCTTTATCTGGTCATTTGTTGTTGGGTTATTATCAGATTTTGAAATGTGCAAATATCTTTCCTGGGTTATTATCAAATTTTGAATAGAGTGCAAATATTTTTTAAATAGTTTTGTAGTCCTTTGGGTAAATGTCAAGAAATGGAATTAATGGATCATACTGAAGCATATGGAAGCTCAATTCTTAATTTTAAGGACTGTTCTAGTGCTTCCCAAAATGTTGAACCCATTGACATTCCCAACACCAAAGGTTTAAAGTTTTTTCTCCCCCCCCAAAAAAAACTCCAATACTTACTGCTTTTTGTTTTTGAAACAAAACTTTTTATTGAAACTTATTTAGAAAGATAGGAGGTGAGGTGAAAATGTATGAAAACATGAAATATATGTTCAGGAAAGACAAAGGCTTCTCCAGAGTGGAAATGGACAAGCAATGAAACAGAGACAAACAAGCGAGATATCTGTTCAAGGGAGAACATGGACTTGAAGAACAAGACTTTTTGTTATTTTATATGTACTATATGTTCTTCTGCCAGTATCACTGGTATGAAGTGATATTTCATTGATTTTATTTACATTTTCCTGATTATAAGGATGCAGAGCTTTAGTTTTTTTTTCATTTGGGGTCACATCAGTAGTTTTCAGGGTTTTACTTTGGACTCTGTGTTTGGAAGGGATCAGGGGACCATGTGTGGTGCTAGGGATTGAACTTGTGTTGACTGTGTGCAAGACAATCACCCTAATTATTGTACTATTGCTCCAAACCTGACAGCATTTTTCTATATACATATTAACTATCTACATCTCTTCTCTGAGGAACTTTCTGTTCATCTCTTCTTCTCATTTTCTGATGACTTTGATGTTATTTTTCTTGCTAAATTTTGCAAGTGCTTTGTATATCTTTGTCAGACAAGATGTAAGATGTATATAAAAATTTTCTTCCAGTCTAGGGATTCTTTATTTTGGTCATTGTTTCATTTTGTACTTCAGAACTCCTGAAATTTCATGTATTCCCATTTGAGTAACAATTTTTTGGTTTTGTTCTGATGACTTTTAGTTACAGTCTACTGAAGTATAGACTTCTATTATTTATATTTTGCTGGTTAACAAATTATTCACAAATGAATATCTTAAAACAGAATTATTATTTATCAAATTTTATAAGTTGGATACTGAGGGCTATTACTCTTGTTTGGTCTTGGAAAACCAACCTGAACTTTATCTCAAATCACAAGCAAATCCCAAATCCCATTTCTGAAAGTTAATATAGTTTACACTCAAATCTGGTCATCAGTTAACAGCTATCATTAGGATGGTATATGTGGAGAATTTTTCTTCTTTATGTGGTTAATTCCTATTTGAATTATTATGCATATATGACTCCTCAAGTTAAATCCTTAAATTCAATGATTCACTAGAAGTCACAAGACTTATTACAGAATCATACTCATGTATATAGTTTATTCAATCAGAGAAGATAAAAAATCCAACAGCAATGCAAAGTCCTGAGGAAACCTGATGCATAGGTCCAAAAGATTTTTCTTAATAAACTCACATAGTCTGTGCTTAATTTACCAAGAAACAAAGTCTGAGAACAAATCTCAAATTTATCTGAAATTTTTATGGAAATTCAGTATCTAAGATTTATATTAGGGGTTGGTTACATAAATAATACCCTTTTGGTACACATATCCAAATACCTTACAGTCACAACAGAAGAAATGTTTGGCATAAACTATATTATTTATATGTGCAGATAGATAGATGGTCAATAGTGGTCAATTGACAGACAGTCCATTAAGCTACCAAATACCAAGTTAAAGGCTCATAATTCAAGATGGTTTTTTCAAGGATGTCTTGGGCCTGTTTGTTTAACTGTTTTTATGAATATGACCCAGAGTTTCTTCTCTGGTTAAGGAGAATTTTCCCAGTAGTCAAGTAAAAATCCAAAAAGTATCTTGAATATTAAACTAGGAATTAGGCATAGAGTTCTGACTTAGCCTACTTATCAAAATGAGGCTCAAATTTAAGAGACAACAACCATTCTATCATTTTATCAAGCAGCTGCAAAAAATTATCTCAAAAGTATTGAGAGGCCATCATTCATTGCAAACACAAAAGCAACTCAGTTTATCACATTTTTCAGACATCCACCTTACTTAGAAAACTATGAAAACTTGACTTGCCCCATCCCACTTATGTGGAGGTAGTCCCAGTCTTAAATAAGCCTCAACCATAATTTCTTTCCAATCGTATCTGCACAAGATTCTGGAAATTTTCCAAAGCTCATTCTCATCCTTGGTTCACTGTAGTGTCTCTCACAATGATGAATCTAATGAGTAACTCTGGATTCTTTCACTTTGTGCGTTACCCTTAACATGTGGGCTTGCACAAGAAAGCTGCACTTCTCAACAATTTGGAAAATGACTTCATAGGCTTAAATACTCCAGAATATCTAGCTGTCAACTCCAGAGACTCTAAGTGTCTATATCTCATTGATGAAAGGCAGCCACGTCACACCCAAAGGGTTTGAAATTGAACTGGACTCAGTTCATCAAAAAAACTGCCAAATCCAGGACCAGTTTCATCCTTGATCATTCAATTCCATAAATTTCCAAGAGCTTATCCAGAGCATCTTGGGCGACTGGTGAAGAATACTGGAGGGAAAATACCAAAACAGTCCATTAAAGCTCTCAAAATTCTGGGTTTGGGGAGTCTAAGGGCATGGAAATTAGAAAGAATTGATTCCTAACACTCACTCCCTTGGATATTTCCAAGCTAACTAAGATCAAATCGGAGCATGTCACTAGTGGGAGATCTTTGTGGTTTTAGCGGTAAAATGTCACAGCTGTAAGTCTCTTTTTAGTAGACTTTTTAGTAGACTTAATACTGAAAATAGCAGATTTTAGCATGGACTTTAAAGGAACATTCCTCTTAGGACTCTTTCCTGGACAATATAATTCCTCCCCACGACATTTCCTTGGCAGGACAATCTGACCAACTTTGTCTCGGCCCAGACATGACAACACCAATTGCTCTTTCTCATGAGCTAATGAACTGCTCTTTCTGATTACCTCCTTCCCGCATTTATTTGGCTTGACTTTTAGAGCTAATTCAAAAATTTCACCCTTGATAGGATGATTTTGAATACCGCTCCATTTCTGTAAATAAAAGATTGCTCATAATATTTTTTTTGCTCATAATATTTTTAAAGGTTAAAATTTGATGGAAAAACTTCCCAGCAAGTCACACTGATTATGACACTCACTCCTACTTCTAATGTTTGCCCTCTTCTAGATTAAGGAATGTATGTTTACTTTTAGCTTGCTAAAGGAATTTATACATTTTCAGTTATGAGCTAAGATCTCATTTACATTGAATTTCTAGGACTGATTAGGTATTCTTTAACATATCAAAAGATTTTTATTATACTCTTTTACTAATTAATCATATTCTCAAGCAGTATCAAAATAAAATATTTCATAATATAAAGGCAATATTCCCTTTCTCAACATAAAAATCTCATAGTATTTTATAGGCTTATTCAAATTTTTCCTTTAAATATTCTTAAATCTCTCTATTTTTATTAAATTTTATATTTGTAAGATTTATATATTTTATGAAAACTAAAAGATATTAGCATAGAATTATTCATAATGTTCCTTAAATTTATATACCTCTAAAATGGATTTAGTTTGGGGAAAATAATTTTTATTTGCTATTATTGGAATTCTATGCCTTAGCTCTATTCACCTGTATGTGTGTAGGGTTCACCACCTCTCCCCAAATTAAAAAGAGATTCTTTTCTTTGTGTGTAGCGTGGAAGAAATATAGAGAACAACAAATGGTCATTGGGACTCAAGATATTGTCTGACTGAGCTACATGAGCAGGGAGCTTGGAAAAGTTCCTTGGGTTGATGGAAAAGAGCTCCCTGGTGATGGGACTGGTATTAGAATGATGAATGCACAAAAACTGTAATTTACAGTATTATAAATCCTTCTACCTTTATAAAAAAAAGGTTTTGAAAAAAATGAAAATTTTCATGCTTTGTATCACACAACAAATGTAGTTTTTTATTCATAATTAAAAATATAATTGTGTTTAACCACACTGCTCTATTTTCTCAGCTAAGACCTCAGAAAATCTAGAGGTTAGGAAAGTTTCAAAATAGTGTTTCATTACTTCAAAACTATTTCATGAAGTAGTGAGATTCTTGAAATAGCCAAAATTTATCAGGGTATTTTTGAACAAAATGTTGATTTCTGCAGTTATTGACTTTTAAATATTTCTTAGAACATGAACATAAAAGTTTTTATAAAAATTCTTAAAAGATTTATTTTTAAGCATTATATTAAAATAGTAAATTGTATTGCAAATAATGAATGTTCATTTTTAGAAATTTACCAGTCATTTTTAAAGAAGTGAATAATTACTTAACCATTGCCATATTTTATCTAGAATTTTACATCTAGAAAATCAATACATAAAATAAATTATAAGGAAAATGTTTTGTGATAGACAAATATTGAAATGTAGAAAAATCTACAACTTCAGAAAATTTATTAAAACATCTTTAAATATTACATAGAGATTATATAATTTGAAGTAAATAAGATAAACTAAGATGTGAAGTATATGAAATCTAATTTTTATATTCCTATAAAATGAACTAAAATATTGAACTGCATCGGTTTTAATATTCCTTATGGTGCTATAGCTATTCTCTAAGATTTTTGTATGTAAAGTAATATTATATAGTAGCATTTTCTTAAAATAATTCATATACCCACAAAAAGTTGACAGTCTCTTAGATGAGTCAGCTGACCAGTGTCTGTAATCACATACATGAATCATCAATATGGAGGATTTTTCTTTTTTCATATTGATTTTCTCTCCATGTAAGCTAAATGTTATCACTGTAATAGCTCAAAAGTCCATTATATTGGCTATACTAATCAACAACATGGTCTGATCTAAGCTGTTCATTTATGAAACTAGGGCATGAAAACATTCAAGCTAAGAAAAATTTGTAAACACTCTTTAACAACATGTATTTTTTTAGGATTATAACTAAGGTTCTAGAAGTTAGAGATTAAAATAGTAAGTCTGTGTAGATAAGGACTAAAGAAACTGAAGATACACAATGAGGTGAGTCTCAGGAAAAAAACAAAGTTTATCTTTCACCAAGGGGATTTCTGAAAACATTGTCTCACTAACACTTGCCTGACAGAAATACTCTTTGAAAGTACACCCTAAATGTATTTATAAATGATTATGATAAGAAAAAATAAGCATGTCAATGGTCTGCACTTCTCTTTGAACTGTACTTGTATTAGCTAATGTCAAAAGAGCTGAGTTTATGTTTGATTGGTTTATTTTGAATTTAGGGTTTATTACCTGGGTGGGGGGACAAAGGAACCTATTCAGAATTCTTCCTAGTGAAATTGTAAATTCTAATTTCTGAAGGTGAGATACATGCAGAAAAGAGAGACAGAGCACAGGAAGCAGTTATGGAAAGAACAGTGTTGAAATCATTGTAAGTGCAAAGGAAAATGCATGAAGAAAAAGAAAGGGGACTGTTTCTTCTGATTTGTATCCTTCACAGTTCCAGTGTGGAAAGCACAGTTAAACAAAATTTTTGGCTAGAGGTCTAAGGGAAGAAGGACTGGAAATAAAGAATTGGCAGAATAATACAGACCATCCTGAAGAGCAGAGGACAAATGACAACACTAAAAGTGAAATAAGATGGATGTGGTGCAGAATCTTAATGTTAACCTAGGTTTCCCTTACTAGCTGCCTGTTGACAGAGAAAATGGGACATTATTTGGACCATGTTTTTGTGCAGTAGGTCATTTCTAAAGAGGGACTGGTTAAGTCATGCCACATGGATTATCATTACTGTGACACCAATTTTGACTTTGGAAAGCACATAAGTCCTGTGTTTTCCCTAGTTCCTCCCTCTCCTCTTAACTGTAGGACCTGCCTAAAATCTATGATAGGTCCTGTCTCTACTAGATGCTATGCAGAGACTATTGGTGAAGAGTAACCCCACAATGCATATTCAACCTCATGGATTTTTCCTTTAGTTGAAAGGCAGGATAGTTTAGTTGATGGAAGGAAAACCAATTGGAGAAAAAAATGCCTATATCAAAAACTACATTCCATTAACTCTATTGACAAAACAGGTTATTCAACCTTAATTCTTAGTTTCTGAACCTAAAAAGACACAATACAAAATAATATAATGATTTACAAGTTCATAAATGCAATGTGCTTTGAAATAGTTTTGGATGCTAACAGTGCTAACTGATGCTTGTTCATAACTGCTAGTCTATAATCTTATGACCTCAAGGTGAAATGAAACTCTTTTTTTTCCTTCTCTTTGAAACTAACTGCACACTTCTGGTTCTATAACCCTGAAAGTTTGCCAGTCTTTGTTCTGTATCCTGTGTGGTCTTACTTAACAATGATTGTGAGACTTGGATATTCTGTATGGTAGAAAATTAACACAATTCAAAATCAGAGTACATTTTTAAAAACATACTGCTTTCATTTTTTTCCAGGAATCTATACTAGGAAGACATGCTAAATAAAGGAATAAGGCAAACACCAGTACTATGAGCTCTGTAACTTTCAAAATATTTTTGGCAGACTAGTGCTTTATAAATAGAGTTTAGATTCTGGATTTTCATTAGAGATAAATCAAAATATAATTCCTTCATTTAGGTCTCCCTCTTCACAAGTTCTTTAGTAAGTCTTGACATATTTAGTCAAAAGACAAATACAGATGCCATAAGAGTATGTGTCTATAATGCCTTCAACAAAAATTCATTGAATAGAGTTAAATTCAACAAATATGTTTTATAGTGCACATTATTTCTACTTATAAAGCTATTTTGGAGAAATTTTCTGGGAGTCATTTTGAAATCTTTTTATAGGCTTTCCCCCCTGACAGAAGCAGTCTTCTTATGAACTGCCTTGAAAGGGAAATTTTCTGAGTGGTATTATCTATAGTGTTTTCAAAATTTTTCTACAGAAAAAATTTCCAAGACAATGTTTCTATGAATAAAATCACATTCACCTGCCAAGAACTGTCATTTTGGAGAAAAAAATAGCTTACAAACAACCTACTACTAAGTCTTAGATCTGAAGAACATTCCAAACTATTGTTTATGTGCAATATGTAAATGGCATCATTCTACTTATAACATAATGTTAAAGTATTAGATGCTGCTTAAACACTAGAAAGCTATTTAAGTAGTAATTTTTTACATTTAAAAGTAATTAAAGAAAAATTCAAATAAAAATATTTGAATGTACCCATGAGCTGAGATATAATATATATATCTAATTATAACTAATTTAAATTAGGCTTGGCATCTTGAGTTAGAACCAAACTGAACTTACTATTCATTATTCATTGAAATTCTATTCATCAAGATGCTACCAGACCACTTTGAATCTGAGCTTTTACATGCAAAATGCTACCATTAAGTAATATTGTTTGATTTATGGCTGATATATACATAAAAAAAGTAAAGTTTTGTACTTGAGACTTTTCTATAAGTACTCAATTTTAAGCTAGATAGCTATTTACTTTAATGTAGTTTGCTTCAAGCAGTCAGAAAAAAAAAGTTTCAGCAATTTTAGAAAAGAATATTCTATAGAATTTTTTTGAATGTCTGGATGAAATGCTTTCCCTTGGACTGAATCTATCTCTGATTCTTTTTTTTTTTTTTTTCATCTCAAAGAACCTGTCACTACCCACAAAAGAAAGCACACACCAGACGTGGCTTTTGGCTTTCTTGGTGCAGTGCCTAATTTTCCTCCCAAGAAATATCTGCCAGAAGGCCCGTTTGGAGGACTCAATCATTGCCTCTTGCATGGATCACTGGCGATATTTCTGTCATACTTCTTACTTTGGTAGTGACTTCACATTTTCCTTTTAATTTGTTTCTGCTATACTATAGAAATTAGGCTTTAGCTATCCTGCAGTCATTAAAGGAATTTCAGTACCAAAGCAAGCTGCTAGATGTTCCCTGCTGGCTTAGTATATTTGCAACTCAAAGTCCAGCCAGCTACCTCTCTTTCTGTCAGCTTTTTTACTTCATAAGGCCAAGTCAAAACATAGCATCTTCAAGACAATGGTCTTCTCTCCCTGCCTTTGAACATAACAGCAGAATGATTTCTGTCTCAGGGACTCTCTCTGTCACTTTGAATACTTGCTTACAAACAGGTTTGGTCAGTGTAGAATTAGGCTATTTTACTAGATATAATTATGTACCCCTTTCTTTAGTGTTATTCTCTTTTTATTACCAGATCATAGGAAATGGGTCTTAGCCCCTAGCTAGAATACTATTTCCCTCAGGTTAAGAATATTTGTTATCAGGAGTAAACCAGGATTCCTGCTATCCCTTAATTTACATCAGTAATGACACCTAGGGCCAGGAACTTGTTTGATATGTAAGAATTTAGCCTTCCTTTTATCTTCCAACTCCTAACTGAAACCTATTCTATTCTAAGGTTACAAACCACCTAAAGCTATGTGTATTTCTAAAATGTGTAGTTCTAAAATCAAACAATGTACATTGCATATTTCTTTCATGTTATGACTGCCTCTTTTTTTCCTTTATGTACTCCCTTGCCTGAAGATTAAATTAGTCACATCCTGCCAGAGATGTGTTGACCCCACACATATTTCATGTGGTATCATTATTTCATATTTCATATTCATCCACTTCATGTTTCCATTTATTCCCAGTAAGGATTTACAGACCCCACTAAGGTCTTGCCTGTGGACGCAGCACGCCCACAGCAAGAACCCACAATAATCCTACCTATTTTTATATCTTGTGACTCAGAGTTATATTTGAGACAAAATGATAACTATTTTATTCTCTGGAAAATATCCTTAAAATAATGTTTAAAGACATTCTAATGAATGAAACCTAAAAGAACCAAAGATAGAGGAATTCTTTCACTATGTCACATCTAAATAACATGTATTACACATCATATATAGAAAAGAAAAATAGAAACTGTAGAAAACAAAACATTTATTTATTTTTCTTGTTGTTGTTGTTATTTTGAGCCACACCTGTTGATGCTCAGGGGTTACTCCTTACTATGTGCTCAGAAATTGTTCCTGGCTTGAGAGACCATATGAGATGCAGAGGATCTAACCACGGTCCGTTCTAGGCTAGCGCTTGCAAAGCATACACCTTACCTCTTGTACCACTGCTCCGGCCCCAACATATTTATTTTTAAGTCTGCATTCACAACCAAATATTTTAATGTGTCACATCTAAGTTAAACATTTTATCATTAAAAATTCTGTGTTATAGGGCTGGAGCAACAATAGCTAGTAGATAGGGCTCTTGCCTTGCATATGTCCTTGCATGGGCTTAAACACTGGTTCCCCAAATGATCTCCTAAGCACCATATGTGGTCCCACCAAATCCCCAAAATTGTGGCATATTACTGTAATCTTTATATTTTAACTATTTACTATTTTAGAAACAAAATAATATGCTTTATTCAACATAAAACATCTACCACATATTTTTATCACTTTATTTAAACACTATAGTTTACAAAGTTGCTCATAACACAGTTTTTCTGGTATTCTGTGTTCCAACACCAAACTCACCACTAATGTAATATTCCTTCCACCATCGTCCTCAGTTTCCCACCCACCTCCAAGCCTGCCTTCTTAAGAGGCATGAAATAATTTGTTTTATATTATTACAACTAAATAGCAATGGAGGTTTTTTTTTTTAATAGCAATGGAGTTTCTGAAAACATATTGTATAACGTAAATTTGTAAAAAATTGTTATATCTCACAATGGAGTCATAAAGTCAGTGTCTGAAGGTTTACTAAGTAATTTGTCATTAGTTGATTATGCTGTTACTAGTTTTGTTTGTTGCCTATTGGTGGCTTCCATGGTATTTTGATATCTAATTTGATGCCATCCTACTAGAGTGTCACTATTGAAACATTTGCAGGGTGTTATGGTTACAGATGTGGTGGCATACTCCAGTAATTCTGGGATTTGTGAAACTGGGATAAAGAGCTGACATGGCTGTGGCTGTGGGATATATCTGTGGCTTCCAGAAGAACAGAGGGGCAGAGGTTTCCTACCCTCACTCTAAGAAAAATCCCAGAGTTTTTAGTCTCAAAATTGACACACCTGGAGTTTGGGTTGGTTAGGTCTCTCCAGATTCAGTGGTAAAGTGGTGAAGTTGAGTTATTGGTGTGATGGCTATTGTGGGGTGTGGATGCAGGATGTGGACTTGACCTGACCCCCTCCCAATAGTACCCTAAAGTTTTCAGCTGTGAGACATATGTAGCATGTGCTCTTTAGAAAATAAAATGAATCTATGGAGCTTGCCCATGATCTGATATTGTGGCAGCTGGGGGATTTGTTTATGGCTGCCAGGGCTTTTGGAAGCACAGAGGGAAAAAGGGGAGGGATTGTGTGAAGGCTCCTCTCCCTTACTCTGAGAAGGCTTCAGCTTCTCAGCTCTCAAATCAATGGATCTGAGTTTTAGTCTGTTACATATTTTCAGGGATCAGTAAAAAAATATACATTATTTTTACATTTATTTATTTAACATGCAATATAGATTCCTGATACATTGTTTTATAAAGATGATTTATTTTGATATGTGAATGGTTGTTTAATTTAGCCTAAATATAAAAAATAATCTTAAAAATATAATGCACTATTCACTTGGCTTTGCTACAACAAAAGGAACAATATATTACTTGGGATATGCCTGTTATTGATGAACAAAACATAAATTTAGTGAAATGGTGACCTTAAAAGATAAGTATAGTTATGACAACTGGTAATACAGTTAGATTTTAGTCTTTCTGTTTGACAGGATTTTACATCTTTGTTTTGATTTTGTCTACCACCACATTCTTATAAATTATTTTATTTGACAGTTAGCTTTACAGAAAGGTATTTTTGACAGGCAATAGTCTAGAAATAAAATATTTATTTTCTTGCTTTTACAGGGTGGGTCTCTTACAACATTTTCTGAAGATGAAATACTATCATGAGAAAATTAAATGCTCTTTGACCTTCAAAATCACTGGGTTACTAGTGATTTTTATTTACTATTATTAGCAAACTTGGTGATATTCAGTTATTTATCTATAGCTAAAAACTTCTTCTGTGCCTTCTTTTTATTTTTCCCCCCAATCCTTTTATATTCTAAACATATTCATTTTTGTGTCCCGTTCAAAGTTTTTCTTAGTCCCTTTTTCTATGTCAACTGTTAACATGTGTGTTCTGAGAAGCTCATGTTTGTTTATATTTTGTTTCATCTGTATTAGGTCCATGATTTACATAACTGTTCCCTAACCTGAAGTGCCTTGGAGTTTGCAGTCAAATTGGCTAAGGATATTATCAACAATTACTCTGCTAAAAGTAGATGTACTCAGTTTGGGACAAATTTTGGCGGTCATTAACTGCTAGACACAACCTCAGGGTCAGTTCCTGCCCTCTTATTCTTGCGCACAATTGCCATGGAAATCTGCATTGATGCAACTGGAATTGAGCATGAGTTCTCAAGAGGCTTTGGAATGAAAATGCCTGTGAGCAGAACTTGGCTCAGGATTTGTTTAAATGGAGTACCTCACGTTGGACAACAGAATGGGAGGGGGTGAAGAGTGAAAAAAAAAAAAAACAAAACTGTTGGTTTGGAGGCTATCCCACTGACATAAAAGCTTGAAATCGGATGTAGCAATGGAATCAAATGTTAATAGATATGTAATGATATGATTTAAAATATAGATAGTCCGGGCCCGGAGAGATAGCACAGCGGTGTTTGCCTTGCAAGCAGCCGATCCAGGACCAAAGGTGGTTGGTTCGAATCCCGTGGTTGGTCCCCCGTGCCTGCCAGGAGCTATTTCTGAGCAGACAGCCAGGAGTAACCTCTGAGCATTGCCGGGTGTGGCCCAAAAACCAATATATATATATATATAGTCCACAGATAGATAGTCCAAATTTAATTCCTTATCCTGAAGGCCACCTATAAATAAAACTAGAAGACAACAAATTCCTTCCCAGTAATTGTTTCTGATTTCATCCTTTCTCTCTTGCTTTCAAACTGTCCTTCTCTTGCTTCTAAATTCATTCTCCCTTTGTGGTACAGATGTGAATGTGTCTTTCTTCTGAAGCAACACTCTCCTCTCACTGGCTCTCGTGATCTTATTCATTCTCTACATGACAGCTCTCACTGTGATTGTATATCTTCCTTTCTGCCTTGTTGATTTTAATTCAGATATTGAGAACCCATAAAGATCAAGTCCATAGAAATCTAGATAAAATAAGGTTAATTGCCATACCAATTAAGTAAAGTATGGTAAATTCATAATTATGAGGAAGCATAAAATTCAGAGTGATGAGTTCACAATATTGATAACCTCAAATATTATCAAAGCTGATAACTTAGTCTTTCCAAATTTTTACTAATAATTGCATATTTCTACTGCATCTTGAATTTTTAAAATGTTTTCTCTTCATTTTCTTTCCTAGCAACTGGCTCTTCTAGATGCCTATTACAAATGTTTTTAATTTCTAAAGTTGTTAGTTTTGCAGTTTGTCTTGTTTTATTTAACAAAGATGGGATCTGAGAAATGTGCCATCAAGGAACTTCATAATTGTGCAAATTTCATAGAATATAATTAGAAAAATCAAAACTTTCTAACTTGCCACACACCTAGGATATTTGGGTAGTCTAGTGGAACTACCATCATATGTGAGGTCTGTCATTGGGCAAAACATCAATACATGATTTATGGTTACACTTAAACCTCATTTAGTCTCTTTTACAGCAATAACACCTTTTTATAGATGTGTCCCTCCTTAATGAATTGGCTTTACAAATCTTTTTTCTTTTGCTTGTTTACTTTATTTTGGAAAACATTTAAACTACACCATGAAAAAAACAATTTAGTGAACTCAAAGTATCTTTTAGTGTCCTTTAATAATTAGAGTTTGTGTGTGTGTGTGTGTGTGTGTGTGTGTGTGTGTGTGTCTTTATGGTCATTCTTGACAGTGTTTACTCCTGGCTTACTACAGGCTCTGTGACCAGGGCTCACTCCTACTGGATTTTGGGGAGGTTCTATGGGATCCTGAGGATAGAACCTGGGTCAGCCAGGTGCAAGACATATGCTCTAACTGCTGCACTATTGGTCTGGGCCACCCATTATGGATTTTTAACTAATCATATTTTATTTTCTATTCCTTCTTGCTTCCATTCTATCCCAAATATCTTTATGTTTTTATACCTCGTTCTGGTGTTCTGAATATATTTTCTTTAATTCCTTTAGTGTGATACATATGCTGTTCATTTTATTAGTTTATTGATTTCAACCTCCCATTTCTTCCATCTGGCTTGATATATATGATCCCACATCACCCCAGTTGGGGCATAAACTACATGTTAACTACATTTTATTTATAAAAAGCATTCCAGAATTTAATCGACCTATTATACAGTCATTTATTTAACTGGTCAATTTTAACTCTCAATGGTCAATCTAACTATCAATTGATCTTATTCTCCCCCAGATTATGTCTTTCTTGCAATTCATTTTATTACTGATTTTATATAACTGAAATGTAGTTTAATTCCCAAACATAAACAGCATATTTTAACAACATCAGTCATATTTTTCTGTCAGAAATTTTATTTCACAATATAAAAATGGTTTTGTCCAATATTAATTTTCAGCTTGCAGAAAAGAAACAAAAACTGTATGTCAGAAGTACTAATTATCTTTTAGCTTTGAAATTGATTCCTTAGATTAAGAGTCAAATTGTTAACTTAATCATCCAAGTTCCAAACAATTTATACTAATGTGTTTATTTTCTCTTTCATTTCTTTTCTACTAGAATGAATATATAGTCCTTTCCTGTTCTACCCATGAAGTCAGGTTATCATTTGAATTTCTTATGTACAGAATTCCCATATGTTCCAATATATAATGAATAAAATGATGTCTTACATAAATCAAAGAGTCTATGGAGCTAGGAAGTAAAAAACATAAACAGAAAGTAGACAAAACTTTGAGTGTATGTAGAAAGTACAGGCCCATGAAAGATCAATTCTTCCTCGAAGCTCTTCTATTGCTGGTGTATTAAAGTGGAGTTATGCTTTTCTTGTGTTCAAGAGGAAAAAATGTTTTGAAATAAATTTTTTAGGACATAGTATAATGTTAGCTCAGGGTTCAGAACTAATTACCACATCTAGATACTATCTATCCCTTAAGCAAGGATAATCATGCAATTAAGTATTATCCTCTTGAGCTCAATGACCAGGTCAAGAGGCAAAAATATGAAGAAGTGAGTTTGCATTTTTTCAGAAATGGTATGCCTGTGTTAATCTTATTTCCTGATTTTAAAAAATCTTTTCTAAGATACACTATGTATCTTTGCATTGTTATTATGATCCAGATAATGATACTTGATAAAGACTAATCAAGAAACTAGTAGGGGCCAGAGGGATAGCACATCATAGGGCGTTTACCTTGCAACAGGGATGGACCCGGTTTGATCCTCAGCATCCCATATGGTCTCCTGAGCCTGCCAGGAGCTATTTCTGAGTGCAGAGACAGGTTTAACCTAGAGCACTTCCCTCCACACACACAAAAAAAGAAACTAGATAAAGAATCCAAGGTAATATTTAGTGCATAGAAGTAAATAAATGTCAAAAAAGAGATTCCTCATTGAGCTCCCAGTGTTTTTCTCAACCATATAAACAGTAAAACTGTTAACATGGAGACCATTAAAAGCTAAAATGGGATCATCAAAGAATTTGTAAAATTAGTTAAATTTCTACCAATTGGAACTGGAGAGACAGAATAGAAAATTAGGAGTTCACGGTGGATGTAGCTGGTCCCAGTTTGATCCTGGGCACTACATATGATAACACAAGTGCCACCAGGAGTGGTCCCTGAGCACAGCCAGATGTGATTCCCCAAACAAATGAACAGCATATGACAAATGGTGTCTGAATGAAAAACAACCCCTAAAGGTGAAGGGTGTAGTCATCAAGATAGATATCAGGAGAGGAGGAGAGACAGGAACGCAGAGACAAAATACTTGAGGATAGAAAATGCATTGTAGGTTGAAGTACAAGCAACTGAATAAATAAGTTGTTACTGAATTGTAACTGAGAATAAGTTCTAAATAAGTGCATAATTTGTAGCTGACTGAATAGCAACATTAGAAAATGGGAAGAGCAGAGGAGTGAGGACATTTTTTTTTAAATCAAATAAGGATACAGCTTCCTTTTATAGCATAACTGCAAAGGAGAATTCTGAACCAATGTATGACACAGAACACTAATTAGAGCCTTTTGGTTTAATGGGATCATTCTGACCTCTGAACTGTGGGAACAGATTAGGATGAACTAGAGTCAGGGGGGGGGGCTGTTTGGAAGCACAATGGGGCTTTGACCAGCATGGCATCGATAGAAGTTATAACTGTCATTGGGATTGACCTCTAATGGCAAGATCCTGGGGTTCGCTGACAATCACATGTGGTCTATACTAAAGAGAGAGGAGAAAAGTTGACCCCATAGATTTTGAAGTAGAACATGAAACGTAAAATTGGAAAAATAAATTCCAAGAATAAAGTCTTGTAAAAAAATTTTTAATTATATTTGGTGGCAATTATCAAGGAGATAAATTTTGAGAAGAATTTCTATTTCTGAAAGAATTTTAGACTTATAAATTATAATAGTGAACTGATAATGGAATAAATGAATAAATGGAACTACAGCCAATCTCTAAGCTGGGACTCTCTAATTGAGAGTCCTCAATTAGGTGATGTTATTTACAGTGACAAGAAGGAACAAAGTCAGGGGAAGTTGGTAAAGATATAACAGAAGAAAGAGAAAAATTATTGTTAAAGTTGAGAAAAGGGAACTGAGAAAGGGCACTTATTCAATAAAAGAAAAATCTGGGTGTGGTCTCCTGGAAACCAAGTGCAGACAGTTTTAATGGAGGGAAAAGTGATC